>NC_054881.1:31771847-32127323 GCF_018320785.1 Cheilinus undulatus | reverse complement strand
CTTATCATCATTAATATATTTTAGTTTCAAAATATGGCATAAATTTAGAGTGTATTCACTTTTGCAGGCACTACTACACCACTGCCAAACACTGTGTATGGGCTGTTGCCCAGATGGATGTGAAAAATGTCCTACGCTATGGATATGTGAAACTATCTATCTGGCATGCTAGGTCTTCCTGAGTGCCTCTCTTAGGACGTCTTCTAGTCATGACCAACTGGGAGGAGCCTAGGAACACCTCAGTCCCTATGGAGGAGCTGGAAAACAATGCTGGTGTGAGGTATGTCTGGGTTGACATGCTTAGCCTGCAGCCACCACAACCAGGCCCCAGACAGCAGATGATGGATTGGGAATGGTGTCTAACACTGTGTTTTTATGACTGAGTCACGGGTAAAGAGCCCAACACACATTTCACACTTTGTGGACAAAAAGTTAATCTTGAATGCTGACACATGAAAAGACCATACTGACACCATAATTTTTTCAAGAGTGGAGAGAATGCTGACAAAAGAAATTCACACAAACAAGTTTTCATGAAGAAACACTAAGCTCACTTAAAATGATTGGATTTGGAAACTTTTAATGCTGGCCATTACAGTATCAAGTATCTGAGGTCAGATGGAGTCACATGCTGAGGGGATTGTAATCTAATATCAGTAAGGACTAAATAGCCTTTGATGCTGATCAGTCTGTTTACATGTGACCTGGTGCCAAAAGCAATTCAGTCTATTAAAAAATAATTCATCACATTTTAGATGAACATCATTTCTGTTTTCCTAAAAGGCCATTTTAAATAAGGTTCAACCATCAAAGGTTTTTATTACTACACAGCGGACTGGCTAGGCCCAGCTCTTTATAAACTGAAATCTGTTGAAAGAAGAGCATACATCCCCAAAATGAGACCGACTACTACACTTATTATGGCTGTAATACTGGGGAGCTGATACCTGGTAAAAGGTAAATGGATGTCATCTAACTGTTCAAAGCGCTTTCAAATCACTTTCAATTCACAGAATATGCTATGGAGAATTCAGTATTCATCCATATTAACTAATACCATACGAATGCTTCCATACCCTTTTGTACTCCCCTGATGCAGCACTGGGTGCAAATTGGGGTCAAGTGTTTTGCTCCAGGAACTCCCTACTTTTTTGAGATGTGTTGCTGCCATCAACTTACAAATGAGCTACGATTCTTCAAGAAAGACTAAAATATCTCAGGTTGAACATCTGATATGTTAATGTTCTATTGTGAATAAAGTATGGGTTTACGAGGTTTGCAAGTCATTGCATTCTGTTTTTATTTAGATTTTATACAGCGTCCTAACTATTTTGGAACCGTAGTTGTACATAAATACAACGATGCCATACCTGTGTCATCTTAAACCATGACTTAGAGGAAGGAGACAGCTTCAAATGGCTTATTATGCTTATAGTATTTAACAGTTTAAATTAAGAATTGTGCAGGAGTGCATGTACAAAATGACTCATTGAAAACCATTGATTTCTGGGAAGCTGTAACAGATAGATTTACAATTAGGCAAAGAGATCTTCTCTGCAAATTGTTTTTTTTTATGCCATTATATTGCAGTTTGTAGTGTCTTAAGATAAGGGTACTTCACAGCCTGTTAGGGTAAAAACCTGCTTTTATCCTGAGAAAAATATGGTATTTCTGGAAGGCAACAGCATTACCTTAACAACAAAGAAAAGTTATTGATGAAAAGTAAATGAAATAGCTCAATGTGGAAAGCTCAAAGATGCACTGGTGTCCTAAAAGTAGGAAATTGCTTTGATGAAAAGAGCTCAGGTGCTGTCTTGCTACACTAGTCCAGCTACGGTTCACCTGAAAGGCCAAAAAATCTAACGCATTTCTGATTTTAATGAAATTATATCTAATGTGCTTACACTGACAGCCCTAATATTCAACAAAAAAGCGAACTATTCCTTTAAGAAATGTCTGTGGCCTAACTAGCAGCCCATAATCAGATTTGGCGATACATATTCATCTCCACAAGTACAAACGCTTTGAATAGCATACATTTCTGAGAAACCATCTAAATGTACTGCAGTGTGTAAATTCAGTAACTTCATGCAACCATAATAAATCTTCTGACTTCTGCTTGAGTTGATCTACAGTCATTCATTAACTTAAAGCGACACACCCAATAACATAAAACCAGCTTGCATGCAGAGATCAGAGTTGAGCACAGTAAATGTCGTTGACACAGAGGCCTGCTCACAGTAGTCAACGTTTAATATGAGCCGAAGGTAACAGGAGACGCTTTAATGCATAAAAAGTGTGCAGATGTTTTTAGTGGCAGCGCTGAGAGCAACAGGAAAAGCTGTTAGCTTGAAGTAAAGTTTGACATCACTGCTTCGAGTGTAAGTTTCATAACACAATGTAACCATTTCAATCCTCGTGATAAATGTTCAAAAACCTACTGCACATGTAGTTTTGTGTTTGCCCGAAAATAGAGCTGCTTATGGAAAAAAACAAATCCTGAAAAGTTGACTTTTTCAAGAAATCGTTTCATCCAACAGCAGCTGAGCACCGTTCCTCTAAAGCCTCTCTCCCATTGAAAACCTCACTTCTGTGAGACTTCTCACTCTGAGGATATTTGTTTCTGTGGCACTTATAAATATGACTTCTTTTGACTGATCTTCCCCTCTGATGGAGAGAAATACTGTGTCTGCATCTGCATCCCACTGTTAGCTACGTGTACTGTCTGTAACTTAATAAAGAAAAAACATTAGAGGGGATGCATGGCATCTGCATCAGCTCACACTTTGAAAAATCAAAGTCAGAGTTAAAAATGTATTTTCTACAGTGACAAAAGAGAGAGAGGGGAGAATCTGAGGATTAGTTTGGTACAAATAGAAAGGTTTTGAACAAAGTTTTCTTGAATGAAGGGCAACAGCTGACTAAAATAAATATCTGTTTCTGGAAGCTCAAACTTGGATGAAGTGACTCATGGAGGGGTACTTTGTCTGACTCAACACACAGTTATGTGCCTTTTTCGAAAAGAACAGTTAAGGGCTGGGTGATATATCAAGTTTTAAGATATTTTTCAGAAAATATAAAGGGTAAGACAATATAGTTTAGTAGTTTCTGTGGCTTCAAATAGTAAAAAGATTAAAGGTAATTTAAAAGAGAACCTCTGTGGCATCACTCTCTGGACCCTTTTCTGAAGAAGAGCACAGCACATAAGTTCATGCACATGCAGGAATAAAGAGAACAGCCTACTAAAATACTAAACTACTTTGCCTGCTTCCTGTTTTGTCCTGTCCTGGGGCAGCTGTGGCTCAGTAGGAAGAGACAGTTGCCTCTCAACCAGAAGGTCAGGGGGTTTAATCCCACTTAACCACAAACTGTTCCCACTGCTGGAGTTATACTGATGGTTACTCTACTTTGCAAAGACCCGTGTTGCTGTGGGTCAGAATGCCTATAGATCCCCACCTTTGCCCACCACCCCACTTGCTTTACCCCTACGTCCAACCCTGCAGGTGGTGGACCCAGAAGGAAGCAGCTCCATGTGTATTTAGGCTAAGCCCATCAAGGCCCCATGGAGACAAGCCCCGGCCACCAGATGCTCACCATTGAGCTCCACCTCAGTTCTTGCTTCAGGGGTTGCCTGCATTTCCTGCTTCAAGGCGAGGTAACTCGTGTTCTAATTTAGCATATTTTAAAAGTTTCTTGAAACATGGCATTGTCTCAAGAAATGTCTGCGTAAGCCTCTGAAAACATTGTAGTATATATGCCAGGCATGTAAGTGGTGCTGTAACGCTGCCACAGAAATACACCAAAACCATGATTAGATTATGGAACAAGTGTACCCAAACTTTTATCTCACTAAAACCTTTCTACTAGCTGCCCTTCTGATTGCACTCTGTAGTGGATCCCAGAACATGTGGCGTATGTGGTTCTCCATGACCATTTGTTGCTAACAGTAGTAGTGGAGGAACTAAAGATTTTGCTTTCAGAACCATAACAAGCTTATTAGCTTCTTCTACACAAACAAAATTCCATAATCTGCCATTGTTGTCGGCAGGGTTAGCACATGCAGGTTTAGGGGGCTATGCCATGATTGTTTCAGAAAAGATGCCTTTGATTGTATACACAGAGATGCAGAGGGGCCCTATTTGTTCACGCTTCACGCTTTCAAAGAGAAGCGTTTTCAGGCTCCCAAAACAGCTGTTCCATTTTGTCTCCGTATGGACGGCCAACCACATCTTTCTTGAAACGAATACGTCACACATAGCGTAGCTCTCTTAAGACGCCTGCATGAGTCCGGCCAAAACAACAATGGCGGTTACAAGGTTGTGTTTGTGCTGCAGAAGCTACTGAGCTTGTTATGGCTTTTACAGCAAAACCTGATGCTCCTTTATCACCACCGCAAAACGCATACACCCTATGTTCTCAAATCCAGCGCGGAGAACAACCAGAAGGGCAGCTAGAAGAAAGTTTGTGTCAGTTTTCTGTGATTTTCTTCTCTCTTTTGGTGCATTTCCGTGGCAGCAATGCAGTGCCACATACAGGCTTGACATATGCCCTACAGCGTTTCCAGTCGTTTTCAGTGGTTCCGTGCTTATGCAGATATTTCTTGAAATGATACCACCTTTAAGGAAAACTTTTTCAAAACGAAACAGCAATATATCGTTTTCATCTGCATGTGGACGAGGCCTAAGTATCTAGGGGTTTGATCACGGGTGAGGGTAAAATGAGCTGTGAGATTCACAGGCGGATCAGTTTAGCATCAGCAGTATGCTAGATGCTGTACTAGAACATCATGGTACAGAGGGAACCAGGCCTGTAGCCTAACCTTCACCATACCAGTAGATTTTAATTTCTATCCTCACCTGTGGTTTTCATTTATTTTGGAGCATTTATGATAATATTTCACTTACTAATACACTGATACTTGTTTGATACAACAGAAAAAATCCTTATGACCCCATATTTGATTGTTCATAGAGTTTGTCTGCAATAGTAGTTGTCCAGGACTTCTATAAATTGTTGCCATGTCATCAGACAGGTTTCAATAAAGTTAGATTTTTACTGAAACTATGTCAATGTTTGTATCACCATTCAGTTAAAAAGTATCCCAGTCTGATTTTCAGTCCTTGTCTCCCAGCCCTACAACGGATCATATGATTATTGGTGAGTGCTTTTTCACAGGCATGCTGGGGAAAGCAGATGGTATCTGTAGGCCTCCCCACACCTCTGTAGAGCTGGAGGTATTCATTGTGTTTTACTCCCTAACTCCAGCCTCTTTTTGTGCCCTCTGTGCCCCAAACAAACATGGAGGGAGTCTGTCATTCCAGACTCAGCTATTTGATCCCCTCCCCCATGTTTTGCAGGCTTCTCTCTCTCTCTTGTGTCTGCCTTCGCTTCGGGGGGACGAGTGAAAACCTGATCCACAGTGCAGATAGAAAAAGCGAATTCATATGATGATTTGGCCTTGTGATTTGTCTGCTGGTGTCTCACTTCAAAAACAAGCCCTTAATAGTTCAATCCGTGAAATCTTGTTATGCGGGATCTTGTGCTGCTGTTTCCCCAGACGAAGGATTTCTCCTGAAGGAAGGGGTTTCTTGATGACTCATTTTCTCCATGCATGTGGCTCTCTGCCTCTCGAGGGCCGAGCAGCTGCCCCTCAGATTGCTCAGCACAAATAACACAGACTAAACACTCTGCTTCCCTGTCATCTGTTAGCGAAGCGTAGGACAACGACTATTAAAACGTCTGTTTATGACTTTGCAAATAACTACAGTGATATATAGGTGGTTATTAAAGGATGTGATATGGCTGTCACAGGAACAATTAACCTGAAAGCACAGCAGAGTGCAGGGTACTTTGCAAGGTTGTCAGGTACACTGATCATTTTCAGAATCATGATAGATTTACGGGTGTCATCAAGTAGATTTGACTAGTTGTTCACTGTGAACCAATCACAGAGCTTTCGGTCTGCATTACTTTGATGCGTAGTTACATTTTTGAGAAGGTGACGTCGACACAGGCCTCTGCATAAGGCTCAGAGTTACACTGCTCGATGGTGTCGGCTACACCACAACTTCAACAGCAAGAATCAGGCATAATCAGAGTATGTGCTGTGGCTCCCTCTGCTCCTCACTTAAATTAAAGTGAGAGCTGTTATGGTGAAAGGGGCAGGGAAATGGTGTGCTGTAAAGGAGGTTACCCTTCATTTACCACACATGGCTAAATCAATGTTAAAGGTAGTGCAAAATGGTATGTAACACGTTGACTATTTGTGCAGTTAAACTATAGCCGTGTTTCCATCAGGGGGTCCAGTTTGATTCAGTTCGGTTTGGTATGGTTTGGTGCACTAAACCCCAAAATAGTTTGCGTTTCCAGACACCCGTGCTCTCACTTGGGTGGGTGGAGCTGTAAAAAGCATGCACGTGAAGTCACAGACAGCGCAAGGCTGCTGTTCCAGCCGCAGAGTTATAGAAAGGATGAGTGACAGAAATCAGTTGGGAATAAGCAGTAAACAGCTTTATTTCAGCTGAATGTGCTTTTTAGAAAATAAATTACATTTTAATGATGTTAACTGCTGTCAGTACAGATCCTCAGCTGCTGAAATATGTGTACAGAGACGGTTTGAGTCATAACGCTACGTTAATATGTGAATATATCTGGTCTAGAACAGTTTATACGCCAAAATATGAAAGTTTAGAGTTGTACTATGAGAATTTGTTGCACTAAAAATAAAGTAAAAGTTCAGCTGGTGTTAAAATCAAGCTAGATTAAGTCAGAAATCCGGGGTGCACTGATCTCGTTTTAAAATAGTCTGCAGCCTCAAGTTTTACAAACACATCCAACAACCACAGAGCGATGTTTTCACAGGTTATCTAACTTAAGAAGTAGATTAATAACTAGTTACAGATGAGAATGAACTGTTATAAGGCTTCGTATTCACAAAACTTCAGCATTAATTTAGTTCTCATCCATTGTGGATGGATCAGGCTGATGTGAGCCTTTGGGCACTACTTTGTGTTCTTAAAATCAGGTCCGGATAAACGTCAGGAAACTTGATTTGTGGCCAGATACCAAAATCCATAGACTAGGAAACAGTTTTGATCTCCGTCGAGTCCAAATATTTCCCATTTAGGCAGATATTAATCTGCTTTTCTCCTGTTTTTTTTTTTCCCCGCTTCTCACAGCACAGACCTCTATGTTTGAAGCCCGGAGGTGAGCAGCTGAGTCGCGGGCTGACGTGATGTCAGTGCAGCCCCTAATGTTGTGTGTAGCTAGGGCTGTCACGATTAGGAATTTCTGGAGATGATTAACTTTCAGACAAATAATTGTGATTGACGAATATATTGTCTATTTTTTCCTTCTTAATATTCTACTATTGTAGTATAATTAGCTTTAATAATACACATTCTGTGCTGTACTGTACACCTTAATGAATAAGAGCAATTTAATGACATTTTGAACATCAAGAAATAGACAAAGACATAAGTAACTTCTCCATTCTTTCAGAGGATTTATTGTAATCAATCAGCTGCAACAGGGCAAGCATTGAAGCAAACTCACATTATTCCTGCCTGTTAGGCTAAAACTGTTAGAAAGTATTGCACAGGTGAAACTTGTGCAAACCTGTGCAGCATTTCTTTAAATGCTGGTTTTTCTACCGTATTAAACGGCTGCATTTCCTTAGCAATGAACCGCGTTACACTGTCTGTTAACGTGCGCCATCTTACACTGTCCTGTTTATACTTGGAGTGTCATCCGAAGGATTCGCCAAGAGCCAGTTGACGGGATGCACCAGCTGCTGTTGCACCGGCTGGTGATTGTGCTTGTGTGGTCTTTCCAAGTTCGGCGTATTGCTGTGGATGATGGGTCTGTAGATGTTGTTTCAAATTTGTTGTGTTAGCGCTTTTGACTGGCACTTTTTTTAGGGCAAAGTTTACAGATCGCTTCCTCCACATTACTGGGTTCTCCTTTATCGTTAGGCTTAAAACCAAAATGCATCCACAGCGGTGCCGTGGTACGTGGCTTTGGAACCAGAACCTCCTCACCCTCCATGTTATTATCCTAGCCTCGCTAAACATCCAACCAAGACGAGAGGGAAACAACACAGTGAGGCAGTGAGGCTGCGACGTCATCATGCTGCGTCAGATTCTGAGTTATTTTATGCAACTTTGTGGATAAATAAATAATTCACGGTAATCACGAATATGAAAAATTATCGCGATTGGTGAATATTGTAATAATTGTGACTGCCCTATGTGTAGCTCCACCTTTTAGGTACAGATAGGTAAGACTGGCACCCCTACGGAAGGGTGCCGAAAAGTGGGACGGTATGGGTCGGTTTTTGGGACCCTTTCCAACTTGTGCTCTATGGAAACGCAAAAAAATGCATGCCGTACCACACCAAACTGAGCCAGACTGCTTGGTGGAAACGACCTATAAGTGAACCCCCAGCTCAAAGCTAACTCCGCCCACTTCAGGATTTCAAAAAATGCACAGAAAGTGAGCAGTTCTAGGTACTGAGAGGAGGGAGGGGAAAAGGATAGGACTTTCCAGGGTTGTGACAGTGACTCCCCTTGCCAGAAAGTGACACAGAGTCCTGCAGCACTGCTGCCTCAGGACGATCTTTTGGAGGTGGAGGAGGATTTTGCCCCTCCAGAGTCCCCTGAAGTAGGTTGTGGAGTGGTGGTGGGCCGTGGTGTTCCTGAGCACTACCTGTTTGGGCTGTTTGCTCCAGCACCAGCATTACTAAAACCGGGACCTTACAGCCGAAGCACTGCAGGTGCAGGAGAGGATGAGAGTGGGCTCTGGATGGCAAAGTCAGATAGAGGCAGTAACATTCTACCTTTTATATAGAGTTTGTGCCTACTATTGGTAGGTTTCTACATCATATAAGTCCCGCCTTTTCAGAAAGATTTTCAAAGCAGATGACTTTTAATTGAAAGTTGTAAAATGCAGATTTTTTATCAGTTTGACAAAGACATGCTAACCATTGTTTTTTCAAATGACAGTGCCGTCAATTTTCCTCTATAATCTTGGCAGATTACCAGCTGGAACAAAACCAAATCATAAATCACAATCTGTGATTAGAGTACATTTATTTTTTGGACCATAGTTCTGCCCTTCCCAACTGCAGTTAGAGAGTTATTAATGTAATAAATGATTATATTTTTGTGTTGGTACAGAAATACATTTATTAGCTACTTTTTAAAACTTCTATAGAAGTGATGACTTTCAGAACTGAGAAAAGTCCATGGATTTATACAACAGATAAATATAAGTAGGTACTGTATGCCCAGTGTTTATGCATTACCATATGCAAATATAATAATGCACACTTGAAAGTCCCTGTAAAGTGAAATTCAAACTTTGTCTTAACCAAGTGGCAACCTCCAGTCCTGAAAAATGAAGCCAATGCGCAAGTGCAAAAAATTGCAATACCATGAGTGTCCACTTGAGGCTGGCTGCAGGAACACCGGAAGTCCTGTCTGACTACCCATTAAACAAGAAATAAACTGGTTTACAGCCTGGTTCATGTCTCATTAGCTAATGTCGTCATGTGCTATCACTGTACAGGGGTTGAGTGTTTTTGTACCACAATCTAGAACTGGGCGATATATTGAGTATACCATATCATGGCTTTTGCCACGCACGATGTATAAAATAATCATGTATATGTGAACATCGAGTTTAAATTATGTGGAAGTTTTGAGGCATCAGCGTGCATTTCTCACTGGAGTTTCACTTCTCCCATTGTCCCTAAACGCATCTCTCACAGCAGAGAGCTCACTCCCCCACTCATCCAGAAAACTCTCCTCCGCACATGCAGTCTTTACACACTAGATATGTTGGAATAAAGTTGCTGTTAACATGTGAAAACACAGAGATCTACGTGTGGCTGAATTTTGGATTTAGACCGTAAGAAAGTTGTTCACTTCTTTCTTGTCTTGGTTTAATTTGAGCAGGGCAAACATATGAGCCCATAACATCACAGGTCTAAATGGGGAATTACCTAATAACGCTACAATGACATTAAATCACCGAGCAGTTCATCTGAATACAGTTTGTTGTTAGCTGATGACACTGCCTTACTTGAAAGTTAACAGCCATTTACATGCTGTGTTTTTGTTCATTGGGAGATAAAGTTCCCAAATCTATCAGCCACGCTGGCCTACGGGTAATTAAAAGTATTATAACAGAGAGATTTGTGCCAGAAAACAGTACATTTAATCCCCCACTTCTGTCTCTCTGCTCTGGCACTGAGTCAGGCAGCTGCACTCTGATATTAGTGATGATATGGCTCAGGTTAGAACTAGTCTAGATTGTTGACTTCATCCAAAGCTTAAAAATAACTACTTTATGCAGAGCTTGTTATGGCTTAAATGAGGGTTTGTTAGACGTCTTTTTAAAATGCCCTGCCCAATGACTATGCTTTAAAAAAATGACTCATATAAGTGTTTTCTTATGTGCCACACTGGTAGTTCTCAATCAGCCCTGGTTTTCAGGCCATAATCCCTCATGCTATTTGAAAGTTAAATGTCTTCTAAATGATGACCAGCATCTTAAGTGTTTCATATGCTGTGGTTAAATGAGGGAATGAGACACTTGATAATGAATTAAAGTGATTTATACATAAAAAATTGCTATATTGGCGGCCTGCCAGCTTTATTTTAAAGCATGACAAACCATCCACCCAACCTCCTTCATAATGAATTGTACTGTTTTATAACAATGCAATGCCACCTCTGCTTCCACCAGTTGAAGAGAAAATGGGTACAGTAATTGCATGAGTGCAAAACCACAATAGCCTGCTTGTAAGGAGACAAAACATGTTTACAGTTTACAAGTTAAAGACCTTTGCTCTGTGTTTGTGTGCAGGGACAGACTACTAACTGCTGAGACAGACTGAGCAGAAATGAAGTTCAGGTCCTAAAAATGTCCTGAGGTTCACCACAGATGATTTTAAATGATACCTGAAATTCATCTGACATTATTACCTCATGGTAAATTAAAAACAGCATCATTTTTTGTCACAAACAATGTCACATACAGACATCCACAGCAGCTCAGCTGTTACCCACACATGGACAGAAAGCATGCACACAGCTGTTTGAGGCTTATATCTAAATCTGAAGAGAGGATAGGCACAGTGGATGGCATGCACTCACATCCCTTAATCTCATCTCTGTGGGTCTGAACATGGACCTGACGAAGCGTTTTCTGATTGGCTGACAAACTTCTGTCTTTATCTCCTTCTTATACACGCCCACAGACACACTCAGTGTCTAACACACTCACATCACAGCTGCTGCAACAAACAACCACACTCAGGATGTTGTGACCAACTTCCTCAATGAACAGTCTCTATTTGGTTGTATGTTGCTATGGCATCCATGGATGGCTTTAAATAGAGTATACAGTTGCTGAAGAAACTCTCAGTCTTTGGATGATATGCTCAAATAATTTGCCCTGATCTGTTACTGTGCAACAAGGTTTTTAATTTGTTTTTTTTTGTTCATCCCTATATCTCGAAATATAGTTAAAGAGGAATGTGGCCAGAGTAGATAAGCGTTTAGCAAGTATTGTTTGTATTGATACAATAAATGATTTAAAATAGATACCAGGCCTAACGCTCAGTATAGATTGTTTATGGTAAATCAATTATATTGGTTTTATTTTATTTTTTGGAGCATTTACAGTATCTTATAGATACTCATACCTGCTGATACCTGTTTTATACCACAGCAACAAAAGGAGAATTTTAAGACCAGAAATTTAGGTTATTTATTGTTTTCAATCACTAAAAATGGCAAGCAAACCACTGCTAAAAACTTCTCTTCGGTCTCTTTCAAATTGACTATTTCTGCCACACTCACATCACAGCTGCAACAAAGAACCACACTCAGGATGTTGTGACTAACTTCCTCAGTGAACAGTCTCTTTTTGGTCGTGTGTTGCTGTGGTAACCACGGATGAGGGAAAAGCTACCAGTTCCATACAACTTTTCCAGATGTTGCCATATTAGTACAGTGTAGATGGTTTTCAAGACTGTATCAGTGTTACCTTTTCAAGGACTAGGGCCGGTACTGTAAATCAGAATGTGGGTGAAACTTCCAGTGCTAAAGTGGAAGTACATTAAATTTGTGTATTCTAGTGCAGCGGCTAACGATAGAGGCTAACTACGAATGACAGTTGTTTCGATAGGAATTCACCTCGAATTTGTAAATATTGTTATACTTTTGTAATCACATGTTAACCTTGTTTGTATTGTAAGCCGTAAGTATATAAAGTGGATACCGCCTTGATTTTTGTTAAATCTGTAAAGCTATATTCGCTGAAAGTTTAAAATTATGCTCAGTGGGCGTGCAGGTGGCCTAGCGGTCTAAGGTGCTACCCATGTACGTGGGCGGCCCGGGTTTGAATCTGGCCTGTGGCCCTTTACTGCATGTCTCTCCTGTTTCCAACTCTATCCACTGTCCTCCTGTCGAATAAAGGCAAGAAAATCCCCAAAATAAATCTTAAAAAAATTACACTCAGAATCTGTTGCTTCGTACCTGGTGCTAATAAAGTTAAGAAGACAAGTTAATGTCTTTAACAGCAGTGTTTCAAACACGCTGTTCACTAAGTGCATCGGGGATGTGATTCTTTCCATACTCAATCATTAATTGTTAATATAAAACTAGACATTCACTGAGCTGAAGAGTTATCAACCTGACTCATGGAGAGTTGCAGCAACATAATTCCCATGTTTAAAAGAGGGAGTGGTTGATGAAATAAGGATTTCAGCAACCCCACAAACTAAAAAGAGAAAATGTTATCTGAAGGTGATGTCCAAACTCCTTTGACAAAACGTGATCGTCTATTACTATACTGATACAAAGCAAATAAAGTTAACTAAATATGCTCATCTAGGTTTTCTGAGTTGATGTCGTCACTCTTGTAGAGGGCAGAGAAATAATAATATAATCCTGTTTGAGGTGAAACAGACGAAGTTTACATATTTTAATGTCCAAATTACTGTAATAATCACGTTCAGCATCTCGTTTCGATGCAAAGTCCCATTCAGATAGAATGGACCGGAAGTTGCACCCATACTTCATGCAAAGAATAATGTTGGTTAGGAATAAAATGGATAGTGACAGCTATTTCTGTTTTCTGTTAAAACATACTGAGATGCAGAGGTGGAAAAAGTACAAGTATTTAATTTAAAGTTGACTTTAAGCATTGAGTACTGAGTAGCTACTGAGGAGTTGTAGAGTAAAATATGATCTTCCATTACTGGCAAGAACTAGAATGGATCTCCAACCAGGTTTTCAGGGAAAGTCACACCTCTATAGTAAACTAAAACAATGCAAAATTGATGGTGTTTATTAAACTCCTAAAGTGTTACATGTAAAACTTGAGTGTCCACACTACATGTAGTTAAACTACACTTTTAAAGTGTTATATTTTCTATTGTTCGACAGAGCTACAGTAACTTGAAAATCTGAGGCAGGGTGGGTCCCCTCTGGGAGAACAAAGCAAGAGTCAACCTCATGACAAGGCCGTTCAAACTAATGAAGAATATGCACCATGCATCCACCTAAAAATTACAGGTGAGAACTCTGAGTAGATAACTTAACTCATGGTGCAAATGCGTCACAACGAAAACAACAACAATCCAAAACAATGGCATGATGGATAAAGCGGTGAACAAATCCCCCCAGATTTGATCAATTGATTCTCTACAGAGTTGAGCTAACACTGGTGGATAAATATTGTGAAATAACTCCAACGCTGAAGATCATTTTACTGGAATTAAAACAACACTTTCAGTGTTAAAATCAACTTACTTTCCACCTCTGCTGAGATGTAAGTTTTGGTTTATATTGCCCAGCCCTAACACTGTAAAACTCAACATCACTGAAAGTCATAATCCTGGGTTTCCACTGCTTGTCCATATATGGCAGTGAGTGCATTTTGACAGTAAAAGCAGGGTTTACACCATGAATGAGATACTCCTAAAAACACCCAGGTTTCAAAGTAAAACACTTTTCCATGCAAAAACCAGCTTTATATTTCAGCTTGTCAGTCCTGTTTTTTACTCAGTAAAACAAACATGCTTCTAGTTTGCGTCTAAACTAACGGCTCATTCCCCTGCAGCCTTTAATTAAAGCATCGAATTACCGTGCTGTAATCTGTGCCTCATGCTGTGCTGATTCGCTGAAAAAAAGTCGGTTTGGACCTACCTGAACGGTTGTTGTCGGGTTCGGACGGAGGTTCGGACTGCTTTGGACCTGTCTGAGCCGCGGTGAGCGATTGTAGCTGCAGCTGGGGCAGAGAGGCGTCGAGTCGGCAGGGCAGTTGAGCTCAAAGCCGCTGTATATGCCAGTGAACCGGGACACTCCCCGTTATGACACACCCCCTGGTCCGGCAGCTGCACCGCCTGCAGAGACATCACACATAACACATGAATCTGTCTCACCAACCTCTAACAGCCTGGACAACAATGAGTGCTGTTAACATATCAGTATGTAATGTTAATAATATGTTGTAATTATTTAAAGTAAACGTATTTTATTGACGGGATAGCCCCTTAAGATGGATCATCTCGTTTTATAGCCTATTAGCTAACTTTTAAATCCTAGACCTCTCATTTCAGCGTTTTAACGTGTTTGTTTTTATTTATATTTTACATTTTTGATAATGGTGTGAATTAAAAGTTCTTAAATGTTTGTGATTAAGTATGGTCAGTGCTCTACTGTTTAATAGATCTGTTGTTACAAAGCTCTGCCAGTGACTCTGCACTTCCGGTGACTCCCTCCATCAAAGTGTGCGTCTGGTACAACACTGCCCCTTCCTGGTCCTCTTCTACCACTGGATGCTAACAAGGCATGCCAGGTTTATTTATAGAGCTCCACTCATTCACATATCATACATCATACACTGTCTGTTCCCCCCCACCCCACCCCACCAAAAAAAAAACAAACAAACAACAACCGTGATAGCATTAAAAGACAGCTTAAGACACGATAGAAACGAGATTAAAGTAAGATAAACTTAAATAAAGAAAATTAAATTCAACAAAAAAAATTACCCCCCCAACCCATCAAAAGTCAATATATATGTGTGTGCATGTAATAAAAATAAAATAAAATACTTTAATATGAATAAATACAATTTCTTAGAAGTAGTCAATATAGTCAATATAGTCAAATAATTTGGTTTGTTTTTTTGGCAAGAAAAAAATATAGAAAAAACATACATGTCAAAGTGATAACAGATGTCCACAAAAGTATTGTCAAGTGAATTAAATTATGTAATTTAAAATAAGTGACTGCATAAATATTCATCCCCTCTACGGTGACTGGCCTAATTTATTTGTGCTAGTGGTCGCACAAATAGTGAAATGGGATCACCTGAGTGCAGTGAATGTGTCTCAAGTGATTGTAGTGTAGAGACACGTGTATCTGGAAGGTCCAGTCACTAACTAGTATCTCTGCCCACCATTTCACCATGAAGTCAAAAGAACAGCTAAGAAACTTGGAGAAAAGTTACAAAAGGAACTAAACACCCCTTGGACTTCACACAAATCCATATTATGAAATGGAAGGAATATGCACATGTGTAAATCTGCCAAGATCAGGCCGTCCTCACAAACTGAGGGACCGTGCAAGAAGGAGACCAGTTAGAGAGGCCACCAAGACACCTATGACTACTCTGAAGGAGTTACAATCTATATATATACACAATCTCATTTATATATATATCTATATATATATATAGATATATATATGACAATTTAGTGCAATTCACTTAAAAAAAGATAATTTTCTGGCTATTTGAGGTTAGGGTGTTATGGGAGCATGGCATATAGAAAGCCACCGTTGAAGAAAATTCATAGTAAATCTCGACTAGAGATTTCCAAAAAGCTGGGAGTAGGCCTGCCCACATTATTGAATGGGGCTCTGAAAAACCAAGAGGGTTGGGCCCTCCTCAGTTGTGATTTACTGATGATATCAACGCATGTGTGTTAGATTGGTGCTGTCATTATGGCTAACAGGGACTTAAATTTGGAGCCGAGAAGAGTGTTCAGCTATTATTGGGTTCTGATGTTTGAATTATTTATCTGTGCCACTTTTTAACCACTTTTCATCACAGTGTCTGCCCTATTTTGCCTATTTTTTAAAACACTTTTTTGATTTTTTGCAACATTAAACCATTTTTTCCACTTTAAACCAATCTTTTCAATTTTAAACCCATTTTTACTACTTTTTAACTGCTTTTCACAATTTTTATTGTCCATATTTGTCACTTTAAAACAATCTTATCTCATGTTCTGTGTTTTTCCCTTTTAGCCCCTTTTAACATTTTTTTTGCAACCCTGTAATTACTTTTCTCAATGAATTTTCTTCAATTTATCCACTTTTTAATCAATATTTGCCACTTATGATACATTTTTCCACTTTTAAACTGCTTTTCACCATTTTTGATACCCATCTCTGTCACCTTCAGCCAATCTTGCCTCTATCAGCTTTTTTTTTTTGTTTTTTTTTTTTTTTTGCATTTTTAATTATTTCAGTACCTTTCTAGCCACTTTTTGCCACACCTTTCTGACCATTTTTGCCAGTTTTGCCTTCATTTTGCAGTGAATTAATCATTTTTCCCCAGAAGACATTTGAGTTTCTTCTACTTTATTCTGTAGTATCCTGACATGTGTTTATGTCATGGTTTTACTATGAAGTCTGGCATTACTTATCAAAGAGTTCAGTCAGTCTGCTCATCCACACTGTTAACATCACCAATAAAAAGGTTAACATTTCTGCATTGTGCAATACATTTTTGTTGCTTTGATTTGAGTGGTTATTACTGTTAGGTTAAATGTAAAATACGGTTATCATGGCAGAACTCTACAATGGGCCCCCACCCCCCTTTGGGTAAGCCCCGGAAAGCTTCTCATTTATTGGCAGCCTTGATTGCACACAAGTAACAAATATATAGTTTTCATCATAGTCCATTTGAAAAAAAATGTATGATAAACATCAACATATATTTCAACCTAAATGTAAATAAAAGTACATAATTTAATTGGATAAACACAGACCTTAAGGTAATCTAAACTGCTATGAGTGTATTTAGTGTAAAATTGGGTACCTGAGTGTATTTTACATTAATATATGCCTTTTTCTGATGATGCTTGCAAAAGATCTTTACAGCAGTAGTTACAGCCAATTTTATCTGAGATTTCTTGTGGACCTACCATAAACAAAAACAATCAAAATATTTAAAGAAATGTATTTTTCATGTTTTCAGGCAATTATGATCATGTTTTCTTTATGCTTAAGTTTCTTGTAATTTGAATTTGAGAAAGAGGGCAATATGAGGCTCGCCGGCTTTAGATAGTTACGAATAACTACAGACTACCGGAGCGCCTGCTTTTAAGCACTGACGTTTTTTTTTTTTTTTTTTTTAGATAATAATAATAATATAAAAGGCGCAAATAAGTTACTTTCATACTTAGCTCTGAAATTTAAAAAAAAAGTAGTTCAAAACGAATTTTGATTATAAACTTAAGCTAGAAGTATAATCAAATAGAAATGAACAAAAAGTGTATTTGGTAATTGATACATTTCACATTTCTCCTTACGTGATTGCGCACGCACATGCACGTCATTTATTGTCATGGAAACGATGCAGCCCTATATATAGGGGCCCGAACCTTCTCCTCTCCCCTTTTGCATATGAAACCTGAACAGTTGACGTGCAAATCCGAGCTGACCGAAGCTAACTTTTGGAAAGCTAATCAGAAAACTTCTACAAACATCGGACAGACTTTCTTCAAGCCAAGGATTTTTAATTTCAGTGGAAAGCCGATTTTAAAATGAGCATCAGCAGACCACTGGACGTCCACCTGTTGGACTTACTTGCGGGTGTTGTTGCTCCCAGAAACATCGATGGAGGTAAGACAGCTTTAAATTCTGCTAAATTTATGTAGACTGTAATCACTGAACAAGTAGCCTGTTTCTTTTTATACCTAATCCGCTTTATCTGTAGGCCTGCAGGAGTTAGTGAAACTTTTAAAAACTTAAGTTAGCTTCTTTAGGTCTGTTTGGATAATTTAGCTGACTGACTTCTAGACATCAGTTTTTTACTCGACGATTTTTTCAATTTAACCCCGTTTTTCTCTCTGATTGGATTTTTGTCAATATCCCGGGAAAAGTTGGAGGGAAATAACAGTTGATATAGTGATTTGAAAGCATATTTATTTTTGTATGAGTTCGTTATTTTTTGCAAAACCATAATGTTAAGAAACGGCTAGCTTAAATTAAGCTAATTTTGAAAAATGCTGAATCATAGCCATAACGGAACTAAATGGCTCTGATCTCTAGAACGTAGAACGCCATGATGTACTAGGGGAATTTGGGAAAATGCTGTACTCTGATTGGCTCTTCTGGCTCTGATCTTTGGAACGTCATGACGCACAGACAGCAGCAAGTTGTCCTATGTGGATTTACATGTGTTATTTTATCAGGCGTTAAAACAGATTCAAATTAAGTTTAATTCATAAGCCAGACAGTTAAATATTTATTTCCAGTGGCTGTTCTTTCATGGTCAACCTGTTAACAAAGACTAAATGTGTTCTCAGTTCGTCCAAAATAAAAGAAATGCACAATATTTGATAAAGGCCTGAGTGTTAAAGGGATATTTCGGGATTTTTGAAGCTGGGCCACATGAGATACCTAGAAGTAGAAGTGGCATTAGCCTCCAGTGATTTTAGTGAACATTGCTCTTTAGGAAGGACTCGCTAGTTGATATCACTGGAGGCAAATGCCGCTTCAACTACTAGGTACTTTATACAAGTCAACTTCAAAAATAGTGAAATATTCCTTTAACAGGCCTCTCTTTGTGTGCTGGTGGATTAGTAGTGTACTGTGGGTGTAGTAAGGAAACATTTGTTTTTCACTTTGTTATTGTTTATTTACTTAAAAACATTTAAGTTTGGAAGTTAAAGTGAATCTTCATTAACCATTTTGAGTTTGTCTCCTTAAGGTGACGCACCTTTCATCCTGGAGCATCCTGTCGAAGATGGAATCCGTGAGGACATCGAGGCTGCCCCGATGGTCACCATCCCTGATGATGAGCAGGAAATAGGTGAGTATGAAGGTGAGTATGGTATTCCTTTTGAAGGTGAAGGCATAGGATTTCCCCTGATCTTATCCGACAAATCGGATGATGAGACAGACGAGGAATCGGATGATGAGATCCAAAACATTGCAGACTTTAGAAGACGGTGGTTTGATGATGAGGACTGGAATGATGGGGACGACTCCGGTTATGAGTCCATGTTGGAGGACGAAGAGGAGGAAGATGAAGAGGATGATATCAGACCTCTTTCCCCTCTTGGTCAGCAATTACCACTTTTGGAGCACTTTAGGCAGGGTAGGCGCCAAGAGTTTCCTCCATTCCCCGCTGGACTTCCTGGACTTCCAGTCCCTGCTCCTCCTCCTGCAGGACCTTCCGTCTCTGCTGGATTACCTGCTCCAGAGGAGTCTGCTCCGTCCACCTCAGGCCAGGGCCTGAAGAGAAGCAGGGAAGAGAACGCTGCAGCACAGGAGGGTGCGAAGAGGCAGAGGATGGACGAGGATGTGGACGATGAGCAGCCCTCCACCTCTGGAGTCAGCTATTCTGTCCAGAGTAGACACTGGTACTGGCAGCCTCCATATGATGACAGTGACTCGGATTAAAACCGACGTCCTGTTTGATGGGACAGTTTGGGAGAGTCCAAAAACTTTGGCTGTAATGGTCTAGGAATTTTTTTCAGTTTTATTTTTTATTTCATTTTCAATTTTAGGTTAATGTAAGTAAGTAAGTAAGTAGGTAAGTAAATTTTATTTGTATAGCACCTTTCACGGAACAATGTCACAAAATGCTCTACAACAGTTAAAAGCTAGTGAATTGGTTAAGTTTTTAGTTTGCAAAAATGCTTTGCCTTAGTTTAGTTCTTAATAGTTTTTCTGTTAGCTTTTTTAATTACACAGTACAGTTTTAGTTTTGTTGCAAAAATACTTGTATGTATTTATTTGTTTATTTGTATGTATGTTTTTTACTTTATCTATTGATCTATTTATTTATTTATGTACTGATCTATTTATCTAGTTTTGGTTTCCAGGTTGATTTTCACACTTTCAATTTTATTTATTTTGTCAGTTTTTAATAACCTTGCCTCATACATTTCTGACATTGTTGGTGTTCACCAAGGCTGCCCATTAAGGGGAATAAAGGGCAAAGCTTCCTGGGGCCCAGCCAAAAGGGGGCCCACAGAGGTCAGGAAAACCATGGTCCATTGCAAAGTTAAGCTGTGATAACCACATTTTAAATTTTACCTGAATTATAACCACTCATATCAAGGCAAAAAAAATGTATTTTTTTTTATGCTGTAACATAATGCAAAATTAAATAGTCACAAGGGGAAAAAGGGGATAGCAGCATAAATGGGTTAAGAAAAGGTGGCAAAAATCCAACACATGCATTGATATCAATAAATCACAACAGTAGAGGGCTCATTCACTGGGTTTTTCAGGGGCCAATTCTGTGGGCAGGCCTGGTGACCACTCAGGTCAGACTTGTTCTTATAATTAGAATTGTACTTCTCTATGATGTTATTGTTGAAATTAAAATTAGGTGGCTTGAACAAGAGGTAAATTAACATTTCATGGCAGCATTAATAACATTATTGTTCAAATTTCACTTATTCATTAATGAAGACTTTAATGGTCCTACTAACTATTTGTCCTTATAGAGTGTAGATGTTTATGAAAACTAAGGTAAGCATGTCCTTTCCAAGACAGAGGTAAGGCTTTATGAAGAATCAACTTCAAATGTTTCTTAATTTCAATTTTAGCTTATTTAAAAATATTTGAAATGGGCTTTAATTCTCATGTTGTTGTATTTGGTTTATTGCTAAAGGAATAGATGAATGTATCAAACCAAGGAAGATTTATGACTTAAACAACTTGATTTGAATTCTCCTTCATATCTACATTTTGATTTAACTGCTCAGTTTTTTTAAACTTTCTTACTTTGCTGCATCTTTCTGTTTTGCTTTTTCTCTTTGTTTTTCATGCAGACATGGAGAGGAAGGCCCATCATGGAGAGAAGTGTTTACCCCAGACCAGAGGAGAAGGATGGATGGCTACAGGACCAGCTGGAGAGTGGTGGTTGCCTTTTTATCCAGACCTCCAAGTAAGTAATCCCCTCATGAAAAATCCTGGATTTTATTTATTATGGTTATGGTTTTATTTATTACATCATATCCTTCAGCAGCACAAAAGTCTTGAAGTTTTGTTCAAACGTATTCAAACTTGCCTTTCTGTCTCACAGGACCGGGGTCTTCTGTGTTTTTGGTATTTGCGGAGCAGCTGAACATGAACCAATGGATCGACCCCCTGCCCCTCCATCTCCACACCAGCACCACCCTCTTCAGCCAGCAGCCCAGAGACGAGGACCGCCCCAGCATGACCAGCACTGAGGATGTATGTTTCCATGTGCTTTGTCGGTGCTGGTTGGTTTGGGATGCTCCTCACACATCATCGAGGAGTCTTTGATGCAGACCTGTCACTGAGGAGACAGAAGACTAAGAAACTATTACTTCCAGTTCCACAGTTCCTTTCCTGTCTCAAACCCTACCTATTCTAATTCACTCTGCATCATTTATGAAATGGAATGGATTATAATAAAATTTCATCTGGAACAATAGAAGGAAAAGAATATGTTCATTAAATTAATCAGAGCTAAAGAATATGGAGGTCTAGCCGTTCCTAATCTCCAGAGCTACTTTGGAGCAACACAAATAAACACAATAATGACAATCACAATAATGAAAGACAAGCAAAATGGTTATCAATTGAGATAAAATATTTTCATATTGTTGAACATTACTTTAGTCTGTCTGTGTCTGCTGACTTGATTAGGGCACTGGACACCACTGCAAGACTGAGAACATGACAATAACACTTCAAATTACTGGCATGGTATTTGCCAATATTCTCAAAAGATGTTTTCTCCACTTTCATTGGAAAGTCCAAAGAGTTTCATGTCAGCCCATGTTAAATGACTTGATGGTAACAGAGAAATAAAAGATTTTTTTCTAATATCAGAAATAAAGGTATGTCTTTGCAAACACTAAGTAACATAACATTATTCATAGCTGAATATTTTAGGGCCTTCCTGAAACCCTTACCTATTTTAAAAATGATTTTGACTAAATCTCATTACCATTTTCAAAGAACTAACATCCACTGAGTTAATCACTCATCAGTCTTTCTTAAATGAATATTAAGGTCACATGTAGTAATAGGAAAGTCCATCACCCCTTGAAGTAAACCTTGCAGACCTTTCCTCCCTGTTAAGCAAATTGTCAGCCCTTGTAGCCCCCTAGTGGACAAATGACAAATCAGAGAATTAAAGTTTACTCTGTAGTCATCCTGTGCCTGGAAGGTCCAGTCACTGGTTAATCAGTGTTCCTCGCTACCATTACAACATGAAAAAGGACACTCCAAGCAACTCAGAGAAAAGGTTACTGAAAAGTAGAAATCATGGGATGAGTACAACAAAATCCAAGGCACTAGAAAATCCCCCAAGAATTCAGTTACAGACCTCATTAAGAAAATGAAGGAATATGGCAAATCTGCCTAGTTCAGGCCATCCTCACAAACTGAGTGACTGTGCAAGAAAGAGACTAGTGAGAGGCCACCAAGACACCTATGATGACTGAAGGAGTTACAAGCTTCAGCAGCTGAGATGGGAGAGACTCTGTATACAATAACTGTTGCCCGGGTTCTTCATCAAAGATTTAGGGGAGAATGGCAAAGAGAAAGCCACTATTGAAGAAAACTCATTAAATCTTGACTATAGTTTGCCAAAAGGCATGTGGGAGACTATAGGGTCAAGTGGAAGAAAGTTTTTTGGTCTAATGAGACTAAAATGGTACTTTTTGGCCATCGGACAAGACATTATGTCTGGCTGACACCAAACACTGCACCTCACCACAAACACACCATCTTGACTGTGAAAAGCAGCGGTGGCAGCATCATGCTGTGGGGATGTTTCTCAGCAGCTGGCCCTGGAAGGGGTAGAGGATAAAATGAATGCAGCAAAATATCATAATCCTGGAGGACAGTCCTCATGCTGGCTCAGACTACATGACTCTATGGTCATTCACAACAGCACCGTGTCAGACTATGCAACTAAAATCTTGACCTGTCTTGGTGGACCCCACTATAAGAGGGATCCTGACCACTCATCGCATGCTAACTTCCCCACTGTCTCTCTGGCTGTGTGCCAGTTCACAGGTTGTCAAAGTGTGTCAGTCACTCCAAAACAGGAGCCTTCAGTGTGATTCTAGCAATCCTTTGCACGTAAAAGAATAAAACAAAACACAAGAAACAGTTATGGATTGGGTTATGGATGAAAATTATGGATGTATCAAGAGGAGGACAATAGACGACAGTGTAAGAAAATTTCTGACATGCTAGTTTTGTTGAGTCGTGGTTTTAGGGTGTCTTGGACGTGTCGTTAATTATGTCACACTACAAGAGTGTTTGTCATTCTAAGCGTGCCTGAGTTTTAATGATAAACTGCTGTTGGGCTAAAATCTGGCTTGTTTGTGTAGTGTGAGCCAGCTTGTATTCAGTCTGCAAGAGAACGACAGCCTGGGAGAAGATTTATTTTCCAGCAAGACAATGACCCAAAGCATACAGCAAAAGATACACAGAAATGGTTTAAAGATGACACGATTAATGCTCTGAAGTTGATGAGTCAAAGCCCAGACCTCAATGCAACAGAGAATTTGCAGCTGGATTTGAAAAGGGTTGTTCCCGCATGATTCCTGTGCAACCTTGCAGAGCTTGATCAGTTTTGCAAAGACGAATCAAGTAAAATTGCCGAGTCTAGATGTGCAAGCCTGTTTGAGACATATACACACACACTCAGTGCTGTGATTGCAGCCAAAGTTGCATCTACTAAATACTAACTTGAAGGGGGAACATTTATGCAGTCGCATATTTTTTTCTCATTGGCATAACTTTGTAGAGATATGTTTTCACTTTGACATTACGCTGGATAATAACTAGCTATCAAGGAAGAGACTGGATCTGGCACTGTGTTTTTATCGACTGTCTATATCTGGTAACAGCATGTTTCATAAGGGCAGAAGGAAAATATTTCAATCTCCAAAGGGACAGTATGTCATGAAAAAGATTAATGGGTACCACATGTTGCTTTAAACAGATGCTGTGTGTTGAATTAATCTCACTGATGTCTATGTTAACCAATTCTAAAGATTCAAACTGTAAATTATGCATAAGGAGTCATGTTATATACAGAAAAAAACAATGAGAGTTGTTTTTCTGCATTGTTGTATCAGACAAGGCACAAAGGCTGCTGTCAGGCTGACAGGAAGTGAACCCCCAATGGACAAAGCTGAACACTTGAGGCTTGGACATGAGTTGAACATTAAGGGTTAGCTTTCCATAACTGCTAAAAAAAAAAAAAAAAAAAAAAAAAAAAAAAAGAAGACGGAAAAGATACCAGTGAAACCCTGAAGTTATGCAGCTCTCTTTTCGCCAGGGTTTTAACAATAATCATCAGCTGTTTATTAGTAATGATAACGAACTTCACAGAGAACATGCAGAAATAAAAAAAAATACAGATTGTGCTGACAAAAATATTTTCAGTGCAAACCAGAAGTAGACTTGAAGTAAACACAAGATACTTGTGCTCTTCTAAAGAACTTCACCAGAACTTTCTTGCGGGAACCTCTGGTTAGTCAGCTCCCCCTCCCCGAGCCTCTTTTTGGAGCTAATGTTCTCTAGGGTGTACTCAACAGGCAAGAGAATGAAGCTGATGCACAATCAGAGGTTATCAGCCTTCTAAAGAAAGTGTTAGGTGTGGGAGAAGAGCAAGTTACAGCCATGGGCAACTTCATTACTGTTCAGAAGCCATCAAGTTACAATACATGTAAGATGTCGAGTACCACCTACCTGTGACACGTCCAATCCTGTTGACTTGTATGAGCCATTTGAAAACAGCATCTCCTAGAACAGTGGTTCTCAAATGGTGTGGCAAGGCACACTTGTGTGCCTTAAGGCAAGTCTAGGTGTGCCACGGGAATTTGTACAGTACGTTGTTCCTACAACTTTATGGCAGGTACTGTAACCAGGCCTGCCCACAGATCAGGCTGGACCCCAGAAAAACCCCAGAGAATGGAACCTCCCCAGTTGGGATTTATTGATGACATCAGTGTGTGTGTGTTGGATCAGTAGCATTGGTGCTTGCATCCTGGCTAACAGTTACCTCATTAAGAGCTGAAAAGCATGGCAAGCTATTATTGGGTTGAAATCGGTGTTGAAATTATTAATTCATGCTATTTTAACCAATTTAACCAATATTTCTACCCATTTTTGCCACTTCTTTTGACGACTTAAACCTCTTTGCTGCTTTTTTAAAAACATTTTGACACTTCTTATTACTACTTTTGCCACTTTTTTGGAACTTTTTGCCACATTTAACCCATTTCTGGTACCTTTTTGCCACTTTTCGCCCAATTTTGCTATTGTTTGGCCATTTTTTCCCCATCACTTTTAACCCCTTTTGACCACCTTTTAGCATTTTTAACCCTTTTTTGCCACTTTTCTGCCACTTATGATCTATTTTGCCACCTTTTTGTCACTTTCACCCCATTTATGCCACCTTTTTGCCAGTTTTTGTCCACTTTTGCCTTTGTTTGACCACTCTTTTGCCAGACTGTGCTTATTTTAATCACTTTTTACCCATTTTTACCACCTTTTTACATCAGTTAAGCATTTTAGGCCACTGTAACCCATTTTTACCACTATTTTGACACTTTCAACAAGTTTTTGCCAATTTCAACCCACTGTTTGGACACCTTTTTTTTTTTTTACCAATATTTGCCCATTTCTGACTTTGTTTTGCCCTTTTTTGCCCAATTTTGCCTTGTTTTTCATCACTTTTAACCCATTTTTGCCACCTTTTTCCCACTTTTGCCATCTCCATGATCCCAAGTTGGCTGGGCTACATAAATCTCTCCCCTTTCAGGCCACCTTGACTGTAACATTATCTAAAAAGTGTTTTGTATCGAGTGACACACATACGGTGTGCCTTGAGATTTTGGCTTAACCTTAGGTGTGTCTTGGGGAAAAACAGTTTGAAAACCACAGCCCTAAAGCACCTTAGTTTTAAGGAGGGCCTGCTAGAGATAAGCCAGGGTAGGTGGCCATCTGTTAGGGAACCTATTTCTAACCACACCATAAAATCACCCTGCCAAAAAGAACACAGCTAGGGTTCATTGAGCATGTAGTCAAAATCATCAAGACAGGCAAACAAGACACACAACAAGTTGTGACACCACAAGCTGAAGTAGTGAAGGCTGAAGTTAACAATGTCACTACCCCTAGCTCTCCCCTGCCAACCTCTGGTGACCAAACAGAGAAATGCTGTTTGTGTGTGACAGACAGAGAGAGATAGCGGGAGAGGGAGAAAGACAGCGAGAGAGAGAGAAAGCAGGAGAGACAGAGGGGATATGACTGGAAACAGTTCACCCTCAGACCCTGAGACATTTTGAAATGGAAACTTTGTGGGTTTCTGCCACAGTCAGTGAGGGATGGTCTTGCGTTGTAAATGATTCAGTTGCACAGTATGAGATGGCTTTCTGCCACGACTGTCGTACGGTTGGCTTGAAATGGCACAGTGTACATCCAGCTTTAAAGCAACTCAGAGCAAAGGTTGTGAACGGTTATGAACACCCCCCATAGTTCTGTAAAATTCATCAAGAAATTGAAGTAATATGGCACATGTGTAGATCTGCCTACATCAGGCAAATTGAGTGACCATGTAAGGAGGAGACTAGTGAAAAAGGCCACCAGGACACCAATGACTTCTCTGAAGGAGTTACAAGCTTCAGCAGCTGAGATGGGAGAGACTTTGCATAATTTATGGCAGAGTGGCAAAGAGAAAGCCATTGTTGAAAAAAAATCAGATTAAATCTCTATTAGAGCTCACCAAAAAGCATGTGGGAGACTCCATGGTCAAGTAGAAGAAAGTTCTTTGTCTGATGAGACCAAAATGGTGTTTCTTGGCCATCAGTCAAAACGCTATGTTTGACATACACCAAACACCGTACATCATCTCAAACACACCATTCCCACTATTCACCACAGTGGTGGCAGCGTCATGCTGTGGGGATGCTTCTTGGCAGTCTGCCTTGGAGGGCTTGTTAAGATAGAAGGTAAATAAATGCTGCAAATAGGAAAATCCTGGAGGACAATCTTGTTCAGTCTGCAAGAGAACTATGGCTTGGGTGGAGAAGATTTATTTTCCAGCAAGACCTGAAGCATACAGCTAAAGCTACACAGAAATGGTTTAAAGACAACAAGGTGAATGTTCTAGAGTGGCCGAGTCAAAGCCCAGACCTCACTCCAATAGAGAATTTGTGGCTCGACTTGAAAAAGGCTGTTCACGCCCGATCCCTGCGCAACCTGACAGAGCTTGAGCAGTTTTGCAAAGAAGAATGAAGTAAAATTGCAGTGTCCCGATGTGCAAGCCTCATTAAGACCTATCCACGGGGACTCAATGTTGTCATTGTGGCAAAAGGTGCATCTACTAAATACTGACTTGAAGGGGGTGAATATGCAGTCAGTTATTTAACCTTATATATTTTTAATCAGTTGACGTTACTTGGTATTTTACGTTGATATAAAAGACCATTTTATAATGTTTTTGTTAAAAAAGCCAAATTACATAAACCATGATTGACTTATAAAATCACTAAAAAGGTAAAACATCCAAGAAGATTGGAATGACGGAGTCCTTGCAGCAGTGCTCTTCTGATTTAGCAGTTTTTTGAAGATGTGAAATTCAGTTCTCAAGCAGGTCATTGCAAAGTTGTAGTCTTTCAAACAGGATTCCCTCCACCCCAGTCTCTTTTCCTTTCTTTTTGTGTTGACACGTTTCTGTGTCTGTCGGTCCATGATGAGAGGGGCAGGTGCTTGGCCAGCAGCAGGGTGCGCTGCTGCCTGTTGTTGAAGAAGATTGAGGGTTACCTGTCTTTGGAATTGTCAGTTACATGGTTTGAAATCACTTACAAGTGAAGAGGGTCAAAAAGCAGCATCTGAGAGTGGACTGACAGCTTACTCAGTCTAATAAGATCATACAGTTGGTGCTTTTGATAGCTCCATTTCCACCAAGTAAGCTCATTCTCTGTTATGTTTCCCATGGGCTTTCCATTTGATGGTATTCATTCTGTTCCTGCATTTCTCAACAAGCTGCAGCTGTGTTCTTCCGTTTTTCGGTAAGCTTACTTGCTCTGACAGAAATAAAGGATCTGAAATGCCAATGTGGGTGGAGAGACTATCCCTTACACATCTGAAGGCCTCTGTGCATGTGACGCTGTGTGAGGCATAAAATAGACTCTTCACCTTCAGAGTCCACCAGGAGACTTCTGTTCCTTTACAGTACAATGTACAGCAGTTAATGCAAACAGAGAAGAAAATGTTATGAAGAAACTCTGATAGACAACAGGATAGTAAGGATTCTGGACTAAGATATCCATGCAAGGAAATAATAGCTATGAATAAAATGCATGCTTTACATCACATACACTCCTTTCCAAAAGTATTGGAACAGTGTGGCCGGTTCATTTATTCTTGCTGTAGACTGAAACCATTTGCATTTGACATCAAAAGATAAATATGAGACGAGATCGACATTTCAGCTTTTATTTCCTGGCAAACATCTGGATCTGATACATAACTTAGAAGCACCTTTTGTTTGAACCCACCCATTGTATTTTAGTGTCTTAATCATTTTATTGTAATCACTGCCAACAGTTTTATGAATTTTGAACTTCTTTTCTAATGTTTTGTCCCCTTGACTGGTATTCCCTCTTGATGATGGTTTTGTCTTATTGTTGTCTGTACCTCGGCACCATTGTAAATAAGGGTTCTCCTCATGATTGATTGAATGAATGAATTTTTTATGTGAGCAAAAGTATTTGAACATGTGACTGAGAGGTGAGTTGTATTGCCCAGGTGTGTCCTATTACATTAATTATTCAAACAATAAATAGTGCTGAATGTCTACTCTCAGTTTCAGATTTGGGTTTTGCCTGTGCAGACTGCACTTATAGTTAGAGGTGTAACCTACATGAAAACCAGAGAGCTGTCTATAGGAGAAAAAAAACGACTGTGAAGCTGAAAGAAGATGGAGAATCTATCAGAGCCAACCATTTGACTGTCCTGAAAAAGAGAGAAACCACTGGTCAGTAACAGATGTCGAACAGATAGACCAAGGAAAACAGCAGCAGCTCACGACAGAAACATTTTCAGAGTTGTAAAGAAAGACCCTAAAACAACTGTTAGTGACATCAGCAACAACTAGAGGGGAGGAGTGAAGGAATCACCATCTACTGTTCACAGAAGACCTCATGAACAACAGTACAAAGGCTACACCAGAAGATGCAAACCACTCATTAACAAGGGGAATAGAAATGTCAGGCTGCCTCAAAAATTCTGGGACAAAGTTTTATGGACTGAAACATGCAAGCCCATCTGTTAAACACAGTGGAGGTAATGCCATGGCTTGGGCTTGATTTTTCTGGCTCATTAATCTTCATTGATGATGTAACACATGATGGCAGCAGGAAAATGAACTCAGAAGTCTACAGAAACATTTTGTTTGCAGATTTAAAGAAAGCTGTGACCAAACTGATTGGGAGATCCTTCATCATGCTGCAAGATAATGACCCAAAACACACTGCCAGAACAACAAAGGAGTTCATCAGGGGCAAGAAGTGGAAGGTTTTAGACTGGCTATGTCGATGTCCAGATTTAAACCCTATAGAGCGTGCATTTTACCTGCTGAAGAGGAGACTGAAGAGAATAACTCCCCCCAAATAAACAGCTGAAAGAGGCTGTGGGGAAAGACTGGAAAAGTATCACAGGAGGAATGCAAAAGTTTGGTTATGTCACACGCTTGATGCAGTTATTACAAGCAAAAGATTTGCAACTAAATATTAAGTCCTATAACACATTTTAAGACTATCTGTTCCAATAGTTTTGCTCACATAACAGTGTGGTGTTCCGTAATAAAAGGTGTTATCTTCTAAGTTGTGTATCAGATCCAGATGTAAATATCTGAAATTAAAAGGTGAACATTTGACCTCTTGTCTCATATTCATCTTTTGATGTTAAACCCCAAATGTTTTCAGTCTACAGCAAGAATAAAGGAACTGGCCTCACTGTTCCAATACTTTTGGAGAGTGTATTAAGATAAATTATATAGAGTTTGGATGTAATATTAGTAGGCTACTTAATAGTTCTTCCGTCACACATCAATATTTTATTTAGGGTAGGATACTAATTTATTCTTGTGACGTTTCTATAAAGAACTCCTGTTTAAATTTTATCTTAAACATAGTGGGTCTCTTTGAGGGCCTTCAACCTCATTATGGAGGCCAGGCATCCTTCCTATGGATTTTTTTAAAATAATAAAACCAACTTTGATGTTATTTCATGCAGCATCGACACCTTTTAAATAACTTTTTTACATTCCACCTTTGCCTAATGGTAAAACCGCCCATGAGTGATAGAAATAGCCTACTTCAGAAGCAACATTTCACTGCGACCACATGTTAAAAAGAAAAAAAGGGCATTATACTCTTTCTTCAAATCTTTTCAACACATATAGCCGGTCAATAGCTAAGTTAAGTTTCGTCAAGTCTAAGTGTTACTGCTTGTATAGCTTTCCTCAACACAGATACTGTCTCCATCTATAAGTGCTCTTAAACTAGGCTATGTGCACGCGAGTACCTGTACATTGGTCGTGAAGTTTGCGCAGTTGGATCATTATGTTATAATAAACAGACATTATAAAAAAAATACCCTAAGGTTCGGTTTGTTTCACGTGCGGAAAGAGACAAGAGAGGGGTGGGGAAGAAGTGACTTGTGGGATGCGGCAGGAGAGACAGAAAGGGAGAGAGTGAATGACACCAGAGTGAAACAACAACGGGAGAAGCGGGAAAGAAAAGGAGTGCAATAAAATAATCAGCGCTGCTGTTAATTCAGTGCCTGACATTCAGGTTGGCGCAGACATAGAGAGAGCGGATATTCAGCGGAAGGAAAAGTTCAGATCCCACGAAGCAGCGCGTGGGAGTGGGAAGCAGGATCGTGACTGACTGAGGCAAGCTCCACTGTCTGTCTCGTCATGGCAGGTAATTCAATTTAATCATTACACATATAAGCTACACGGCAGACCGGCGTTTTAACTGCGCGACTTTGCTTCAACGGGCTCTCTGCCTTTGAGGTTTGAAGTATTGCGCTAGCCCAGCCCAGAGTGTCAGTTTAGCTTACGGTAGCTAGCTAACAAAACTAAGCTAATGCTAACGTTGGCTAGCCAGCGAGCTCAAGTGTCATCGCCCATCTGGCCTGTTTGCCGGCTAAAGCTAGCTAGCCAGCTGCAGCTAGCAAACGAAAGCTGTTTACCACTATCACCGGCCCAGTGTTATGTTGTAAAGAGTTACCGTGTTAACTGGTGACTCTCGGCAAAATGCGTCTTGATTGTAGGAGAAACAGTAGATGTAGAGACGGTAAGTACCCTAATAAATGCCATTTTCATCTGTTTAATATTTTATTAAAGACATATTTTGACAATAAAATTACAAGTCAGTGAAATTGGTATTAGTTTTGACCCTTTCCACCCTCAACATTGTAACTACGACTATTACTGACGGATTTGGCTGAAAGTCACCAGTTAGCACGATTACATTTTATATCATAACACCAGGACCAGTCAGTATTCAAGCTAACGCTGCATACCGTGTTAGCCAAACACAGCTTGATACTATCCTAACGCTAACTTGTACATGTAACGGTTTCTGCTCATGCTTGTGCACAAGACGTATAACCTGCTTATTAATATTATTTTATCTGCGGTTGATATGAAACAGATTGCAAGCCGTAAAACAGACGGTTTCCGCATTAGTGCACATATTTCTCAAAACATGCCATGACTGGCTTGACAAGCCAGGCTAGCTAACGTTAGCTCAAACTTTGACATTGCCCACATGCAGGCTTGTACTTCAGGCCTTCTGCAGACTAACAAGCTGTCAGATTGCCTGTTAACATTTTATTGACTAAACTAGTGAAAAGCCAAGAGAGTCAAAGTTGGGGATCAAATTAAACTAATGTGTGAATTCCCACCCTCCAGTAAGACCTAGATTGTCAATGAATTGTTAAGGCTAACGTAGCATTCAACATTTCATTCATCGTAATACTTGTGCACTAACTATGTAATTTCAAAATTACACTACTTAAGTCTTTTAAAGCTTACTGTGGATGATGGCTTTATTATTATTGTGCAAACATAAGTCACAACTGACATGTAGTGTATGGATATAAACGATTTGGGCGGGGAAATATCAGTGGTCTTTAAGTAGTGGCATTGCATTCTATCCTCATAATTTATTGAGTCAGATTATTCACATATTAACACACATTATTGCTTCGTGCATTCTTTGCAACGAAGATACAGTAAATAGGAATGTTATATTTTTGTTTTTCCAGTCCCAACCCAGCCTGCCCTGCCTTGCCTTTTTTTGTTTAAAACCATGATTCACTTCAGAGTCCTGTGTGTATGATGAAGCCTCGGTGACTCACAACTGTCCTTGATTATTCTGCAGAGCTGTTTCACTAGGTGTTGAACAATGTTATGCACATATCAGACCAGTTTTCATTGCGTAATAACATAAATGGTCATGTGTAAAAATCTGAGGAATTCATCTTGACATATTGGCCAATGAGTTATGATGATTGAAACCTGTTGAGACGAGATTGAGTTTATTATCGACCCAGGCAGCGTGTAATTTCTTGTTGATGTATTTTTAACGTAGGAGCCTGAAGAGAGAGCATCTCCTGCTGGTGTAACAGCTGCCTGGGCTTAAAATGAAAGATGTTAGATTCCTGATTCAGCTACAGTTCTCATGATCTCAAGTTAAATCAGTAATTTAAATAAGTATTCAGTATCTTTTTTCTTTCAGAGTTAGAATATTCACAGTGCAACAGCTGTACCAAATAAAGGGCAAATCTGACTTTTGATTTGATGACTCATTTAAAAATGAATCACTTATTGATTTTAGAAGAGTGGCAACATTCTAGTGGCTGGTTATTCAAAACACTATGAATTCTTACTGGCTTTTGAATTTTCCCTTTGCATAATTGCTCTCCAAGAATAGTTAAAGAATGTGTATCTATGTACGTATCCTTAATTAATTAAAGATCTTGAGTTATATCAGTGTTATTTTGTTTTCAACATTACAATTTCAGATAGTCTATGTGTACATGTATGACCCCACAAATTTACACAACAGGTCTGCATGTGACCAAGCAAAAACACCCTTAAAAAGTGCTACTTTAGAGCTATATGCATGTATGAACAAGTATTGCATTTGATCTCTGCAGGACCTGGAGGTGACATGCAGTGGTGCTTCTCTCAGGTGAAAGGAGCCATCGATGATGACGTTGCTGAAGGTATGAACTCTACCGGAAACTGGGTGTTTACCTAAGCCTGATTGAGAAAGTTTTCTAGAACATATTGTTTAACACATGTACTCTTACTCCATACCACAAAAGTTTCAATAGACAACATTTTGATCACACTTTGATCTTCATCAGGTCTTAGATGATCTAAATGTGTTGTCTGTTAAAAAGCCTTGCACCTGGGTGATGTGCGTGTAATTTCTCTCCCTCTCTAAGGACTAGGTAAAACACAACAGCTTGCAGTGATTATGCAGACTGCAGCTCAATCTATTTGTAATTTGTCCAATTATAACTAGCTAGATAATCTAGCTGTGCTGTAATGTGACACTTTTCATCTCATGCTTGGTGCAGCTGGACAGTTAATAAAATGGATCTTAATGCACACCATAAGTGTCAGTTGATTGGCTTGTAATGTGAATTCATCTTGTAGGAAGCTAGAGAGAAAATTTCTCATTTGGTAAGCTCACTTAGTTAAACTCACAGAAATATACCACTCCTATGTATTAACAGAGTTAGTTTTTTTCAGTCTTTCTGTGCTAGTGCAAACCAAATACTTTGCTGCTGTAGCTTCACATACATTTCTGTCAAGTTTTTTGAAGACTCTTAATTGCTACAGGGTTCGTTTGATACTGAGGTTAGTTACTGACCACTAAGTCCCTGTAAAGATCGATATAAAACTCCAGCAGAAAATGTGCACTAAAACTGTATTAGCCACTGGGAGCTAGGTAGATGAAGAGCTGCAGACGACAGGCGCCACCTGTGCTGTGTCTGCATCACGGACTCTGGTGTCGGTTGCTTACTGGGCAGGGCAGGTGTCTGAACTGAAGAAACCTCTGCAGCAGCGTCTTCATCAGACCAGATGTCCAATAATGGACACATTTTTCAAGAGTGATGACTTGTTAGACCCTCAGTACTTTATGTTTCCAAGGGCCAGGATTTTGAAGTTTGATTGTGGCAGCAGTTATTTTCCTCCTTTGTGCCAGTGCAATGCAAACAATGCTACAATGTTTAACTCCTCATATTTTATGGTACTTTGCCTTTAAAGTGTACACAATCACACATTTGTCTGGCCAGTGCTTTTCTGAACTTGATTACATTGAGTTATTGAGTTCAGAACCATTCTGGTGTTTGGTGATGTGTTTTATGGGCAGAATCCAACTGGCCTCAATTTAGGGGAAGAGGCCAGTCAGAAACAGGGATGAGAGAGTGGGGCAGAGACATGTGGGAAAGGAGCCACAGGCTGGACCTGAACACAGACTGCTTGTGTACATGAGGCTTAACCTAACCACTAGGCCATTGACACCCCAGCTAAGCCTCATTCTGCGAGCAATTCCCATCAGAAAGTTCTGGAGCATGTGGAGGTCGTCTGCAGTTATGTTAGTTGTTTGACAGTGGAAGACAAGTTGTCTTACAGTTACGCTGCTATTGCAAACATGACACTGAGCTGCCCTTCTAAGGCTTGATTGTTATTTAACATTTACTTTATATTACATTCATTGTTTAATGTATGACAAAATGTAAAACATAGCAAGTACTAATACTACCACTATACATACAATAACAATACTAAATGTCTGTGTTTTACTTTGAAGACATAAGTTGATGACAGTTTTCTTCGGACATGGAGATCTGTTTTTTTGAGCTCCTTCCTTGACATCCCCTGCAGAATAAGAGTTCCCCCCCTTATATTCCCTTATCTCATCTTCTTCTTTGTGTTTCTCCACATATTCTTCCTCTGTTTTCTGCCCACACATTTGATAATGACATAACTGTGATCATGTCTGTCCACTCCAAATCTGTCTGTTACATTTCTAGTTAATTGGTACATCTTGCTTAAATTTATTTCAAAATATATTAAGATTTTCAGTTTGTTTAGAAACTGTTCCGGAGAGTTGTTTCACTTATTGATATAAATAAAGTAGACAAAAAGTAGAGATTATTTGCTTTATTGTTATAAAGTTAATTGGCCGCATAAATTACATTTTATAACATGATCTTAACCTATGCTTAAACTCCGAGTTTCCCTAACAAAGACTTTACTTGGCATATAAACAGTCCTCAAGGTATTTTTTTATATTCGTACTTTTTTAAAAAGTCTTAATATTTATTCTTCAAATGAACAGTTTACTGTAGGACATCTCCTGATAAATCCTACTTATGCTACCATTTATAACACTTGGAAGATTTCATTCAGTAACATTATAATGCTGTTGTTTTTTTTTTTTTTTGTTATGTCATTAAAAGCCTCCTCCACACCATGTCATCTGCTGTTTTATACTTGGTCTGAAAATGAGATCAAGCAAGCAAGCAGGTGTGTAAGAAACTGGCGGTGTAGGTGTGTGTGGGTGACAGTTACTCTGTCATTCTATTGGAAACACTGAGTCATACTTCATCTCTCTCAGAGATGATCAAGAATATTGAGTTTTTCTTTATTGTACTAGAGAAGTGCTTTACTTTGTGGTCCTTAATGAAGCAGTCTGACATATTTCATGCACTAAACAACACTGTCTGGTATTTTATTCTTGGCTTATAGTCTTGGCGAAATGTGTGTTGTGATGAGTGTTTCTCATTTCTTTCGTTATATATGATCTGATAGCCAGTGGATTAAAAAACACAATGTCCTTACAGAAGACTCGTGTTATGCATGTCCTCTAAGGAAGCATGCTTTCACTACTATTGTATTACCCCCTGCATTGGGCCTCAGGGAGCGCGACATACACAAAGACCTCCTACTACAACCTTTGGCAGCATTGTCCTTCTGCCCCAGTGGGCAACAAAGGGTTAAAAGAGTGTGTATGTAAGAGACAGATTTGGTTTATGAAGCAACATACTGCTCCTGGGTGGAACTATAATGCTGTCTGAGCGAGCGAGAGGGAGAAACTAGGTTACTGATCATTTTTCATCTGCTCTACATGCTCTGACATCCTTCTGCATCTCCGGCCTACACGCTCTCCTGTTCTTCTAGATCACTGTGATTCCTGGACTGTTCAGTTCAGGATTAGATGGATGTACTCAGTGGTCCCTCATTCTCTGTTTATATCTTTTCACCATTAGGGAAAGAGACTTTATATCTTGTGAATGCACATCTAAATGTCTTAAATTTTGTGTTGTTTTGTTTCTTTTTTGCAGCGGACATCATATCCACGGTTGAGTTTAACCACACGGGGGAGCTGCTAGCTACAGGAGACAAGGGTGGGCGCGTAGTCATTTTCCAGCAGGAAATAGAGGTACTGCTGCAAGTTTATCTTCTGTTTAGTTTTACTCCTAGATGTTATCCGTTTTAAAATAAAGGTCATCACCTGAACTCAATCACCTTAAGAGTTTTAAACCCTGATTAATCTATTCTTAAAACGGATGTAAGCAAAAAGGAAGGGATAGGATGTTGACATTATGACTTGAAATATTTCACTCCCATGCCCATGCTACTCTTCATTTTCAGTAGCAATGACTTGTAATTTAAACATGGATATGTGTTCTTGAAATGAAACATAAAGAGTGCAGCAGACAGTGTTTCCTGTTCATAGACGGTACTCAGACAGATCGACTGACTTCCTCTTCTGCACTTTTAAGCTGAGGTCAGACTACACAATCTTTGTCTGTGACCCCGGTCACCATATCAGATTAGGCGATCACAGAGTCATGAATTCGGGTTGTGATGTGACCAAAAGACATAACAGATGCCACGGTTGATGTGATGACATTGGCTAGATGACACCCAGAGGGATGGATGTAAACAAAAAAAACTGTATTTACTGTGCATTGAGATTTGTCTGTCTGTTCAAATGTGATGAATCTGCTTTGCAAGCTTGATGCTAATTCTAACAGAAGTTTCTCACAGAGTTGCTGAGGTGCTTCTGCTAATTCTTGCCAACATTTCTCCTTTTCAGCCTGTTGTAGTCATCCCCTAATGATGCATGATATAGGGAAGGATGTTGTTGCTAGAGCTCAACAAACTTCTCCTCTAGCTCATACTTCTATTTCACAGCATCAGCTTCATCATTCCTCTTTACCTTCGCCATTTACTTGTGACTTTTGGGTGCATAGCACTTTGTGGCCTAATTGGTCAGTGCTACCTACATGTTAGAACAAATTGAAGAAAACGGACAGAAAAAAACGAACATGCTAGGCCTTTCAGGTGAGGCATTCTGTATGTTGCGTTTATAGTCGTTCTCTTTGACAACATAAATGATTAATTTTCAGGGCCTATCAGTCCCAAAACCTTATGACCCCTGGATGGGTCCATAGCTGTGATAAGAAAGTGTAGTCTGACCTTGGCATTCATTAAAGATGGGGACTGTGATACAGGTTATCATTAGTATGCCTTCACACATACAGATCCCCGGATTTGTAGGGGTGTAACATACATCAATACATCAATTGGTTGATTAATTATCCAGTCAGATCAATAGAAAGTCAAAACATTGATCTGCACCCTCACCATTAAGCTAGGCTTTTATTTTGAAATTCCTCCCACATGCCTCTTGACAGTTTCTGCCCCTCTGTGATCCTCAACAAGCTAGTGCTAGAAGCAGCTGAGATAAAGAGAATATTCACTCGTCTCTCTGCTCTGTGGACATATTTTGGACAGAGACTACAGCCATTGATGTCTGCGTTTTTTGTACATATACAACTGCCTTATGAGATTGTTTACAGACATAAACCACTCGTTATGCTGAAATAGAGTGAGTGGTGTCTGATACAGGCTATGTGGATAAACAGAGAGGAGAAGTCTGCTGCTTCATGCCTCTTTTGAGTGACTGATTGAAGTTTGCCATCTCACATTAGACTTATAATGAAAATATGACCAAACTCAATGTGCATCAATCAGTACAGCTGAACACCCCTCTTCCATTCTTGTTATGGGGGTGCACATACCAAGAAAGTGTCTGTTTAGATAAAACTTTGCCTAACGTCTACGTTTAAAAAATTGCAGTAAATTAAAATGAATGTAAATTCATCATTTTAGCATCATATGCCCCAGATTCAATCTCATTAAAATCTAATAATGTATTACAAAACTCCAAATGAACTATATGCTACAATAATAGGCCTCTATGTGAAGTATGAAGGGCTAATATAGGGCAGAAATAACAATTCAATCCATATTTGTGCAAATGAGTTAAAAAAAACACTTGGAATAGAAAAACAGAGGCCAAAAGACTTGCTAACCCTATCTTGACTATGAAAGGTTGCAGAAAAAGTTTATATTGGTGCTTTAGAGTAGTCAGAGCACTCAAGAAAAAAAAATGTTTGTACTTGAAATGTTTGCTGTTATAAATCAGCATTTTTCTTTAACACAAATGTCCATATTATGTTTCTAATGTAAACATAATCATTACATTTGCAAAATAAAAAAATGTTACGATCGTGAAATGCAGGTCTTTGTTCTTCTTGATAAAAGAGATTGCTTTTTTTTTATTAGATTCAGAAATCTTTCAGTAATAAAACTGCCTTATCTACTTTTTCTGCAACTGTGTGAAATTTTTCTGTTAAATCATTTGATATTGATCATAGGCTCCGATATCAAATCATATTGAAATCGTATCATGACAGATTTTATGTTATCAGAAAATACTGTTTAATATTGTTATGGCACAGGTGATTTAAACCCTTACTGGTTAGATAATGGAATATCAAGTAAAACACTTCAAGACAGGGAGAATGTTATTTTGGCATCATAAACATACTGTTTTAATGAGTACTGTCAAAAAGAAGAAACACATAAAAGTAAAGCTACAGAATAAAGCATGGACATAAGAGAATTAAAAGTAAACAGAGTAGATTAAATCCCCTCCCTCTTCTCCCGCCAACTCCACCGCTAAGGTGCAGTCTTATTCTGTGGGAATCACTAATGTAGAACAAAATTAGATCATCGCTGGCTTTTTCCCGTCTAATGTCTGCTATTTCTGTCTGTGTCTGATTCGTTTCACTCCACAGAATAAGAGTCAGCCTCAGTTCAGGAGTGAATACAATGTTTACAGCACTTTCCAGAGCCACGAGCCTGAGTTTGACTACCTGAAGAGTTTGGAAATAGAAGAGAAGATCAACAAGATTCGCTGGCTTCCTCAAAAGAACGCTGCCCAATTCCTGTTGTCAACTAATGGTAAGTTGGTCGTTTCAGTGTGTGTGCGGCGCAGTTTTTTTTTATCAGCAAGTTCTGACTAACATTGACATTGACATTGAATAAGTGTGAAAAAATAAAAACTTATAAATGAAAGCTATATAATAGTTACTATATAGCTATATAATAAATATTATTCAGCAAATGCAGTTGTTGGATTTCTGTCTGTCACAGTAGCTTCATGAAATCCTTAGTTTTAGATCACCTGTACAACACAGCCCAGCATAAAGCCATAAACATTTGGTCTACAGAGGTCTCTGATTTCACATCTTAAAGCACTGCTTTTCACTGTAGTGTCAATTTTCTTGACCAGACTCAAAACCAACACATTCAGTCTGTGTTTGTATAGAAGGAAAGAGTTGATGCTGATGTTATTGTCATGTTCTACTTTTGTTTTTGACAGATAAGACAATCAAGTTGTGGAAAATCAGTGAACGAGACAAGAGACCAGAGGGCTATAATCTCAAGGAGGAAGATGGACGCTACAAAGATCCAAACACTATCACATCACTGCGGGTCAGTTTTTATAATCAAACTGAACTTTGGATTATTTAATCAGACCAGGATGTTTCAGTACTGAGAATAAGGTGTTTGCTATTGTCCTGGGTTTTGTATTGTCACGTTGTATTTTAAACTCTGTAAAACAATGCTTGAAATTTGCAGGCATCATCCAATGCTATTAAATTGATAGATATATTCGTTTTCCAGTCCTAAAAGTGGAGACATACAGCTGTGTGAAAAAAAGATCAGTAAAGCAAACAGAGAGACACTGATGTCCCCGTTACATAATCCAATTAGTTTAATTCAGTCTCGACTTGCAGTGTGTTGGCTGTGAAGCTCTAAAGTAACTGCCACAGAGAAATGCTCCAAACATAGAAACATAAAGTGGAAAGGCCTATAACAGACAGTGACTGGGGTCTGTGCAGATCCAGACATAAAAACACTTCAACTGGGTTATTATGAATAATTGAGATGTAATATTATGTAAAATTTCTATCCTAATGTTGGGCAAACCTCCTCATCATGCCTTTTGCTATTATTTTGAATATTTTAGATAGTTTGATGATAAGTGTTTAGTAACTTTACTGCACCAATATTGTGAGCAAGTAGGTCATTAAAAACCAGAACATTAAAACACATTGATATTAAGGATGTGATTTAGAGTAATTGCATTACTCCAGTACACACATGACCTTATGAACTGGGTAATTACATAAAAACAAATGTATTGTACAAAGACCTACCTCGGACATCTGTTTCCTGGCTAATCAATACTTCAAATTCCAGCTCCGAATAAAATAAGATGTGATAATAACAGTTATTAGTTGTGCCTAAATCACATAAATGATAAAGAACACATCAACGCAGCACTGTTGTATGAGCAAGATGGTCCAACCTCTACAAGTCATTGCCGTTCTACCACAGACCAAAACATGATGGGAGTTAGGAGTCTGCGGTGACAGTCACTTTATTTATGCATTGTAAGCACTCAGATCTGCTGCTCTTTTCTCACACACCTGTTTTAACTCGTGTAGCTGTTGTATTGCTGTGATGGTGGCTTTTACTCTGACTTGACAAACAGATCAACTCGCTGAAGCCTTCTCCCTCCACAAACTGAACTTGGTGATATGTCAAGCCCCCACTTTCATTATTAGCAGGCTAATCTTCTCTGCTCTGGACTCTGGTATCATCACAATCAATGTGTGTGAACCGCTGCTTATGGTGCCAACTTCTCATTTGCCTTTTAAGTGTTATTTCCCTTCAGACTTACTGTAGCTGTTGGAAAGCAGTTCCTGTTGCTGCAGTCTGGTTGGCTGTTCCAGGAAAACCAGAGCCATGGCTGAAGAATTTCATTTCTTACAACATACGGTATATTCAGCTAGAAACCGAAATGTGCAGTTATACATGTAACGCTAAATTAGCTGAAATATTGGAGCTTAAACTAGCATCTGCAGTGTCTGTGAGTAATAAAACATTACCAGAGTAATGACAGCCACAGTGAGTTCTCGAATACCCATATCCATTCCAAACAATATTCATTTTTCACTATTACTAATTAAAGTTGAATTTTTTTGACAATGCAAAAAACTCCTCTAATACCTCAGAATGGAATTTCTGAATTAAATAGACTTGACTCAGTAATGTAGCAGACTGTATGCTTGGCTCCACTTGAGTTTTTCTTAGAAAATTGCATTGTGTAAAATGTATCACGTGACCCCATGCATATTATATGTATCATATTGTGATTCCCAGCTTCTATTGCAACAAAACTCAGTCACTACATGACTAATTAAATTTTTTGACTGTCAGCATCTTAACCCTCTTAGACTGACATTGTCATAAACAACAAGAAGAGACACAGGCTACAAAAAGGGAAACAACTTATGAACCATAAATCGCAGCCACTTACTTTTGATTCCTTTGTAAGCCCCCATTCTAATGGTGCTACTAATGCCTTAGTAGCCCTTATGGATGCTTCTCTAGCAAGCTTGGAACTTAATTCTGATGTTGACCGTGCTTTTATCCATTTTTTTAATCCATTTAGTGGTAGTTTAGAGAGCTTATGATGTGGCCCTCTGTGTCTCTGCAGACAGGAACTGCTTTGAGAGATGGCATAAATTCAACAAAATGAAAGAAATGCAAGGTCTTTTTTTCCTTAATATGTGAATATTTAGAAGAATTTATGTCAGAATTTTTTTTTTTTTTTTTTCATTTTTTGGGAACATGCTTGTACAAAACTTGTTTGTCACACTTAACAATCTGTAAGATTTAATTTCTGTTTAGTTTTTTCTTTTGATTTTAAGGCACCATTACTTTTTTAAACATTTTAGTAACATTACTGCAGCACAAATATTCTTAAAGCCCAGGTTGTCCTTAAAAACAGATGTTTAAAGCTTGACTGTGCACCACAGACTTGATGTTTGACAAGCTTTATAAGACAATAGTGCCTTTGTTGATGTTGCATAGATGTGATTAGAGCTTTATTATTCATAGATTTATATTATGAATAAAATATAAACAATTTTGCCTTTAAGGGATGCAGGTATTGAACAAATCTGAAAATCATAAATTTTAGTTGGATCTACTTGGATGCAAACATATTAAACATGGGTGTGTTAGCCACCAGCGTGGCCTCATTTTCTGTCACTTCAGGCTACTGTGAGCAAACTTTTGGCTCCTGTTTGATTTCTGCACCATCCAACTGCATAGTTCCAACCTGTCTTGCATGTTGGCACAAAATTTTGAAGAAAGGCAGCTCAGTTAAGAACTTTTTTTTCATTCTAGATTTCACAATTTCCTTTCTAACAGCTCAAAACACATGCAGCCAAAAACCAAGTTTACATCCTGTCTTGGCATGGCAATGTTTTTTTAGTTTATAACTTAAAGATGTTGCTGTTATTTATTTTAAACAGTTAATTTCTGATACATTTATGTACCAACTCCGTGATTTAAATTATTCTTTTGTATTATACTGAAATACTTCAACAACTTTGAGTGACACTCAAAACTGTTCTTTTTAATTTTTTTTTTTTCCCCCCAATTTTGTGAATGTGGGACTAACAAGAGCATTTTTGAGGAGATGTCTGAGGGATTCAGACTGAGGACTTTTGGCCTCATCCTCTTTTCCAACTCTCTTTGTTGAAACTTGTGTGGAAACTTTTTGGAGCATGCAGAAAGCTGGCGTCTGCTGGGGCAGCAGCCTCTTTCTGGAGCTCTTGCATTTCATCAGGAACCAACTTCCTCCTGCTAGCATGGCTCAGTCTCCTGCTCCTCCATGTGTTTCTCTCAGCCTTGAGCTCAGTGGAGAACTCAGGGTTGAGTGAGAAATGAAGTCTGATCTGAGCTTGTACTTCTTTGATTTTGTTGCTATAAACTTAACCCTCCAAAAGCTTTGCCTTCAGGATGTGGATGTCCTCAGATATCGGTCTAAAGAAAGCTTGCTGCTCAGCCCTCAAGATTTGGTGTCGGACAGTCTCAATGTCTTTCTCATATCTTTGGCTGAGCTTGCCTTGCTAAACTCAAACGTTCTAGCGTTTCTCCTGAAGAAAGTTATCATTTTTCTTAACAGTGTAAGATCAGCAGCAAACTTGTCCTTTTCTTACTGGAGAAGCTTGTTCTTTGCTCTCTCTAGCTGGAGCTCAGCAACAAATTTCTCACGATCTTGTTGGAGAAGCTTTTTCTGCTGTTTTTCCAGCTTGAGAATGGCAGCAAACTTCTGTTTTTGTTGGATAAGCTTGTTTAAATAGAGAAAACAGAGAAATTACACATGTAAAGGTGGGATCAGCCAATCAGAGACATTGTTGTGTATTTATTCATTTGTGCTGTTACGGAGCTTCTTTACCAACTGCTGACATTGATGGTAAACCAAAAGACTTATTGAACCTTATATGTGAGAGTGCTATGAAATGGTGTTGTAGCAGCAAGCAAACATGTAAAAGCTCACAAGCACCTTAGTGATAAAGACACAGACCTCTCAAAGGAACACAAAACTACACAAAACATGAAAAGATGGGTGCTGATGGGCTGTTAAATTATGTTATATGATAAATGAAACATTGGCGTATCCCCACCCCTGCATCACAAACACCATGGCATGCACGCTGGAAATATAAGCTCTAAAAAGACAAGCACATGACCCTTGAATTAGTTGGTGTCATATATGTGTACGTTTAAAACCACTAATTAGCTTGATAGTTCACAGTAGGGCTGCTTACTTATGTTACATACAGTATGTTACAGTGGCTTTATATCATGAGATTAAACAGGCTGTAAAAACAAAACTACATTTCCTCAGGTAGCCTATTGGTGCTCAGAGTGATCATAATGCCCTCAATGACTATGAAAATAAGATATGGTTTGGTTACTTGAGAAGCATTGTGGTGGAAAGGGCCTACTCATAGATTTAAAGGATGTGTTTTAATTATTTAAATATTATGAGCATTTTGAAGGGCAGACCTGCAAAACTTAAGACCTTATGTATTACATATTATCAAAATGAAATTTTTATATGGACTGACATTTGATCTAAATAGTAAAAACTATCCACAGATTAGCAATTTGCCCTGACATGCATTAAATTGAACATTGAAAATATCTCTTAACCCCCTGAGCCCAACGTTTTTGTATACAACAAGAAGAGACACAAGTTTTTCAAAGTAAAATTCTTTTTGAACCATAAATTGTAGCCACTTAATAGTTTTTCTTCTGAAAGCCCTCCCTTGTGCTGTTTTAATAGCACTATCCATGCGTTCATAGCTCTTACAGAAGGTTTTCTAGCCAACCTGGAACCCGGATGACTTTCCAGGGTCTTTGAAGAAAAAAATCCACACCAGTAACTTCAGTATTGAAGTCCTTTTATCCATTTTATAATCCATTTTTCTACAGTTCCTGCAGCTAATTCTGCTGCCATAATGTCTGTTTGTATCCCAGAATGCAATTGTGACTGGGCTGCAACAACCAATGACAGGCTGTTCCGTCCCACATCATGCTTGGCTGAACAACGTGTGTGCAAACACATAGAAACTGGAGGAGAGAGCCTGGATAACTCGTAATAGAGAGAAAGAGACACAGAGAGGCTGGGATGTGTCCCTCTGTGTCACTCCAGACAGGAACTGCTTTGAATAATGGCTCAAATTCCCAAAAGCACAAGAGTTTTTCTTTTGTAAAAATGTGAATATTTTGCAGACTTTTAGTCACAGAATAATTCTTTATTCTCTTTTTGTCCCAAAGAGGTGAGGGAACATGTTTGTGCAAAAAAACAGTCATTGTTGTTTACTGTCAAAGATCTCTTGCAACAGAGATCTTTGATCTCAATAGGGCTAGCTTGGTTAAATAAAGGTTAAATAAAATAAAAATAAAACTGTATGTAATACTGTAATACACAATTTCTTGTGTCTGTACCCATATTTGTAAAATTCCAGCGACATTACTGCAGTACCCATATTCTTAAAGCCCAGGTTGTCCTGGAAAAAAAAAAGATGTTTAAAGCTTAACTGTGCACCACAGCATTAATGTTTACAAACCTTTACGACAAGAAGTCCAGGCGAACCACAATGGTTTAGAAAAAGGCAGAGGGCTCAGAGAGTTAAGATGTGCTTTGTAATGTCTAAGTCTCATCCAAATAAATACAGAACACCTAAATATATTTTACAAAAGGGAATTGATATCAAATAACTAAAACTTTATTTTGAATGTATTACTTTTTGTTTGTTAATAAACTGTCATTTTTCTTTTACACATTATATTTCTGATCTATTAGCTATCAAGTATTGGATCAGCATTGTTTCAGTTTCAAGTATAGTTTTAGTATCGTGATACTAAACCAGGTATCAGTATCAAAGTTAGAATCTCGTATCATTGACAACACTACATTAAAAACACAGGCTGCAGTTATTAAAGTCTATTCAGCTTTGTGAAAGAAATGTGTCAAACTGGGTTTTCAGAGATCCAAAAGTCATTTCTGATTTGAGTTTTACATTTTTACATCTGTCTCCTCCTTATTCTCAGGTGCCAGTTTTAATACCCATGGACCTCATGGTAGAAGCCAGTCCGAGGAGGGTGTTTGCCAATGCTCACACCTACCATATCAACTCTATCTCAGTCAACAGTGACAATGAGACCTACCTGTCTGCAGACGACCTCCGCATCAACCTCTGGCACTTGGAGATCACTGACCGCAGCTTCAGTATCCTTTACATGTGAGATTGTGTTCAAACAACATTAATGATCACAGCAGAGTGTATGTAGGGTCTGTATTTAAAGTCGAGAACTCAATTAAGCAAAAATTGAGGCTTTTAAAAAGTCTTGAATGCAAGGCCATAAGGTCTTGCATTTGTAGCTGTTTTCATTTGTTATATATGTCAAAATAGGTTGTAGGCTAGTTTTTCTGCTCTTGTTTTTACATTTAGTTTAAATCACAAGTGAGATTCTAATGGACCTCCACCAGATCAATCATTACGACACACTTGCTTGTGTTTTGGCCCATGGAGATATCATTGTACCCTTAAAGTTCTGATCTGTCCCTAGCTAGCAAGTTAACTGTGTGGTCAACTGATGTGTACATGTAAGTGTTAGTAATTGGAGGAGAAGCTAAGGCTGGGGCTTATTCTGGTTAACATTTAACAGGATTTTGCAAATAAAAATCAGCTTTTCAGTGGAGCTTTTGCCTAGTGTAATACCATCATAGTCTGTTAATGTTAGCACTGCTAGCATCTAAAAGCAAGCTTTATTTGCATGCTACAATAAAAATATTATCTGAATTTTCTTGACGATGTTGTCACATTTTTATTTTACAATCTGTAGAATACACGCATATAACTGAGCCACCAATGAAACTATATTGAGAGGGTCTTGAAAAAGGTCTTAAAAAGTACTGAATCTGATGTCAGATTTTCTGCTAATACCCTGACTAGACACTGCTGTTGATCAGTCTGATTTAACTTCAGATAAGACAACTTTTGATTTATAGAGAAGGTGGCAGAATTCTGAGGCATTAGCAAGGTTTGTGGGAAAATGTCTTTATGCAAGTAGTGCGGGAAATTCTTTGTCATGTCAGTCCAGCTGACATTTTTGTCTTATTTTGTCCAGTTGAGTAATATGCTGAAAAGTGTGATTGCTTTCCTGGCCATGTATTCTGTCTCAAACTCATTTTACTCCCCATTAATGCTCAGTTGCACTTCCTTTCTCTGCCAAAGGGATTAACTGTACACTATCATCACAAACAGGCTAGGCAGATTTCTGTCCTTACCCTTTGAGGGGTTTATTTCCCTTAACCCTGTGCTCTTCAGATATTGTTGACATAAAACCAGCCAACATGGAGGATCTCACAGAGGTGATCACAGCAGCAGAGTTTCATCCTCATCAGTGTAACACGTTTGTGTACAGCAGCAGCAAAGGAACCATCCGTCTCTGCGACATGAGGGCCTCAGCGCTGTGTGATAAGCACTCTAAATGTGAGTAGTTGGACATGATTTACTAAGCTTAACTGCCTGGTTGTCACCTATAATTAAATTAAAAGTCACTCCTGTATGTAAGATGCCGCCTATTTTATGGGTCTTCCAGGGTAACAATGTGTTAAAAAATCTTCCTGCATGATGATTTCCATTGCAGCAAGCAAAATCTCACGACAGGCAGTTTGGTGCAGCAGTGTAGCTCTTCTTATACCATCTGTTTACGTCATGTAGTTTAGACCCCTTGCTAGCTACAATATATTGGTCAAGCTCTTAGCTCTTAGCCTTTGGTGATAGTTGTAACCTCACACATTTTTGCAACCACTACATTGCACATATTGCACATATGTTCACTGTGCCATGCTAATCATGCACATTTATTGTATATACCATGCACATTTATTGTATATATATTGTAATTTTGTATACTTTATAGTAGTTCTCTGTTTCTTTTAACTTTGTTTATACTTTTCTATGTTTCTTTCAACTTATTTTTATACTTTTTTTTGTTTCTTTGAACTTATGTTTATATTTTCTATGCTTATTTTATCTATGTTCGTACTTTTTTGCACTGTGGGCCAGAGAGAAACATCTTTTCAAATTCCTCTGTATGTCTGGTACATATGGCTGAATTTGACAATAAAGATGACTTTGAAGTACAGACCCACAGCCAGCGAGCCATGCTGCTGACCTCAGCTCCCAAACTGGTACCCTTACTCTGAATCAAAGGTGCTGCAAAAACCTATATTGTTTTTTTCAAACACAAAAGACTGCATGGAATATGACTGTTAAATTTAAGTTTTCCAGACCATTCCCTGTTAACTTTTGAGATTGTTGGCCAATATTTCCACTAAATTATATTTTGCAAATAAACTAATTCTGATAACCATGCCACACACAAAGACCTTTAAATCATCTTATTGTCTGAGCACAAGTATTTGCTCAACGGTTCATCTTGGCCATGTTTTAATGTATAAATGCATTGTGTTTCTGACACCTTGTTGGTTAAATACACATGCTTTACAAAACAACTGATTATGTGTCCCTCATCAAGAGGCCAGCTTTGTCACATATGTTCCATTATTTCTAAAAAACACCTATTAGACTGTGCTGTAAACAGACAGAGCTTTGCTCATCACACTGAGTCAATAGAAGGATTTAAGAATTACTTCGTAGTCACAGTTAAAGCAGGGCTGTACGTTAACTTTTTTTGCCCATAGTGCTGGTGCTACAGAGGTTGACAGTCTTGTAGCACAGAACAAAAACCTGTAGCACAATATATAATATGTTTGTTACAGCTCTAAAACCAACATGTAACCAAAATATATGCTTAGTAAATGAATGTACTTGAAAAACAAAACCACAACAGCCTAAAGTACAGCTCTCATTAATGTCTACCAAAGCAAACAGTCAATCACAGAGAGGGGAGACGCTGATGGTTCGTCTTCACATTCAGACACAAAACAAGAGCAAACTGCAGGAAGCTGACTAACTTTACAGAAGTGTTGTGCTTGAAGATGATTAGAGCAGTATGATTTAGAAATCAGACTTTGAGATCAGACAGACGAGCAAATGAGCTCAGTTAGTGCTGCTATTTGCTGCTGGAATTCTTTTGTTTGTATTCATCAATTTTTTTTTTTTACTTTTGGCAGGAACAACAGACAACTGAAGTCTTTTTCTGTTTTCTTTCTTATAACTTAAACTTCAGTGTGTTCTAGAGACTGAAGTATGTTTCTTTGTTCATCCTTAAACTGTGTTTCAAGGACTGAAGTGTTAGGTCTAAACTACATTTATATATTGGTATTGATATCAGCTAAATTTAACTTGTAAATATCCCCATATTGTATAAACCCTGATATTGTGTATTCCTAGTCAAACTAAGAAAAAGTTTTATGTTCTTATGTGGGTCTTTTTTAATGGATTTCTTGCAGGCCAATTCAAAGGACCAAGGGCCACAGTTGGCCCACAGGCCATAGTTTTGACACCCCTTATATATTTACTGATACTCAGAGTAATAGGAAAACATTCCTAACATTAGTAGAAATTAATTAAACACTGTTAGAGTTTGGTCCATATTGTACCATAACACTGGGTTCTGATGTTTATAGAGCTAATGTAAATGAACAGATGCTCTTTTCTTTCTAACAGTGTAATCACAACATCAGTACTATTTGAATTCAACAGTAATAAAAAAAATCTATCTCCAAATTGCATCTTTACCCTAACAATACACAGAAAGTTTATGCAGTGTGGGGCTGTATTGATCTTCTCCTTCGTGCTCCTGTCTCTGTCTTTTTCCTTCATCTCTCCCTCGTACACTGCTGTCTGTCTGTCCGTCCGTGTCATATCAGACCTGTATACTACATTCAGACGCGTATTGGCTTGTTAACTAAACAGCAGCAGCTATGATACTAGTGGAGAAAAAAATGCATCGTTTTATACATTAATCTTTAATGAGAAGTTAGCGCAGAGTGAGAGCTCTGTCCTCTTACTGACAGCCAATTCCCTGCAACCATCAGTGCATAATTGGAAAGGGCGAGGCTAACAGAGAAGTAAGTTAGTAGATGTATGTTTTTAACATTGTCTAGCCTACATGCCTTAAAATAAAACTTGCGATTATAGCAGTGCTCCTCTTCAACATAATGACACCTGTACTGCGTCTGCCCAGAGCCTGCGCCATCTGTTAGAGCTCCAGCAGGCCACTCTCTCATCGCGGAGCCTGGCCGCTCGCACTCCAGACGCACAGGATTGCGCACGATGAGAGGAAAAAACATTCCGCTTGAGTCTAAAATGTACCAGAAATAAGAAATAAATGGGCTGGGCATGAAATTCAAATCTCAAATCAAAGTGGAGTGAAGTTTTTGGGGCAACAAGTCAAACCTAAAGCCTTATCTGCGCGTCTGGCATTCACACACCTCTCTCACTTTATCTTAGCACCTGTGTGATGAGGAGTGAGAGCACAGACCAATTTTCTCGTAGCATTTGCGACATTATGTTACACTGTACAGCCCTGTAAACGAACAAGGACCACACCTTTTGATTTTCTCTAAGACATTAAAGTAACCATGCTGTGGTTTTATAACATTCACATGGTTCAATTTAAACCTCCACTGCTACTTTTGCAACTTAGGTGCAGGCATGCCATGCCTTTTAACATACAAAACTATTAGTTTTAGAAAAATGCTTCTGCCTTAAGGTAGTGTTTATGTGAATTAACAGTCCGCTACTACTTAGCACCAAACAAGTAGTAACATGTTCTAATCATTACTTTTTAAATTTGTGCTGTTATTTAGAAATTAAAAACCTCTCATATCAACTGATAGAATATTTTTATATAACATACATTTTTGTTGGTTTTTTTTCCAGTGTTTGAGGAGCCAGAAGACCCCAGTAATCGCTCTTTCTTCTCTGAGATCATATCCTCAATCTCAGATGTAAAGTTTAGCCACAACGGACGCTACATGATGACCAGGGACTACTTGTCTGTGAAGATTTGGGATCTGAACATGGAAAACAGGCCAGTGGAGACCTATCAGGTGAGAATAGACAGTGTGGCTGCAGAATCTAAATAGTGCAGCGCAGCAGGAATAGTCTAACATAGGGCTACTACCTTAAATTAAGGATGACTGACTTCCTGTTTGGATATGGTCCTCCTTTTGTTTGGAAAAAAGTAAATAGATAAGGAACTTTTGGTAGATTTAAGATTATAGAGATAGAAATATGTCATGGATTGAAAAAGAAATATGGGAAAGGTAAAGCGTAAAACATTTGATAACACAAGGTGCCATTTCATGGCTTTTGATCTGTCCTCTTGAGTTTTTAAAATGAAATAAGACACTAAGGAGCGTTGTTGGACTTGTTTTACATCACTGTGGCTTAAGGCTGGGTAATTAATCGCAAATTAGATTAAATCGCAATTTGGCCTGCTGCAATTTTCAAATCGCAGAAAGTGCAACATTTTTTTTACCCTGAAATGTGTCAAAATACCAATTTGATGCATTTTTGGAGTAGAAATTTCATGCTCCACACCTTGTGCATGTATACAATTATCTTTTTTTCCAAAATAGTTTAGTAAAATCCTACTTTTCCAGTTTGTGTATATGATTTTCTTAATCAAAATAAGAAAAATATAAAAAATGATCATCCCTTCAGTATAGCAACCGATGTCAAATTTGCTATATAAGCCAAAATCACAATTAGATTTCTTTTACAAATCTTTCATTCCTAGTTTAATTTATCTAATTTTTACATTAGTTATGATATAGAATGATTTATTGCTTATGTTTACTGAATAATACATAAGATGAGAAACCTTAAAGTAATCGCATATCAAATCGCAATATTGGGGGGAAAATCGCAATTAGACTATTTTCTGAAATCGTTCAGCCCTACTGTGGCTGCAGGGAGATGTTGCTGTGGCTAAACCATTGTGTGCTGAAAGGGACAATAATGCATGCAATATATGTGATTTAAAGAAGTGTGTGCTCTGATTATTAACAATAATGGCATTGCTTCTAATGCATTGATGCTTACAGTCTTAATTTTCATCATGACTTTTGTGTTTTGTCCTTTGGCAAGAGTCTTAACTTTTGAACAGTATATTTATATTAAGGCTCAGTTTTAATTTCAGTTTAGTGGTTAATGTGTTGTTGGTTTCATTTTAGTTGTAATTTTTATTTAGCAGTTGTTTTTTAAGGTTGAAATAAAATAAGAAAAACAGAGAGGACTCTCCTTCATTGAATCATTCCTTGTAGTTTCATGTATTTGCCACTAGGGGGCACCACAAACACCTTGTTTTGCACCAGTTTCAGTACAGTAGAGTGATCAGATGCAAGATGCTATGGTGGACATGTCAGGGAATAAAGTTTAAGGTTGAACCTGTGGTTTAAACTCCTGTAGTTGTTATAATTGTCTGTCTGTGGATGTGTGTTAAGGGCTTATCAATCTTGTTTCTAATCATTACAGGTTCATGAGTACTTGAGGAGCAAGCTTTGCTCGCTTTATGAGAACGACTGCATCTTTGACAAGTTTGAATGCTGCTGGAATGGAAATGACAGGTGGGTTAAAGAATATTAAATAAACTAATTATCTGCTTGAGATGACTTAATTCCTAGATTTCATTTGACAAAAGCTCACCCTTTCTTCTCTGACCTCCCCCTCAGTGTGGTGATGACGGGTTCATACAACAACTTCTTTCGGATGTTCGACCGTGGCCAGAGGCGGGATGTTACTCTAGAGGCGTCCCGTGAAAACAGCAAGCCCATGCAGGTCCTTAAGCCCCGAAAAGTGTGCGCGGGAGGCAAACGCAAGAAGGATGAAATCAGCGTAGACAGTTTGGACTTCAACAAGAAGATCCTTCACACTGCCTGGCATCCCCAGGACAACATCATCGCTGTGGCGACGACCAATAACCTCTACATATTCCAGGATAAAGTGAACTAAATACAGAGTGAGCTTACGTGAGATCTGGCGTGGGTGACCTCATGTGCACCACCTGCAGCCTTTCAGGCTCATCCAGGGTGATCTGTGGTAACCACGACAACCAGCATCCCTGTCTGTCGCTACTGGGTGACCAGACTTTGCCACTTTGTTCTCGATGTGGACAGAGGAAGTCTCACTCTTGCCCATCATCAGCCTGTCTGTGGCAGAGAAACACCCGCCTTGTTGTTTAAGTGATGTTGTGCCAATTCCCCCCCAATTTTTTTGTTTTGTTTTAGTTTTATTTTGTTATTTTGTTTGTTTTGCGAAGCCCCCTGCCCCTTTCTTCCCTGGGGTGACTTGGGTAAAGCAGTTTAATTTCTTTAAAATTCTGAATACAGACACACTTATTTTTATAACTCCCCCCAAATGGCTCTGTGGTAGAAAACGAAAACACTTATTTAGTATGTCCCATTATTGTCCTGTGCCATTCTAGTGTTTATTTTTCTAAGAAAAACATTTTTTTGTGTGTACACCTTTTATTAATTCATCTGTCATACTGTTCTAGTATTCTTTAAGTCTCTTCACATGTCCCTCTCTTTAATTAAACCTTACAGACTCAACAGTCACAAATGTATGCTTACAGTTTTCTTTACACACTCACTGCTCACACTGGACAGCGACACGTCAGCGGTTGCCTCCAGAAGTTTGAGAATTAGAGTGTTATTTCACAGAATAAAAGCCTGGCACAGTGAGGAGTTATCTAACTCACTGTGGCTGCGCCTCAGGCTCTGGGTGGTCAAAAAGGTCCAGACTCCAGAAAAGATGCTTTATGATTGGCTCTCTCTTTACATTGTTTTTTGCATTGGTTCCTCTTCATCCTTTTCTTTGTGTTCAACAATAGTCAGGTATAAGAGATAGCCTATTCAAAGATAATTATTATGATTGTCATATTTATATTAAAAAAGATAAATTGCCACCAGATTTGTTCCGTCCTATTTTGTGAAATGAAGCTGGACATTAGACATAACTTTTTTTGTGTCATCTTCAAGTATTGTCTTCCCATGGTGTACCACAGCTCCAAAGCAGCACTTCACAACAGGGAAAAACCTTTTGATTTGACACTGGACTCTCTTACTGCACAAACTAAAGTACTTGGATGTGTTGAAAGACTGCAGCTTAAAAGAAAACATTATTTGAGGCATTAAGTCACTTAAAGTGTTTGTTGAAACTACTGCAGACAATATAAATGCTACTGTATGTGATGGTACAATAAGCTGCACATGAATTTGCAGCAGTTGATGTTTCCACACCGTATTTAAAATGTGGTCCGTTAAGACTCTATTGATGCCTCTAGTAATGTATAACTACAATTTTAATCTATGACAGTGAAGATAATAAAGGAACTACTTTTTGCAACCTTGTTACTGCCTGATTGTTGGTGGGGATCCTGTTATGCAATGTGTTTTTGATGATGCCTCTGAAGCAACGGTAACAATCCGTCTCCCATGAGGTTGAAAAATCACTCAAAGTATTCATGATACATATGATCTAGCCAACTATGATTTCTTTCATTACATCGCCTGCACCAGTACAGCCATGATCAAATAATGTGGCATGTCTAAAACTTTTAAGGGACCAAGAGTGAATAAAAAAGCTTCAAAATAAAGTCACTGGGGAGGACCCATGGCCCCAATAGCAAGGTCCAACCTCCTCAAAAAGCCCAATCATCTCACCTAAAGACCTGCAAAAATATTAGATTGTAGTACATTTTAGTTATGATGCTCTTCTAAGAGATAATTAGCAGGAACTGGATGTTTAGCTTTCAAATTTGGGTATGTGTTGTAGTTCTCTGGCTTTAATACCAACAAGATGCTTCAAAGTATTTTTGCACGTTACAATTGCATTTAACTCAATGGGGAAGGGCCTCATATTGGCTTTCAACTGGTGTGTCATTGTTGAAGCAACGCCTGAAGAAGAGGAGAAAGGTGGCTGCTTATAATTGGAGAAGTGCTGCCAATTAAAAACTTAAAATCAGGTGTCCAAAAGAAAGAAAGAGAAAGGAGGCAGAATGAGGGGAAATAACCCACAAAGTTCTTTTCAGAGAGTGGTGATTGCACACAGTGGTTTAGCAGATGGCTTTAAGGCTTTCAGCCTTTTCCAGCCTGGAGCATTGTGTTGTATAAAGTTAACTAATCGTAAATCTGAATCAGAGAAAGCAATAATGCCATACTTTTCTCTCTATGGTTGTGATAGATAATTTCTAACATGAATGACATTAAAGACCACTAAGGTAACTTAATCTCCCAGTACGCCTCTGCATCCCTGTCCCTATCTTTGCACGTGTAGCACCTAGACCAGGGGTCATCAACTTCATTTATACAAGGGCCAGCATTTACCTGGATGGGAACTTTGAGGGCCGAGCTCTCAAATGATAATAATAATTTTTTAAATTTTGTCCAACTAACATGTTTTTGTTTTTTCTTTCAAATGTATGACATTTTAGCCTCTTACAGTCAACTCAGTCTCTACACTGATGTCAGCCACGAGGGGGCGATTGAGATATTTTAGCTGAATATTTCTGGGACTGTCATATTGTCTATCACTTGACGTATGCTGTGTAGTGATTAATGAAATACCCAATCACAAAAATGCTCTCAAAATGCCTGAAGCCAAAAGTGGACAAAGAAAATGTCAACTTTAGTCAACAACGGACTGATGAATTTGTGTTTAACATGCATCTTATTTGCTAGTAGCGGCTGACTGCTACTAGCATTTCATCTCAGCTGTTTGGGAGGTTGTTTAAATAGCTGTAGGAAGTTTATAAAAGATACCTGAGATACCTCACTTTATTTTTCCTCTGCACATTCTCTGAATTTGATCATTTTCTGGGGGCCAGATGGGAAGATGTGGAGGGCCTGATGCTGCCAGATGATCACTGACCTAGAAACTAAAATGGTATATTGTCTCATACTAAGGGAATTGATAGCTCCAACCCAATGGGGGTACTGTGCCCAAATTATGCCAGTCCCACCTGTTTCTGGGTAAAAACGTCCTATCAAAATGAATGCAGGTAAATGGGAAAGTTTGCGTAATTGGTGATTTAAAAGCTTAAAATTTGAAAACCACACACATTTACAGTCATTGAGAGTCCAAATCCAATGGTAAGTGGGTTACACATAAAAAGTATGACATTTCAGAGTATTGATTGGCATTGTAAAATTATAAAACACACACAAAGTTAAAAGTGACTGTTTAGACCTTATGTATGCATTTGTTTCAACTTTGTTAAAGGCGTTTATTCTCAAATTTAAAAAAGTTTTTAAAATGCTAGTGAATTTGTTTAAAAAAATCAGTTTATAGGTAAGCAGACTATGGCTCCTGTTGTTACAGAGCACTTGCTTGCTTAAATTCATTAGAAACACTTTTCAGCCCTAAGACACAGAGCTCTTCTATTAAACTTTCTTGTCAATAAAGAAAAAAAACACGTGATAAAATTTCTTACTAATTATTTGATGCTTAAAACTCTATGCAGTCTTATTTAATCACCTTGCTATAGCTGTATCCCAATCTGCTGCCATTCAAACAGGAAGCTTTCTTTTACTCAAAGGGGAGAGTGGACACTCTGGAGAGCTCGAAGTTCTGTTGCAGTTCTTCCAAAAAGCTTATAAACACATAACTAATATGAAGGAAACATTAAAAATAAATTCAATCTAACCATAGTAAAAATGTTGCTCATTTATGTAGGTAAATTATAGTTCAAAAATACATTAAAATGTATAGATAGTAGTAAAACATCATAACATTTTTTGCTTAGCTCGCCAGCTCAGGGGGGCCTGTGTAATTGTCTTTCTTGGGGCTGAAAACCCCCTATTAACACCTCTGCCTGGAGCTTCCATTACTGAAACAGCCCAGGCAGACGGGACTACAGGCTTTGCTTGAAGGCTGTATTGCACAGACTGCGGTGTTCTCTTAACATTCACTGTGAAAAATCCGCCGTGAAAAAACTTAACCTGATCGGACCAATGAACGTGCAGTAAGTCAGCCGCTCCCTGGTATTGGAGCCCCTGGTTGTTTATTGAAATCAGCTGATATGTTGTGCGGTGACTGAGCTAGACTTTGGCACACATCTGCCTCGTGTCTGCTCTGGCGTGTGCTGTGTACGTGGTTGCAGGCACGCCTACTCCTACACGGGGAAATTGGATTAACACCAGTCGTCATATGTCAAATCTTTTGGATTTATTTTAAAGAAGAAAAGTGGATGAAAGTCATTAGTTCACCGCGTAGTTACTGGGGTTACATTTTCGCTTGCTCGTTATGTAATTCGCCTTCCTCTCCCTCTTTTGTTATCAACGGGACAGTGTGACGTCAGCACCCAGCTGCAGGGAGGGGGGTCTGAGCGGCTCGCGGCTACTGCTTCCAGACAAGCTAACGGACGGGAAACAAACGGCAGCGGCGCTTTAGCTTAGCTAGCCGCTCGCTGAAAACCGGAGCAGAGGGCCACCGGAGTCAGTTGTACTATCACACGTCTGGATGTGTGATAAAGCAGTACGCGTTTTGCGCTGACTTGAGCCTTTTATGCAACCCGCCCTGGTCACCAAGCACCACCATGTCCGACGCTGCTAACACTACTTCAACAGACAACAACGGAGACTCTGGGCTAAACGGTAAGCTAAATGTTACCCAAATTCCTAACTAGAGGTGCCCGTTATCATGTTTTGTCTTTAGGAGACGTGCTGGAATGCATGACTGTTTAAATTGTATTGTTTTATATGTGGGAGTTGATTATTTTTAATAGGTTTTTCATATTTTTCCAAAATTTTCGCCTTGAAGCTACAGTCAAGGGGTAGACGTAAGTACGCTATGTTCCGTGTGTTTATTGACAGTAGTGGCACCAATGGGGAATCAGCATGCCTGACTGACAGGCGAGTAAGCCAATGAGCGAAGCAGGAGCAGGGGTAGGGGTGGGTTTAAGCAATTGTCAACAAGGCGAGATGGAAGAAGGCAGAATTAGCAAAAATGGTAGCAGAGAAATATGGACAGTTTGCACTCATCATCAAATTCTTCTTTACTGTTAGTTCTTCATATGTATATAGATATTTTTTTTATTTTTGTATATATCGTATTCCGGCTTAAAGAAGAATTTAGTCCGCCCATTTGAAGAATTCTCTCATTTAAAGTGGTCATTTCTAAATAGATTATCAATTGGACTAACGTTTAGCCAATGACATACTTAAAAACTATGTTAACAGATTTTAATAAGTTGTATGGAAAATGTGTTCTGTTCATTTTCTGTTGTTAAAACAAATGGGATTGGCTCTTAAAAGACCCCGTCTTGCGTAAGCCATTGGGGACGTAAACAAAGGCATGTTTATTACACTGCTTCACTGACGAAGGGTCCTTCTCATAGAGCCGCCATGGTTACCACACTATGGGGGCCGTGACCTGGTATGCTATTTATGGCATCAGTGATAAGGGGACAGACGTTTTGGACGTGAGGAAAGAAGGGAAAGTGTTACAGCTCATAGCAGTGTACAGGCAGGCTGATAGATGCAGACTCACACACCAGACAGGAATAAAACTTTCCAGCCACTTGTTTATTTAATGGGAGGCATCAAATCTTTAACCAGTAACAGAGAGCCATTGGTGGATGATGAGCTTTAAGAATTTGTTCACTGAGTAAGCAAGTTTCTTCCACTGACTGGAAGACTGAAGTAAAGTTTACAATTCTTTTTTTTTTTTTTTTTTTTTTTTTTTTGCATTGTAAGGCTAGGAGCTTGGGGATATTTACCAAAAATCATATCTTGATGTTTCTTTTTTTTGATACAGGAAACATACCATGATATTTTTTCTGTAAAGAAACATAAATCAAGTCAGTTTTAAGTCAGGTCCTCATGGCAAATGTGACACAGGCACTTTTATAAACAGTCAACTCTACAAAGTCAACATGTAGATGAAAAATGGCAGCAAAAATAAACTTTTTTTTTTTTGAGGAAAAAGCTGCACCTGAAATGTTATAACATAAATAGATGTCTGTCTTATTTAGACTAAACATTCAGAATAGATTATCTAGTTGGTTCTTACTGGAAACAAATCTTTTTATTGAGTATAGGCCTCGTATCTTTCTATTTTTTTTAACTGAAATTATAGAGATAAACAATATTGTCCTACCATTTGTCCCAATTTTAATAGTATTGTTACATCTTAAAACCTCAATATATTGTCTGCCTAGTAAGGATATCAGTCTATGTCTTACTTCCTATAATGAGATCAGTTGCCACCTGTATCTGAAAAAAATCCACTTTTAGGTTATATTTCAGTATCATTTGTAATTTAATAGTCCATCTTTTTTGCTTATATACCTCATCTTAATGATGAGTTTCCTACATGCATTTAATATGGGAATAGAAACTTGCGAAGGCCTGAAAACACTTCAGAAGGATCAGACATTTTATTTTGTCTGGGGCCCCATAATCCCTTGCTACCACAACATTAACTCAGCACCATTTTTAAACACATCTGCTCTTGTCTGTTTAACTTAGTGGTCAAAATTTCATCCGACAGAGCCAGAATAAGTTATTTTTTGAAGTATGAAATATTCTCAGTATTTTTTGTTTGTGCACCAGGACATTTAAGACTTCACAACATATGCTGAGACACAGCATCGGGGACAGTAAGACCTTGAAGATATCAGATGAATAAGCCAGCAGTGTGGTCTGTTATCTGAGACTATGTTATTTTTGGCATTTCCCGAAGCTGCCACACAACTGTCATAAACATTTTTTTCCCTAATACCTGAGATCTTCAGGCAAGAAGCATTTCCAGTGCTCCTCACTCCTGTCTGAACCTCAGTATCAGTGGATCAAAAAGGTCACATCGTGTCTGAGTCCTCTAAACCCACCCAACAGCTGATAACTGCTCTGTGCCTAGAACATTCGGGAGTGTCAGAGCCATGCTGGTTTTAGTCCATGGAGTGAAGACAATGGGTTGTCAACAGCGGCTTGGCCTGCAGTCTGCCGTGTAATCTGCAGGATGAGTGCGAGTGCTGAGTCGAGGCCTGTTTAGGAGGGGGGAGGGGCCACGGTTTGGGTTGGGGGTATTACTGGCCAGATGCCGGTGAAATTCAGTCCTCTGTAAGCCAACGTGAACATTTTGTTTACATACTGTTACAGGGTCAAATGACCTCTTTGGTACGCTTCACTCCTATTTAGTTTGATGAGCATAGAAAGTGTTTCATGACGCTGCATGACAAGAGTTTTACCACCTTTTTTTTTTTTTTTTTTTTAGCTCCAAATTATTGCCCTAGCAGGTTCCCCTGCATCTTTATTTTTGAACTTGGCTCTGACACCCAGTGCCTCCTCGGTTGGCAGTCCATGCCTGAGCTCACGTACATCAGAGACCGCATCATATATCACAGTCAAGGTCCACCAGCAACCACAGCACACATGGGCAGGCATTTACTGCCCTTTCATCACACACGGTTAATGGTACTCCACTGGTGAACTTCTTTCACGTACATGTTCTGCATGTCTGTCTTATTCTTCCTACCAGTTTAGGATTAGGAAATCATTTTGAAATATTCTCATCTCCTATGTTCTCTGCCTTTAAGTGTGTTTTTTCTGCATTTTGTAGTGCCACGGCCTCTAAAAAGTTCTGTATTAGCCAAACACAGGCCTTGGGTATGGAAAGAAACCTATGCTATTAGTGTGTGAATGTGTAGTGAATAGGTAGGTGTGACCTGAAGTGGGGTTGAACAATTTGGGAAAATAATCTAATTGCATCCATCCATCCATTTTCTATACCACTTATGGGTTGTGGGGGGGCTGGAGCTGGAACCTATCCCAGCTGTCATTTGGCGAGAGGCAGGGTACACCCTGGACTGGTAGCCAGTCAATCGCAGGGAAGAGACAGACAACCAGGCATGTTCACATTCACACCTACGGCCAATTTTTAGAATCACCAATTAACCTAATGAGCATGTGTTTGGTGGTGGGAGAAAGCCAGAGAACCAACACGTGCACGGAGGGAACATGCAAACTCTGCACACAGAGGCCCTAACCTTCTTGCTGTGAGGCAACAGCGCTAACCCTGTGCCGCCATTTTGATAAAAAAAAAAAAATAATAATAATACACAGAAATAAGGAAAGAAGGATTTTTGTAAACTATTACTAAAATTGACACTTCAATGTTTAAATGATGTGTAGAGCATTACATCTCGGCTGCAAAAAGTCTTATCTGATACTTCTACACATTTCAAGGTAAAGAAATGTTTCACCTTCTGCAATTTGAAAATTGCAGCAGGCCATATTGTGATTTAATCTGAATTTCAATCAATTGTCTAGCCCTAACCTGCAGCGTAAAAGCCCTTTGAGTGGTCAAACAACTAGAAAAGCGCTATACAAGCTAAAGTCCATTTAAAATACCATTAAAAAGGTTTGTTGGAGTTTTAGGCAGGACCAACTTTAATGTGGGTTTCAAGGACTGAAGTCTGCAGTCTGAAATACATTTACATGTTAGAATCACTATTGAAATCAGCAAAAATTAATTTTTAAATATCAGCATTCTGAATATTAGCAAAAATCCAGTATTGTGTGGCCATTATAAACACAACTTAACCATAATTTGGTTATAACAAAGCATGACTGACAGTGCTTTGTCACCTTCTCCAGAAGCAAAGAGCGATAGTGATAGATTTGTTCTTTTTATTTTTCCTAAGTAGTGGCATCTTGTGACAACATGTAAACTAACCTTCATCTTTTCTTGCCATGGGTTTTATTCCCCTTTAGCCTTCTCCTGTTTCTTATAAGATCCTGCACTGGATCTATTGGGCTATTGACTCATTGCTTTACTGGCTTGCCTCCAAACAGGCTCTGTGTTATCAGAAGATCCTGAAACTTGAATCCGGATGTGCTAATTGTTGATTGAATCTTATATTATGTTGTAACAACATATTCATGCAGTCCAGCTGTTTCAGATAAGGCCTTGTATTTTAAAAGACCAAGTCGGGCAATAAAGTTGAGTGGACAAAAGGCATTCAATGAGTGATGATTTAGGAGGACATCACTGGGACTTTTCACAGTGTTTGTAACTCAGCCTGAACCAGGAGTTCTGACTGAATGCTTTTAACGGACATTTATAGCTGTGTTAATTTATCAATCAGTCTCATACCCCAGAATCACACAACATAATCAAAGGTCACACGTTTCATGATAGAATAGATATTTTATTTTCACAAATAAAATGCATACTACTCTGTAACAGTTTTTTGGTGTGCCTTATGTGGTGAGACTGAATCAGAGCAGGGATAATAACCAGTACAACATCGTTCCCTTGCTTTTGATATTGCTAATATCCTCTGTAATGTAAACTTCATTTTTTGTAACGGGCCCTTATGGGATTGTGGGACAAGTAATCAACATCAGATTAATTAAGTTGCCCTTAAGAAAGAAACTGTTTATTCCGTTTCTGTGGAATTATTAGAATAACTCAAGACCTTAAATATTTGTATCTCTGATAGAGGTGTTGAGTAATTAGTATGTTTAAATGTTTCTTCACATAGGGTCCTGGGTGGAGTTAGAAATGAACAGAGGTGCAGCCGGAGCAGCCCACTCTTCCTCCACAGATGGCGCGGCCCAAGGCCTGCTGCCCCTCCCTCAGGTGGAGGAAGAGGAGGCCATGGTGGGGGGGCTGGAGCACGTCCCATCCTCATCTTCCATCCACAACGGAGACATGGAGAAGATCTTGCTGGACGCCCAGCATGAGTCGAGTCGCAGCAACTCTTCCTGTGACAGGTAGTGTTTAATGGGGACATGAACGTTTTTTATAAAGGTCTCTAGAAGTACAACTGCATGTGTGAAAAAAGCTTTACAATCCCATTTCAGCTCTAGAGGAGGCTGCATGTAAGATGATAGATCGTTTTATGGCAGATCTGGAAAGTCAGCTGTTCATCTCTGCTCGGCCTGCAGCTTGAGGCTACATTAACCACTGCTGGCACATCTCAACAGAATCATAAACAGATTTGTCAGCAGTCATAGTTCTTTGTGTGCAGCTTGAAATAAACACAAACCTTGTTTTAACAGTATTAAAAATCCTTATTGAATATAATGTAACTGTTCAAAAGCATGCACGCATGAGGCTCCCTGAAGCTATAGGGTTGCTTTACTGCATTTCAAACCAGAATATTTGTAATATTTATCCAACACTGCAAAAAAACAAACCTAGCAAACTAATCTTTCTTACACTCTAAATAGGTTTAGGTGAAAAGGCTGCTATGTTTCTAATCTGCTTAACATTACATACAGGTGAGGGCACAGGAATTTCCTCAGTGATTGAAAAGTTCAAACAAAGTCATGAGTTCTTGGGTTCACATGAGACTATGTTTACACTTGTGGAAGATTGAGGCCTGGTAGGGGGGTTTGTTCCTCTTTATTGCTTCTCCTCACTTGCTCTCAATTTACAGACACCTGCTACAGAATTTACATTTCTAAGGAGCCAAAACTAGAATTACTTTTTGTTGAGATGATTAGTCCTATTTGTCTTGTGTACTTCTTCTTGTGGTTTTTAACCAGTTTTGTCTCTTTTGCAAACCCTTGCATTCATGGTTTTAATTATCTTACATAGATATGGGTGTAGGATTGTATATCTAAGTGTTACCAATTAAAAACACAATGATTTATTGTATTTAAACAATTAAAGATAACTTAAAAATGGAAGAATAGTTAAAATGTTGAGCTGTCAGTAGCTTTAATGTCATCTAACTGTAGCCTTGCCACCTAGATTTCTGCTAAAAACGTACAAAAAGGGATTTTTAAGGCAATTTTTGAATTGGTTATTTTGCTTCTACAAACCACCACCTAACTTAAATATTCCAGCAGTGAAGCAAACTCAGTCCATAAATCAGGAGAGGCCTCTCTCCTATTAAAGCAATCTCAACACGTTGAGTCAGCGTTGACACTGACTCGACCGCTGCTCAGGGCCTGAACTGACTTCTGAAAATAAAAATGACGTCTTTCTGCCTCTCATTTTATCAAGCAAGTTAGAAAAGTACTGACCCCTCGCCTACCAGCCACATCATGAGCTTGTGTGTAATGTTTGAGGCTACGATAAAGTAGCGCTTATCAGGGAACCAGTCAGCTGTCAGTGTGTCAGCTGAGGATGTTTAGGAGTATTCAGGCCAGAAACACTGTGTCAACAAGCTACTCTGATAGCAGGAACGCAAACACTAACACAGTGGCTACACACTTGTAGAACAGTCAGGGTGTCCTGTTACACAGAGTTAATAAGTGTTCTTACTTCTCCCTGTAAGACTCACTTCAGCCCAGATTTCACAAGAGAGGACTGTCAGTTAAAGAAGGATAAATACCTCATGCTTTCCCAGTCAAAGTTTTGTAACATAAAGTTGAACAGCAAGTCAGTGCCTCCTATTTACACCAGATTAAATTATGCAACACTCAATGAAAGCCCAAATAGTGTATAAAAAGTTTACCAATGGAGATAATGCTGAAGAATGATGGAAAGACATGCATAAAACAGCAGCATTATAAGTATATTGATTTAGCACTCTGGATAAGTTCTGTACGATAACATTTCAACTTATATTTAAATGTTACAAACATCCATAAATGTCTAGGGTAGAATACACTGAGTCAAGATGAGAAGCTTTATTTAGTACTGAACACGTAACGGCACAGTTAGTCCGAGTTATTGCGGGTCCAATGGCTTAGTGTCAGGAAGTGTATTTTGACAGTTCTCCCTACTTACATAATTCAGTAGGGAATAAGTAGTAAATAGTTTTAATTTAGCTGTAAAATACAAACTTTTTAGTTGTTATTTCTTTACAATGTGCACTGCACAGGCAGTATAGATCCTAAGCTGATGTAATAGCTAACTCTGGTACAGCTAAGTAGCAGTACATTGTCCGTGTCAAAATAAACAAATAAAATAAATCAATAAATAAATAAATGTTTACAGAAATGCTTGGATCCATAGCATTACATTAATAAAGACACAAGACAAAACCATGTAGTTACTGTAACACACGCTGTACATATCATAAATCAGACAATCAAACAATGCACCCTGATTAACAGTAGTTCATGGCCAGTTTACATAAATAGGTTCCTTTTTTTCAGGTGTCCTTTGCTATGAGCAGAGGTGGAAAGTAACTTAATACATTTACTCAAATTACTGTTAATGAGTAGCTTTTTTGTGTACTTGTACTTTTGGAGTAGTTTTTAAAATCACTACTTTTACTTTTAACTAAGTATATTTTAAGAGAAGTGTTGTACTTAATTACACTTTAATAAGCATCAAGTACTGAGTAAAAAAAATAAACACTAAAAGTCACAACAAGAAGGTCCAAGCTTCCTGCCAACAACATGTAAACAACCAGTCTTTGGCTTTCACTACACATGACGATCAGTACATGCACATAGCAGGAGAATAGTTCCATATTTATTCCCAAAACAGCTGTTGCATTGTACTTTAAGTAAGGTCACACCATATAATAATAAATGACCTGATTAGAGGTCCATATTTTATTGTTATTATTGCACATTAAGGACAAGCCATATTTCACTGTGAAAGCTCCTCAGGTATCAAAAGTATCTACTCAACTCTCTACTTTGGGTAAAATTTAAATGGCTTACTTTTTACTTTTACTTGAGTAGCTTTATAGACCAGTACTTTTACTTCTACTCAAGTAAATTTTAATGATAGTAACTGTACTTTTACTCTAGTACAATAGTTTGGTACTTTTTTCCACCTCTGGCTATGGAGTTTATCCCGCATTGTCATGAAAATGCTGTTTATTATTCAGCCTAATTCCCATTGTTTTTTTTTTCTTTTTTTTTTACTTTAAATTTTGACACTAAAATATTTTGCAGGTAAGCTTGATGGAACAAAATCATTAATGTTTTGTAATTATCCAAGAATTATTGTTTATTTTTTTATATTAATGGACATATTTCGGGTCTTCTGAAGCTGCTATTCAATTTTTAAAAGTAAATGATCAGTCATTATGTAGAAAAATTAAAATGTCCTGTCTAATTTGTATATAAACTCAGCACATAAAGTAAGGGAATTTGTGTTTTGTAGATGATTTCATTGTTGTGACAATGCCTCTTGGTTGTCCATTTTATACCATTGGAAAACCTCTTTATTTCCCTTTTAAATGGTGCCACAGTTGTAAGGAACATGCATTTGTGGGATGAGCAGCAGAGCTGAGTATGTGGGTGGCTCCCATGAAAGATCTTCTCTGCCAGTGCCAAACAGCTTATTTTGCTGTTGCTCTTGTTTTGACACTCCAAGAAGACTGTTTTCTCCCTTTGTCAGCACTTAGGAACCATACGCTGTATTCTACAGATGTACAGTCAAGGTTTGCTGGACAATATGGCCAACGGCTCTCTGCCCACACAATCCTGAACAGACTGCACATAGCCAATATCCGGTCTCATGGGATTGCCAGGAGGCCTGCCATGACTGCCCTTCACTGTCAGGCCAGTTTGCGTTGGTGTTGGCAACACGTGCACTGGAACCTGAACATGTGGGGGAAAGTTATGTTCAGTAATGAGTGCAGATTCTGCCTACAGCAGTTGGATTGTAGGGTCAAAATGTGGAGAAGATGCACTGATAGAGAAACACGTTTTGGTGAAGGCAGTGTGATGGTGTTGGGCGGCATCTCCTCACTGGCAAAAGCAAAACTTGTCATCATTGGAGGCAATCTCAATGCAGAGAGACATCAAGATGAGATTCTGCAACCAGTGGCAATCGCACATCTCCACAGTCTGGGACCAAACTCTATCCTCCAAGATGACAACGCTCGCCCCCACAGAACGGGGTTTATCAGAGACTACCTCCAGAATTTGGGAGTGGAGAGGATGAAATGGCCTGCCAGCAGTCCTGACCTCAACCCCATTGAACACTTGTGGGATTAGCTTGGGTGTGCTGTTCATGCCAGAGTGACCAACACAACCACACTGGCTGACTTGTGACAAGTGCTGGTTGAAGAATGGGATGCCACCCCACAGCAGTGTGTGACCAGGCTGGTGACCAGCATGAGGAGGAGGTGTCAGGCTGTTGTGGCTTTGTATGGTTCTTCCACACGCTACTAAAGCTCCTGTTTGTTAAATGAATAAATAGTTAAATTGCCAATATGACTTGTTTAGTTGATTCATTGCAAAGAAGCATTGTTACAACAAAGAATTAATCAACCAAACACAACTGTGCTTACTTTTTGTTCTAAATTTGTTTTTTCTGTTTTCAGACTTAAGATTGTTTGTGTTTAGTTCATCCACATAAATCAAATGAGGAAATAGAAGAAATAACCATGAAAATTTAAGATATCAGAGAAGTGACCAACCCTACCACCCTTAAGATTTACAATAGGCAGCTTTAAAGGTTATTAACTCAGGTTTCCCAGGGTGATTTTGCTGCAGCTTATCTCATCATGGAAAATGTTTGTAGTGCTCTTTCACACAGTTGTACAAACAACTACCAGCCAATGAACACAAAAAACTTTTGGAAATATTACCATGAGAATATTTCAGGTTCATATGGAGCCATGAGTTCATAACACTGACTCTGTTTTTCATTGGACTGTTCCCACAGCCCTCCACGGCCCCACAGTCCCCAGGATGATGGACAGATCATCTTTGACGTGGACTTGACCAGCAGAAGAGATAGCCAAGTAAGCGCCTGTGTTTTTCTCTCAGGTTCTCCATCAGTCTATTGCCATGGCAACTACAGCCACCGGTTTTATAGGAGATGTACAACTGCCTCTAGTTTCCATAGAGATTGCTACCACACCCAGTGTAGTGATCTGTCTCTTTTCACAGCATGTGTTTTCAGTAGTACTTATCTTCTTCCATCTTTTCCTCTCTGTAGAGTACCTTTGAGAATTTTCAGTTTTCTCCCAAAAACATATCCAACAGCATGATGGGTCTCTGTGTCCATTTTACACATACTCAATAAAATACAGAGCAGGAATTCATTGTCTTGAAAGAAAACTCACCATGGATGTAAAATGTACACTCTAAGATTGCTGAATTATTTTACCTTTTTGTGTTTTTATGTCTTTAGTCAGAAGAGGATGCATTGGAAAAGGAGAGGGACATGGACATCCTGATGAAGGACGCAGATTGGGTTGCGGACTGGTCCAGTCGACCGGAAAACATTCCTCCCAAGTAAGTCTCAACTCAGTGAACACGGACCTAATGTTTCCAAGGTAACCTTTTGCACACAGCTGCTCATTTGTCCTGACTAAGAGGTTATTCATTAGAGCCTAAAGCATAGTTTAAAGCACAAAAATAAAGACAGCGGTCAGATACTGTAGGAAACTGTTGATGCTAATTGAACTTTTAAAGAGTTAAATATGTGATACTTATATTTTTGTCTTAGGTTATCTCTGCTTTTTATATTCCAAAGATATAAATGTTTCCATAATTTATCACCCCTATATTTGTAACTGGTGCACAACCATCTAATCTCAAAAAATCTTAAGGAGCCTGGTGATATTTTATGATCCATTTAATGCACCAATGCTTATAAATTTTATGAAAATATTGGAAATTTTAAAAGAACTAAAGAACTATTCGCAGATATATGATCAGTCGATTACATGGCAGCAACCTAACCTTGCAAAGCAGATAAATTTGCCAGACTCCATCTCTGTCATCAGGCAAATCCATCTTGAAAAGCTCCAATCCACAACATTTTTGCTGAACAGGAAACAATTGGGGCCAGTCAGTGCCATTTGAGGTGAAAGAGGTGGTAGCTAAGGGTGGGCTTTAGTTGGATTCGAAGAGTTAGCAGTGGCTTTCGCAAGTGTTGCAGTTAGCCCGGATGTAGCTGTCCTGTAGCAGCGGTACTTATCAGAAGTGGACCACATTTTTTATTAAATAAAGAGTAGAAAACAGCACTGACTTTGCTTTTCTGCCTACTTCGGCATGAGTTTGCGAGGCTGTTCTACCTTGAGTTGGTATATACAATGGTGGAGTGATTAGCTCGGATTTAGCAATAGTATAGATGCAGTTTTATCAGAACTGGGACAAATTTCTTTATTAAAACAAGAGCCACACTGAAAGTTTTTCATAATGGAAAAGATGTTTGCACTTCTCCTGACCTGCCTCGGCATGAGGTGGGTTTAGTTGTTGTGGAAGGCTGTGTACAGTGGCAACCACCACTGAAGCAATTATCTCAGATGCAGCTGTAAAAAAGCAGCTGTTTTTTTTCAGAATTGCTCTACATTACTTTATTAAAAAGAGAGCTAAGAGTCACACTGGAGCTTCTTTTGGCAGAAGAGATGTTATCACTCTTCTTCCGACCAGCGTTGGAATAAGTTTAGCCACACCATCATTCACTGTTCATATACTGCAGCAGCTTTGCCGCTCAGTTTGTTGTGGAGTCTAGCCTGCGTACAACCATATTTTGTCTTGTTACTCTGATTTGCCTGTCATGAATGCGACAGTCGGAACATTTGTCCAATCACATTATAGGAATTTTTGAAAAATCCTCCCCTTCCCAAACTCTCTTTATGGAGCTTTCCCAGATGAATGTAAGAGTATATCTGGTGTGTTAGATGAGCAGCAACCAATGCATTTAGGCATGTGGACATGGTCAAAACGATCTGCTGTTCAATCCGAGCATCATAGCGGGAGGTAGTGTGATTAAAATGACATTGGCTTTCATGTTTACACCTCAGTTTCCTGTCTTTAGCTGACAAGAGCAGCTCCCAGTGTGGTTTTCTCCCGTTGTAGAGAAAACAAAATAAAGCATGCACATCAATAAACTGGTGCTGGATTCCAAAGAAAAAGCAGGAAGAAAACAAAGGTATTCACGCCTGTTTGAAGCATTTATGTGCAACAAGTGAGGTTTTGAGCCATCATGCTCTTTCTCAGACTTGTGAATATGTCTGGAACATCCTATGTAATCCCTAGACATGATTGTGTGAGAAAATCCCAATACAGTGACTATAATACTCAGATCAGCCCATCTGGCACTAACAACAATCATGTTATCAAAGTCACTTCTATCACCTTTCTTTCCCATTCTGATGCTTGGTTTGACCTCAGGACTATGTCTGCATGCCTAAAGGCATCGGTTGCTGTCATGTGATTGGCTGGTAAGGTATTTGCAGTATTAAGTGGTTGAACAGGTGTGCCTAATGAAGTGATTGGTGAGTGTATGACAGATTTTAGGACTATCTAGCCAACATCTTCAAACATATAAAACATACATCTTTTCAAAAGCCAGCATACCAGGAGTTAGTGGTAATGATGTTGGTCAGATGTATTATATATTATTTTTCCAAGTTATAACATTATTGCAAATGTAATTGTTGGCTCTCATTGCCACCAAATGGCTCAGATATATCTGGGCTGAATTAGTAAAGGGACTCTGTCTGTTCAAGCATCTCATGTAATTGCTTCTGAAAAATGTCCTGAGATCAAACTGTAAATCAAATAAGAGACTCTCTAGAAACCCAAAGTCAATATTAGTAGTGTGGAGTTAATTTCTGTTCTCATGATTGGTGTCTTGATAGCAACTTCATCCCACTGATCCAACTAATGTTCTTTTTTATTGAATGATTACTTTGTTATTTGCAATCCCAATTTCTGGTTTAGTGTCTTCCAATTTTCTTCTTAGTCAGACAAGCTAGTACCTAATACACCAAGGTGTTCAATGGAGAGTTATTGAAAATGGCGAATATCTTTAATGAAGGGCTGTTAGCAAGTTTGAACTTGTTTTTGACCTAAACATTAGATGTATGGATGTAAACAATGACATGGTTGATGTTTTTTATGCAGGGAGTTTCATTTCCGTCACCCTCGGCGCTCAGTAACACTCAGCATGAGGAAGACTGGAGCAATGAAGAAAGGAGGCATCTTCTCTGCTGAGTTCCTCAAAGTCTTCATCCCTTCGCTGCTACTATCACACATTCTCGCCCTGGGGCTGGGGTAAGAAGGAAACAACAAAGATCACGCAATGAATGATCATGACAAAATATGATCTAGTTGTCAGGGTGGAAACAAGCTTTTACACCATCACAGAAATCTGCTCATTGAGGCTACAACATCCAGTGTCCACTAGGGGGAGCTGTACATCCACTGTGAGCTCCTCTTATTAGTCTGACAGGCATGCAGAGCAGCTGCTGACTGAAGGGCTGTGCACCTGCTGTCTCATAGTGAGCTCCGACACTCCCAGGAGCACTTTTGTGTTGTGATACCACATGTTTCCATAATCCCTGCTTCTCAATCAGATAATGTCCCCATGATGATACCTCCAACACCTCTCGGATGTGATTTGGTATGCAATGAGCGTCGTTAACAAACCCGTCATAATCACAACATCCCTGCTGGCCTCTCTGGGGTTTCTCCTGTTAGATAATAACTCACTGCGGTGCTCTCATGCATCAAAAACTATTGTTTATGGAGAGTTTAATGAGGGAAATGGCCAATACACTTTTAATTGTGTTCTTTATTATTTTTTAAATTCTTGTTGTATACAGAAATGTTGTTTACAGCTTTGCAACTTTGAATCTCTTGTCTCATTTCTTTTACAGATTATATGGGTTCAGTTTTGTCCAGAGTGTTTTTTCCCATAAATTAGATTAGTGCTATATACAATAATATTGAAAATTTTATAAATAGCAAAGCAGATGGCAGTTTTCCATTTTGGAAAGTCAGGTCCAGATGTATGTATACATGTTCATTAGAAGGCTTTTAGCACATTTCTATATTAAACTGCCATAAGCTTCTTCTATCTATCCTGAGTAAAGTCCCATTTAGATGTTACACTAAGGATGTATTGATAGATGCTGAATAATCTCTATATACAGATGTCTGCTTAAACATGCAGGCAAAGGTCAAGATTTCTCACATCTGAAGCTGTTTTTTGTGGTCTCTGTTAGTATTGTCAGTAACACTTTATTTGAATGGGTATGCATAAGACATGACACTGGAATAATCATAATATGAAGAAGGCTTTATAAACGTATATGAATGTTTTCATAAAGTGTCATTCAGTCCATTATGTCACCTTTAATGCAAAATTGACATTGTTTGACCTCTCTTTACTTCTTAGTACAGTGAAGTAAGGCTGCTGCCAGCTGCCTTAGCAGAAAGACTAGAACTATAGGGGAGAGTGGGGTAAGATCTGGTTTTTACTTACGTGGCTCTCCAGGAAAGGAAGAGAGCTGCAGGGCAACCAGACAGAGTGCAAGGTGCACTAAAAACGTCCACTCTTGATTTGGGATGTCCAGTGGTGTGTGTAGAAGTGGGTATGCTCTTAATTTATGGCATTAAATGTGACATAATGACAGCAATCATAAACGTTTATAAAGCCTCCTTCATGTGAATGACATTGTCATGCCAGTCTTATGCATACTTCTTCAAATTGTTACTATACTGTCCTAGTATTGTCTGAAAGCATATGAACAGGCTGAAGAAAAGCAAAATGTCTATTCTGCTGTGTTTAAGGACATCTGCAATCATCTTGGAAGAACTTTCTATTAATCTCTACCAGCATATCAGTGCATCAACCATATGGCTGTCTGTAGTTCCACTCATGTGTCCAGTCACTTTTTGGTTTGTAAACTTTTGGAAAAGTAGGCCTCAGATAAATATTTTCTATGCAGATATACATGGATTATACTACAGATTATTGGTCTCCTACTGGTTTAGTGTCAGGACCCGCTACCATCTCTTTAATGACCAGTCGTGACCTTAATTTCTTACACTTTCCTATCATAACCCTTTTGAATTAAAAATGGGGCAGTTTGGACTTGAGATGGAACAGAAAATATAATAGAACAAAGGGGTGGAGATGCATCCTTCAAAATAAAAGCACATCACAGATTTTTTTGCGCCTGATTTTTTTCCAGGCACACATTTGCATCCCTCTGAAAATGGCTTTGAGAATAAATGTCAGAGACTACTTAAACCATAGAAAGCCCTGGGAAAATGTCAACTGCTCTCTAGTTCTGTTCCGGTCTTCAGATATAAACAAGCGGTCCCTTAGATTGGTTTATGTTTATGATAAAGGCATAATATGCTGAATTCATCCTATTATTAAACATTTACCCTTTTACTGATCCCTTATTTCATTTGAATCCATAAAACGTTTATTTTTCTATAGCTAAGTTTTCATAATAATCGTCTATCTACCTGAAGTTCCTAATTTTCTTTTAAAATACAATCTGTATCTGCACAGGAAGTCATTTACCCTCATTTTAATACAGCACAAAATCCCTAAATTAAACAAATACAGTGTTAAAGAAAAAAGGAAGATTTCAAAGTGTGACAAAAGGGAAGTGAAATCAAAATTACAGCTCTAGTTTTAAAATGTCCCTGAGACAATTCGTGTCCATAGACAAAACTATTTGGCTTTAAACAAAAAGTTTTTCTTAGCATGACACCTCAAATTGCATTGCTCTGAAGAGGCATCTACATCATTGCCTATATGCCCTTTCAAATGCTTATCACCATAACTGTGTGACTATAGTGTTTCTGCAGGCACCGGTAAATTATTTTTATAGCGATATTGCATGTTTGTTCTTTGAGATGTAAACAAGACTCCCCAAAAATCCAGTCCTCAAAACATCTGCTTGTCTGACTGTCACCAGTTAAATCAGCACCACTCAAAGTGGGACACCGGTGGCCTCTGTGTGATTGCTAACATAACATGAGCTGGCCTCTGTATAAATAGTGTAACATTATGGTATGATGATAGTACTGTGCAGTGACTCATGCTTTAAAATTACATTGTTTCATATCAGTACAAGTAACTTTTTAGTGTCAGCTTGTTTTCACCAGTGAAGGGTTGGAGTAGCAGGGAATCATCATTGTATTTTGTTATTGTTTTGATCAAGAGGCCCTGATTAAACCTTCTCCCTGTCTGTGTATGTTCTCATTGACAGAGTCTACATTGGAAAGAGGTTGACCACGCCCCCTGCCAGCTCTTTTTGAACCTGAAACTGAAGAAAAGTGCCTGAGAAGTGGCCAGGAGTCGTCTAAGAAAGTTTTGCTCTTGCGAGAAGAACGCCCATCTCTCCTCCCTCTGCCCCGCCTGCCCCCCTCTCCCCCCTCCTGAGATATGACTTGTTCTCAGGAGAAATGCATCCGCCGTCTCCCCTCCTTACACCCCCCCTCTACCCCGTGCCCTTTTCTTCTTGATCGCTGTATTCTGACTGTCTGTAGAAATCCCCCCTCCTCTCCCTTAAATCCTTCACTTATTTGTAAAAGCTTTTCAAAGAACGAATAAGGTCATGTTTCCCTTTTCCGTAGAGATTGGGTTTTTAACGGGTGGGTTTTCAGGCAAAACGTCACAGCATCAAACCAAACTCTTCTCTTCTACACATGCTGTTCCCTTTGATCGTGTGATAATAAGGGGGGACTGCCCAGTTTTAGAACTGACCACAGATTGTGCCACCTTCTTGAGTAGCCCAACAATCAATCTCCAAAAGGGTTCGACTGAATTCAGAGTTGGCTACAGAAACTGAAAATGTCATCATGCCTTTTCCAATTTTTTCAATTCTCTGTAGCTTATATTGTTTTTTATTTATTTTCAGACAGTGGTGGTTTATTGAGAAGTTGTAATGATGGAAGAAGTTACCATAGTGGCCATCCCAAACCACAAGCACTCATGAGTTCTCCTGGGGGGGGGGGGGGGTCTGCCAGATGAGAGAGATTTCTGTGACATTTTGAAAACTATGACGTAAAATCTATCAGAAACTGGAAACCAGGGTTAGGTGTGTTGTGCAGGCAGGCAGTGTGTCCCTCCCAGTAAGTACGCTATCAGTATTTTGTGGTTGGGTTTAGGGTAACCGCGGGGTCTGAGAAGGTTCAGTCATTTGTCCAATATTCAGTGTCCATGTTTTTTTTTTTTCCAGTGAGTCTCCTGGTGTGACTGAAACATATCATAGAGACACAACAGTCCAGATAGTCCAGTCAGTCCAGTCAACCAGATATGGCTGGTGCTCAGATGATTGTGACCTTTTTTTATCATTTTAAAGGAGAGCAAAAAGGTAGAAAAAAGAAAATGGGAGTTGGATTTTTGAAAACTTCATTTATTTTAATGATAATTGACATATTTTAGTCATAAACAATGAATGCTTAAAATGAAATATGAAATACTTAAATTTTACTTCGTGGATATAAGGTGGATTTGGAGATGTTAAAGTAAAATTCCCAGTGGTAGCCAGCCTTTTATTTTAACACTCCCAACAAAATGTCCACAAAACAACCAGGATTTCTTCATCCAGCTGCAGGTGAAGGGGACTGATGCCTGGTTGGGTCTGAGCGTACACGGGAGTGTTATTCTCACTCTGCATATGTGCAGCACCATGTAAATGACTGACAGGAGGTGTGTGTGTTTTTGACTTAAATAGACTGCTGTATGAGTCAAGGTATGTTCAGTAAGGTCTGCAGCATGATGGAAAAGCTCATTTTCTGATTTTAACTTCAGTGCGGTATCTCTGAGGTTGGACTGATCACTCACGGCATAAATGGCTGGACTTGAGTCGAATAATATTTGGGGAAGATGTTTGCATTTTATCAAATGGCTGATCCCTGTAAATATAATCATGTCTGTACAGCTTTTGGCATAAAGAGTTCCAGCTTTAAGGGTGATTATAATACCACCTTAGCTATGAACTTTGGAGAGAGCCTTTGAAAGGAAAGGATGCTTAGATAATAGGTGGGTAAAAATGTTAAATTATTTAGTTAGAAAATGAATTCAAAGAAGTAACATCTGATCAGTTTTGACCCAAATGACCAGACTTGGGGAAAAATAATATGTAATAGGTAAAGTTGCTCATATGTCAGATGTGTTATTCCAGTAAGTTATTTTTTATTTCAGCATGACATAAATGGTTGTTTTTGGAGCAAATTGCCTTCAGTCAGAAATAAATCCAGCGTTTCCAGTTGTAAAGTTTGGCATAATGCTACCTTAACATTGAACTTGTGATTAGTTTCAAAGAAAAGTTTTATAAGGCAATATGCTTTTACAAAAGTGGACTGTGTTTAGTCATAGCAGCATTGTAATAAAAAAGAAATATTTTGTAAAAATTATAAAAATCACAAGCATCCAACCTAAAAATCCATTACTGTTGACAGTTGGGCTTGAGTTTAAGGGAGTTCTTCAAATACTGTTTGACCTCATATATTCACTCGAGCCTTATTTTGAAAGGCTCATGAACAAGTGTTAACTAGGATAGTGTCTCCGCTCCAGCCGCAGAGGTACTGCTCTGTTGTTTTGTGCCACTCACACATCTCTGCCTGCGTCTGTATACATGCAGCGCTTGACAGCGATACTTTGAATTGTTCTCTCATGTTTGGTTTCTTCTAAGATGTCATGTCTTGTCGTGTTTTGTTTTGTTTTTTTCCTGACGGTGCAGAAAGATTGTGAACGCACAGAGCGGGAGTCCAGTTTGACACTGATGGCATTTAATAGTGTTAAAAACAAACCCCCATTTCATTGATGGCAGGGCCTAATATAAACTGGTGTGGAAAGATATTTCCCTCAGACCGAAACTGTCCAACAGTAGTTATTGTAATGATGCATTTGCTTTGATTTTTCTTTTTCCCACTACATTGGAGAAATTGATAAACATTTTGTCATTAAAGATTACCTGAATGAAACTATTCACCGAGTGCTCTCCTTACATTTTAAGTATTCTGATTGAATGACTGTTATGTTAATTACTCAAAGGAAACTTTCAGTCTTATTCTGATTTTTTTAAGATTAACAGATTCAAGATTTTATCAATGAGGCTTAATGACTGGGTATGTAATGTCACAGGAAAGAAATGAATCTAATTTACTAAATGCCACTCTAATTCCCCTGATTACATTTTCAAATGATGTACCGATCCATCCTTTAATCATGCTTACTGTGCCTTCGAAAAGGAGGATAGGCTTTTCTCATATTTTATCGCATTCATTTTAGCCTCTATCTTTACAAGCCTTCCAGGGCCAGCTGCTGAGAAGCATCCTCACATCATGATGTTGCCACCACTCTGCTTAACAGTGTGGATGATGTGTTTGTTGTGATGTGCAGAGTTGAGTGTCCACTAAACATAGCGACTTGTCTGATGGCTGAAAAGCACCATTTGATTGCTTGGAGAGTTCTTTTGTCTTCATGGTGTAATGGTAGCCAGGAATACTGATGAACCATGGACCTTCCAGACACAGGTGTCTTTATACTACAAGCCCTTGAGACACATTCATTGTGCTTAAGTGATCCTTATTTCGCTAATTGTGAGACTACTAGCATCAATTGGCTGGACTTGAGTTGAATTAAGTCAGTCACTTTAAAAGGGGATTCATATTTATGTAGTTACTTATTTTACCTCACATGTTTTTAGTAATTAATTAGCAGTACTTTTTAGAATCGATCCACTTCAACATTAAAGAGTTGTATTTTTTTGTTGTTAAAAAAAGCCAAATTATATTGACCATGACTGGTTTATAGAATAGATGAAAGTGTTAAAAATCCAGGGGGGGAATCCTTTTAATAGTCACTGTAAGTGCTTTGTTTTCTCCATCTTTATTTCTCTGCAATCATCACCCTCAGCTGCCATCACAAGTCACAACTGTTATTTTGAGCGTGATTTAAAGCATCAGCAGAAGCTTTGCTTACATTAGCAGAGAGTAGAGACATCAGATCCTGCTGAGAAATTAAACATGTTCTCTAGCTGGTGTTCTTGGAGCTCTTGTTGACAGCTACTGTATGAATATACTTTGGTGATTTGGAGAAAAACAAACACCAAGGTGAGCAGAAGCTGGACTTAAGTTTTCTTTAATAATGGTGAGCTTATAACTGCTCTTACAGAGGGTCAAGTAGTGGAAATGATAGCACTTGTTTAGCTGAGATTGTTTATCTCTTAACTGTATGGGTCCCCAGCTGCCCTGCTGTAACAAGCCTGTATGTTTGTCTGCTTTTTATAGCAGTCCTGTCAAATCTAGCATTTCTCCAGGTGTCAAGTTCCTTTTCTTAGAACCTTGTTGACAAGGAGACCTTTTACCCTGCATGACCTGGATGTGTTAGCTGTTTGTAACCAGAGCAGGGAGATCTCTAGAAAGGCTGCATGTCAGCGCTGTTTTTAACAGCATGTTTGGAGGTGTTGTCTGTCATGTAGTCCTTGTCAAAATAACAGCAGGGCTGCAGAACTAACTGAGCTGTTTTGAGACCAGACCAGTGGTGAATACTGTGTGCAGTGGTGACACCTGCTGGCCTCTTTGGATTGCTCCCTAGAAAGGATTTTTCACCAATCTCATAGAACTCACATCTGTATTGAATACAGGACAAATTCCATCCTAAAGCATTGCTTTAAAAGCAGGCAGGTCAGGTTGATTCATTTTTTCATGTGCATTTAATTTTCTTTCAGTTGGGCAGTAATTTTTCAAAAATTAATGTAATAATAGATCTCAGAATACCTGAGTCATTTTGCATTTTGCATCATTCTTAAGCAGGAGAGTACTCAGTTTTTAATCAGACTATTTTGTGGTTATGACAAAAAAAGCAAGGATGCATTAAATGTTTAGCCTACAGTGTATACATCCCCCTATTGCATCCACCTTGACCCCACTCCATCATCATAAAAGTAAAGGAGAAGTGACAGCTTTAACCTTTTATAGGGTTTCATCGAAATACTTTGAAATTCAAAATTAAAGTCATAGAATGTCTTTGGCGCACATCCCATGACTTTTTTACTTGTGTCACTTTTCTATATATTTTACATTATTATTTTGAAAATCAAGATCTATGAAGTGACATACTGTATGTGGTTCCTCATCTGTTTTTGGTAAAAGAAAATTGATCACGTAGAGTGTTTGCAAATAAAAATTTTATTTATGGAAAAATAAACAAATAGAAAGTCAAACGAGTATTGATGTATACTATGAAAACATTTAAATATAAGATATTTATACGTATTCTGTTATTTTTTAGGTACAGGGACAGGTCAAACCACACAGGGGTATCTGAGATGGCTGCAGAGCCTCCTGTCAGGGTCTGGGACAGGTTGTCAGAATGGGACAGGTTGTCTTTAGATTCTGACTTTTTTCGGAGGCAAGATGTGACTGGCTTTACAATACTGTATAAGTAATGGTGGTACCACCAGTTTAATCTTATAATTCCAACAAACACCTATACAGAGGTAGCTAAAGTACACAACTATACTAAGTAAAAGTACAGTTACTCTGGTTAAGATATACTTAAGTAAAAGTCAAATGCTGGTCTAAAAATCTACTCAAGTAAAAGTTAAAAGTATGTAACCTAAAGTTTAAGTTCGGAGTAGCTACTGAGGAATTAAACAGTAAAATATGATCTTTCGTTAGAGGCTAAAGGAGCAAGGGAATAGATTATAAGCAGGTTGTTTAGGTAGTCACACATTTGTAATCACATACACAGCAAAAGTAACAGTGTCGATGTGATTCATACAGAGTTAAAATTTAAAACTTTAAGTGTTTTTGTTTGTCCACCCTTCAGAAACACCTAGATCACAGATAGGCAACTATAACTCAGTGGATAACTTCACTCATGGTGCAAACATGGAAAAAACAACAACCCACCAGAAACATGACCAAATGAACCCCAGCAAGGATATTGGAATTATTCATTTGTGCCTGTTTTTAACCACTTTTCACACCCCTTTCTGCCTTTTTTAATGCATTTTTGCAACCTTTTACCAGCTTTTCACCATTTCCTACCAACTTCAGCATTTTTAACCAATTTTTGCCATTTTTTTTTCAATTTTTGCCTCCTCTAACCCATTTTTCATGCCTTTTCATCAATTTTTAGCCTTTTTTTACTCAAAATTCATTTGGTTTACTTTGTACGACACTCTCCTTGCAATTTTTTTCATCTTTTTTGTTTTCTGACCCATTTTCCCACACTTTTGTCAATTTTTTCCTCATTTTTGGCACAATAAACCCCTCTTTGCTTCTTACAACCCCTTTTCAGCACTTTGTTTTTCACTGATATTTGCCACTTTTAACCAATGTGAGCACTTTTTCACCTGTTTTTATGGCTTTATCTGGTCATTTCTGCAACTTTTTGTTGCTTTCCACCCATTTTTGCTTTTTCCTGTCACTTTTTGCTCTTTTATCTCTTCCGCCTCTTTGAACTTGCCAATTTTTATGTATTTTGCCAGTTTTGCAATTCTTTAATTATACTACCCTTGAAGTTGTCTCAGTTTCTTCTATTTTATTTTTGGCATGTTTAAGTTTGTGCACATGATGGCCTGGCTATAAAACTGACACCACTTTTCAGTTGGTTTCTCTCAGTGCCCATCCACATTGTCATCATTATCAAAGGAGTAAATCTGTTTTAAGAAAAAGGGGAAACATTTTGAAAAACACTGTACAAACACAATTGAAATTAATTTTTGTTGCTTTGTTAGGAGTGGCTATCATTCAGGTTAGAAATAAAATATAGTTATCACAACTGAACTTTATAATGGAGCAGGACTTTGCTGACCTCCATGGGCCCCCAGTATGGCTGGGCCCCCAGAAAGCTCTCCCCTTTAACCCCCTTATGGGTGGGCTTGTATCAGACATATCAGTTATTTAATAGTGCTTTGCTTTAAGCTTTGCTACTTCTTTAGTAATACATCAATAAAGAATTTCTAGCACAATTTATACATGACATAAATAATTTTCGACGCTTTACAGATGTCTAGTTCAGCATCTAGTAATGCTTTATTGATGCTGAACGTGTATAAATTTTATAAAGAGCTCCAAAGTCTCCTCAAACATGACTGTAAAAGCAGTTACGGATTCTTATCATTTGAATTATAAACCACAAATCTGTAAAAAAGAACACAAAAACAGGAAACTTATTGGTTGCAGTGCATTTAGTCAAAAAGGGATATTACGGATAAAACAATAAGAATCAAATCAATGAAGAAAAGTCAATGTCAGAGCTTTACTTGATTTGAGATTCATGCAGTTTGTGCAATAGTTATGAATTCTTACAATCCAAGTTTAGAAGACCATCTCCCACAAAAGAGCTAGAAATAAAACAGTGACGTATCATGTTACTGTGCATGGTATCAATCAGTTCAACAACAACTGATCTGAAAACACCCCCCCTCACTTCCTCGTCAATAATGCCTCCACCAGTCCTCCTCCATCCTCCCTATATGGAACCTCAGCACACCTGTTCCTGTCCAATCCAGACACAGTGAGCCCAGGGCTCCTCCCACTGCAGCTGATGGCGTTACCATGGGTTACAGGGTGGTGGCCGGCTCAGTCTCCATTCTTCTGGTGAGGAGGCTTTCCTTCTCATCCTCATCTCAGCAGCAGATTTCACTCACGGATAGAAACATGGCGTGATCAACTAAGATGTCGAAATACAAAATTCTGACGACTCATCAATATTTAGTTATTATTTAGTAAACACAGACGTGGGTGTGCAGGATTTCCTCCTCTGGAGGCTGAGTCTGCAAATACAGACAACTGCTGTGTGTATAAACGTGAAGAACCAGCTGTGTTCATGCTTTATTTATGTACAACTGATCAAACAGCACGAGAAGCAAAGAGACAAAGAAACAGCTCTAGTAACCTATAATGATCTATAAAACAAAGTCAGTGAGATGCAATGTTGACATTTCTGTCAGGTGTTGCTGAATGTGTTTGGAGTAAATTCTGACTGAACCATAAGACTTAGCTGCTAAGCTGTGATCATGTTTGATTGACAGAAGAGGCAATTGGTGCTCTGACATACTCTGAAAATAAAATACTGTTAGTAGATGCAAAGATGATTCACAAAGGAGGAAGCAAACCTAGATCAATTATGAATTAACGTTGGCTCAGTGCCAATACACCTCTTGCCCCTGTGACTTAGCCCAACCCATACATTTTGCAAGTTGACATGTAGGGGTAGGGTGTCCTGATTTTTGTTGGAATGGAGGGCAAAGAAGAAGTGCTATAGGGCTACATGACCCGGAGACACACCCCAAACCAAGTATTGAGGGAAGTTTTCTGGAATGCACTGAGAAATAAATGCACAAATCTCTTCTACACCAGGTGGTCAGCGTTGCATGGAGGGACAGTGCCCATGGAGTGGCAGACTGGGGGTGGTGGTTCCCATTTTTATAAACAGGGACCACAGGGTGTGCTGGAATTATTGGGGTATCACACTACTTAGCCTCCTTGAGAAAGCCAACCCTAAGGTCCTGGAAAGGAGGCTCCAACTGACTGTTGAACATCAGATTCAGAGGGAACAATGCCAATTCCGTCCCGGTCATAGAACCCTAGACCAGCTCTTCAGTCTTGTAGGACTCCCGGAGGAAGCACGGGAGTTTGCTCGTCCAGTTTACATGTGTTTTGTGGACTTGGAGAGGGCTAATGATCGTGTCCCTAAGGGGGTCATGTTGGGGGTACTGCTGAAATATGGGGTTCCAGAATTGTGGTGGCGAGCCATCAGGTTGGGGTCAGCTAAAATGAGAGTTCCATCCACATCTTCAGCAAAAAGATGGACACATTCCCATACACATACCTTTACAAGCTTTCGTGGGTTGGCTGCCTGGAAGCATCCCCACAGAATGATGCTGCCACCACCGTGCTTTACATTGGGGATGGTGTGTTTGTGGTAAGGATGGGAATCAAGGACTGGTTCCAGCTGAGAATTGGTTACAATTGGTTCAATCCATTGACTTCATTTACATTTAATCTTAAGGTTCCTTTTTCAGTGCCTAAATTTAAATCTAAATCAATTAAATCTTATCAATTTCCATCCCTAGTTTTTGGTGATGTGCAGTGTTTGTTGTCTGCCAAAATATTGCATCTTGTCAAATGGCCAAAAAGCATCATTTTTGTCTCATTGGACCAAATACCAAAGAACACCAAGGACTACAGTGGTCATTTTCAGTCACCTTTTCTCTGAGTTGCTTGGAGTGTTCTTTTGTCTGCACTCAGGTGATCCCCATTTCACTAAATGTGAGACTATTAGGACTAATAGGCCGGACCTCTGTTGAATTAGGTCGTTCATATGTAACTTGAATATGTCTTACAAACTGCATGTCGCTGATCTTTCCCAAAGACAGAGCAAGAGTCCCACACTGCTGACGTTTTTTTTTTTAACACACTTACAAATGAAAACAAGTCAGAGTTCGTCAGACAGATTACAACTTCTGCCCAATGAAAAACCTCCTCTCTGAATCCATAGTCAGAAAAACTGCTTTGCTCCCTTTAAGTTGATGTAACACACATTTTCTGACATTGGTGCACGTCATGTTATTAGATTGTGGGCCAATGCTTGTCATCATGACTAGTATCAGCCAAAAACCAATGCACTGATGTATAAAAAAAAAGCAGTTTAACTGACTGTACACTGAAAGATTTCTTGTCTAGATGGAGAAATTTCTGCAAGTCCATGGCAGTGCTCTGTGACGTTGGCTCTTTAAGAGCAGTGGCTTCAGCTTAATGCTACTGTCAGCATGTTACAATACAGTGCACTGCTGCAATGACTCTGCAAACTTGCTGATGTTTGATGTTTAGATGTTAAGGTTTACAATAATGATGACATATTAAACATCTCTGTGCACAATTAAGCACACTATCGTTTACTAATTAGCAGATAGGGCACAGCTGATGTTAATGGACTTGAGCTAGTAAGGCACTCAAAGTCTGACTATTCAAAGGACTTTTTACAGGCTGTTATATAGAGCGGCTATCAGTGTAACTAAGACCATTCATACACAACCATACACATTCACACTGATGCAGCAGTGGGAAAGTGTGGGCAGGGGTGTAGCTAGGGATTTTGGGCCCCCAGAAAAAATATAACACAGGGCCCCCCTTAACTGGCTAAGCAAGAAATGTTGCATTATTTTTTTATGACTATCTATGCATTTAAATGTATTTTTGAATCATAATTTCTGGATTTAGGATTTTAGCAATATTTTCACAATGGCTGAATGAAATTTACTTGCATACAAATTTCAGTCTGCTGACAATTTCATTTTGTTGCTTTTAATTAAATAATGTCACTAATTCCTAAGAAAACAAAACAAAAGCACACTTTTCATTGTAGGCTTCCCAAGGGCCCCTCCCCCAACATGCTCAACAGCACAACACTGAACCCCAAACCATTACTTCCTCAAGACTCTGGGACCTTGATCATGACCTCTGAGAACAGCCTGCCTCAGTGGCCTTCTGTGGCTTACCCCCTTTGCAAAGGGTGCCAATTTTAGTCCTCTGGACATTTGTCAAGTCAGCAGTCTTCCCCATGATTGCAGTTGTGTGTCCTGAACAATTGTGAGAGAATGAAGGCTCAGGAAACCTTTGCAAACTGGACTTTTCCACAGTATTCTAATATTTCAAGACAAGACAAAGTCTGAAGGGTCTTAGTCATACAGGTCATGGTGAATTAAACTAACAGGGATCTGGCTTCTTTAAACAAAGAATGTCTACCTCATGTACCTCTAATATGGCCCTATCAGACAATCCTTACTATGTCTTCAGACTGCCTTATCTATATCTGCCATGCGGCTGCTTAAAGGGCTGGGAGAAGTAGGAGCCCAAGAAGCTCCAGCTTCTCTGTGCACTTGTGGTTTGTAGTCATTTTCTTAATCACATTTTAATTGAACTTTAATTCATCCCAGTAACTTGTCCCCCTGAGATTGGCAAAGCCTGTTGCAACAAAAGCCTGGCCAAGATTAAAGCATTAAAAGCTGCAGACAGTTCAGTGGGGGCCATTTTTCCCCGGGGCCCCTATAGGGTTAATCTGACTGTTCAGTGAGAAAACAAAGGGGCCAAAGTAAAGACTTTCAGGACTTTTTTTACATTTTTGTAATCAGCTTGATCAAGTTTTTACTTCTCTGGGTTTTGGGGCCAGGTGGATCCATCAGCTCCATGCCTGAAATAGAAATACTGATGCGTAAACTGAAGAGAACCATTAGTATAATGGTACGTTTTCTGTAGGAGCTGTAGATTAGAGAGTCCACTCATTCTGCTGATCTCACTGCTTGTCCTACATCTGTTCCTGGATGCCAGGACCGTGCCCTCCCTTCACGGAGACCACACTCTCCCCCCACCTCCTCCAACTGTTTATCAGGCACCACGCCAACTTTCCCCTCCTATTATCTGAACCCCCAGTATGTCTCCACCCTCAGCAGGGGGGGGAATTTGTTTTGTTTTTCAGGACACCAGCACAGCATAAAAGGGGGCTTTAAGCGCAGTGTCTCAGTCTTTGGGCGTGGCTGCACCTCTGACACTTTTACCTCTGACAGTCAGACATCAGACCCTCTCCTGCAGAGATGACCACCCACACACTCTCACAGCCCCCTGGGAGAGGAAACAGAAGCAGCAAAGCCATTTGCTGCCCACCACGTTGTTATGGAAACTGAGCCGACATGGACTCAGTGTTAAAATGCTTTCCATGGCTGCTCATTCAGGAGCATTAAGTCTGGTTTAATATGAGTCAGGCATTAGGAGTACATGTCAGAGCAAGCTGCTCCATCCCTGTATTGATCAGCATTATATAAGTATTTATACAACACAGACATTGATTCTCTGTCAGGCCTGCATTACTAAATGGAAAAAAGTTTAGCGTAAACCATAATGAATGTTGATATGTATCAAATCTCACATGCTTGGATAACCCTATTGATTTCCAGGATAAAAAATTAAGCATATGGTGAGTTGCACAAATGAAGTCTAGGGATGTGGTTCTTAGCTAATGTACCATTATGTTCAAATAAAGTTAGTTGTGAAGTCTGCGGTTGTTAAGTTATTTCTAGAACTTCACAGATACTTTGGTTCTCAACTAATGAAGAATAATGTAGTTTGGACCTGATATAGAAGAAAACATCTCTGTATGTTTCCTTGTTGGCTTCATACATCAACCACTTTATTAGGTACACCTTGCTAGTAACTGGTTGGACCTCCTCTGCCTCCAGAGCTGCCTAAATTTTTCATGGCATAGTTTCAATAAGGGAAACATTTCTCAGAGACTTTGTACCATATGATAGCGTCACACAGTCACTGCATATTTGTCGGTTAATGATGCAAATCTCCCGTTCCACTACATCCAAAAGGTGCTCTATTGGATATCTGGTGACTGTGGAGGCTACTGGAGTACAGTGAACTCATTGTCATGTTCAAGAAACCAGTTTGAGATTATCTGAGCTTTGGTGCATTATCTTGCTGGAAGTAGCCATCAGAAGAAGGTTCCACTGTGGACATGGTCAGCAACAATACTCAGGTAGGCTGTGGAATTTAAATGTGGATTAGCTATTTGTGTTAACAAGCAATCTAACAGGTGTACCTAATGTAGTGGCTGATGACTTAGTTTGATTCGTCCTAGAAAAGAGCTCACATATTATCTAGGTTGTGTCACATTTACATCATGTTTGCTAAACTACCAACACAAAATCAACTGAACTTTTCTACTTCTTCTGTATTTAACGTTCTCTACTCTATCTCTGTAAAAATAACATTGCAACAAATCTTTTGGCTCATTTTCTTCTACTCCCAGGCATACATGTGTGAAACCCCTGAAAAAGGCTCCACGACCCACTTTTAAGTCTCAACCCACCAGTTGAGAACCATGGCTTTAGAGAACAAAAAACAGGTAACTAATGAATATGGTTTTGATTAAATAATGGTTTGAGGGCTGACTAAGTATCCAGTACTCAATTCAGTTAGCAAAGAGTGGCCTGGAGTTATGAAGAGGAGGGGCCGAGCAAAATTAAATAAAAACCATGAATGCTGTTTTATTCAGCTCTTAAAAGCATGACATATTTTGTGTGAAGACTTCCAGAGCAAACAATGAGTCTGCACAGACGCCATGACTCCTAAAACTAAGAGAAGAAAATATGATGAGTCACATCTTGCCCTTGGCATCATCTGTACATTGGTGGCTACACAGCAAAATCACCAGTGTTAAATGAACACTGAGAGCATTTAATCTCACACCTTAATGCCTCCACTCTTCTGAGTGTTGATTTAACACTTTCAAAGTGTTTTTAACACTGAACCAGAATTTTTCCAACATTGTAAACAGCAAAATCGTGAGTGATAATTCAACTCCCATAGTGTTGAATTTGATGCTTTTACTGAGTTTACATTATGCAAAAAATAATTAATTTGAAGTATTTGTGATTTTGATTATTTACACAGTGCTACACACTTTTCATAACTCAGAAGGATTGCCACCTCACACTGAACACCTGTGGTAAAGTAAGATGTCTTAAAGCACAAGTGGAGCAGAGAGACTGATGCAGAGCTAGAACACGCCCTGAGCTGAAAATCTACATTACCTCGTTTATTAGAAAACTTGCACAGACAGGAAGCGACTGACTTAGTGGATAACTTCACTCATGGTGCAGAAGTGTTTTATATCAAAAACAAGCTTCCACTAGAAACATGAGCAAAGGAATCCCAGCAGTGATCAGAGTTAAATTTACACATGGGAGAAAAAGAAATAGTGATGCTCACAAAGCAGGAGAAAGATATACAAAGTTATTTCCAAGCATCAAGAACTGGTGTGAGAAGAATTATCAAGAAATTCAATGAGAGCCACAAAGTCCAGAACAAGCCTGGCTAAGGTAGGAGGAGGAAGATTTCAAAGACTGGAAATAAAAACTAGTGAAAGATTTGTCTAAAGACCCCAGAACAACTGCCAAGACACTAGTGAATGACTTAACCAAGTCAGGAATTGTGGTCTTAAAGAGGACAATCTCTAGAGCCCTGCACAGGAATGGACAAAGAAGAATTCCGCTTCTGCAGAGGAGCTAAAACATACATAGATCCTGGTGAAGAACTACCTCCAGAAGACTAAAGTGAATGTTCCTGACTGGCCTGCACAAAGCTCTGACTTGAATCCCATTTAAAACCTGTTGGGTGAACTGAAGACCTCGGCCAGAAGATCATCAAATCTAGAGGAGCTTGAGAGATTGGCAGAAGAAGAATGGGCTGGAATTCCACAGGAGACATGTCTGAGACTGAAACTATACCAAACGACTGCAGGCTGTTATCCAGCAAAAAGATACAACTGACTATTAGCATTAGGGGGGGTAATAATAAAGACCCTGGTAGTTTTTGTTTTTTGGTGAATAGTTTGGTTTCTGTCTGCAAAATATGATAATGTAAGCATCCAAAACAAATCTAGGCTGTTTTGGAAAGCTGTGTTAAAAGTCTGGGTTGGGGTCAGTTGGTCGAACAGCTGAGACTTCATCAAATATTTACAACATGTGTGGGAGCAGCAGGGTGTGGTGCTGAAGGGACAGCGCCCCTCATTGTTGGACTGGGTGTGACTGTGGAGGAACTCTCCATGGTGCTGATCCCCTCTTTACCTTTAACTTTGATCAGACACACCCATCACACACAGCTTAAAGACATCTTTCACGTATTGAATTACACAACTTACACACCCATTTTTAGGCGGCTCCCTGTACCCTGATCTTTACTTTGGCTCTCATCTGATGCCTCCTCCAGTCTGTCTCTGCGCGGGCTCACACAGGCTGCAGGTAATCCCTCATCGGCTAACATCCTCCTCCAGTAGTCTATTGGATCTTTATGGTGACAAAGCTCTATTGTGAGTCTCTCCCTCATATGCTGACTTTTAACTCAGGATTGGCTGCAGGCTGGAGGCTAATGTTGACTCATGAGTAAGCAAATCAAAACTGTTTGCTGATCAGTAGGAGGATCACCAGCAAAACAGCGGATTTCCTCCTATTTTTCCCTCATTTCAGATATTCACCGTGCATTTTCCTCTCTTTTGGGAGTGTTTTCATGCACCATTAGCCCTACATTTTTGCGCTTTTGTCACGGTGCGACCACCTGCGCGTAAAGAAAAAAAAAAAAGGCGGTGGCTGTCAAGGAAAAAAAGCAGCTGAGTGTGAGCATCTGTGCATCCTCTCCCCGGGAATCCTCACAGCCAGAAAGGCATGTCGACCGCCGGGGAAGTACCAGCCTTCTTCAGGGGCATGGGCTCTGACAGCCCAGCCAGGCCGAGGCAGCAGTTCTGTGGGATGTTCTGCCCGGTGGAGGGCTCCTCGGACAGCAAGACGCTGGACTTTGATGCGCTGTCTGCGTGCAGAGGGAAGAGTAACGGCCGAGTCATTGACCGGCAGACCGACATCTCCCAGCCGAGGAAGGTGGAGATCCGGGAGAGCACTGGGAAGGAGGCTCTGCAGAATCTGGATGATAAAAGGGTAAATTTCTCTTTATTTGGCATGCTTATTTCTTCATCCCCCCCAACACATTTCTCTTTCTCTCTCTGGCTGTAATTCATGTCATCAAACGTTCTGATTTTTGTGCACAATCCTGCGCCATTTTCATCCAAAAGTGTTGAAATACCAACTCCTGACACCCACTCACTTGGGTTTATTTTCTGCTGACAACCAGTGTATAGCAGACCAGACAACTTGCCCTGACTACATTTCCCAGAACACCCTGTGATGTAACAGAGAAGATGAAGGGCCCAGCATGCAGGGCTGCGAGGGAGTGGCTCCCATAGGGCTGGGCGATAGGGACTCTTTAGCTTAATGACAATACACTATGTATTTATTGATACATGTTTTTTCTGTAACGAGGTGGCAAATGGTTGCTAAATAAACAGACTTTGATGTGACTAGTAATAATATTGAAACCTGTTTAAGCAACAAAAACAGAAGTCCTGGACACCCAGTATTTATTTATTTATTTATCTATTTATTTAATGTTTCCTACAAACTCTGAACTGTAAAAACACTGGCAACATTTCTGCTCTCTGAGTTCGTCATAAATCTCTAGATTCTTGAATATCATGTATTTGAAATGATCAAATCTTGATATTTCAATGATCAGGGGTGTCGAAAAGTACTTACTGAAAGATCTTCAATCATATTTGAGCCAGAAAGTTAAAAACAGAAAAGAAAGAGCGCGCAATGTTTAAACTGCATAAATATATTGGCAACATTTGAAATAGTAGGTGAGAAATGAGTTAAACCCTCACTTCTTACCAGTTCTACCCAGTTCTCCAGATGTTGCCAGCTTTTTCCTGAAATTTAAAGAATGTTCTGGAGTTTGCATGCAATATTTGATGATTGAAATCAATATATTCCCCATTATTGGGTGTCTAGGGCTTCTATTATTTAAAAGTATGGAGCCAAACATGTATCAATATCATTTGATTTTAAACAAATTATACAAATTCTCCAAACTTCCATGAAACATATAAAACAAGAGTGCCTTATTTAGAGTAAACATTTCGAAATTGACTTGAACCCTGCACAGGACTCTTTTCTTAGTCCCGGTCCAGGTTTCTGCCACTTAGCACCCGCTCCTGTGGCACATGCCATCCACGCCTGCATCCCACATAATCCATGTTAATATTCAGAATAACAGACAATGGGTTTAAATAAAGGAAACATCAGCAGCTTGGAGTCTCAGGCAGATTTAACCTGTTAAGCCTGAGCCTCCTTTATTAGGCTACTGCTCAAAATTTCCAGCCCATCTTTAAATGAGTATAACTGTAACTACAAGGTCTATTTGAATGATCAAGGTACCATTATGAAGAGGGCACCTGTGAAATTTATTCAGTAGTTGTAAAAATGTGTATATATATGTTACTGGATCAGAGAGAATCAAGTTGGCAAATGAAAAAATTCATTTTCGTCTATTTATTTTTTTATTTTTTTTTGTTGCTCTTTTAGCATATATAGCTCATTGGAATAATGCACTTGAAGTCCAAAAATCTCCAGTAGGCCAAAGCACCACATTTTGACATTACCTCTTTCAAATTTCATGCCACTAGAGGGTTATTAGGACAAAATAAGAGAGATTTTATAAAAATATCCAGACGAAATCCCCCTTTGTGCCATTTGGGCACATTTTGGTCCAATTCAGCACTATCTCTGCCATTGGAAAAACAGGTATCAAACTTTTTTCACTCATATGTCATTATAGGTGGTCACTGCATCATGGAATTCTTTTTCCCCCCTCAAATCACCCAGACTTCCATGTAGTTCCCTTTCAAAGGAAGTCTTACAAAGAAACTAAAGTTTGATACCAAGAGGAGCAGATTTATTTTCAATGGCACAAAAAACAACAGAAAATCAAGTGCAGAAAACTGGGCTTTCAATAAGACCATGTTTGTGTCTGTAGTACCAGGCACCATCCCATAGGGGGCGGAAGTGTCTGACAACGTAGCACTACGGCCACTTTGATATGTGGCCATTGATTTGAGTTCTTTTTGAGTTGGATGTAAAGATGGTTTATTTTGGCTAGTAGCTGAGCTTCTTCTGTTTAATTTGATGTGTAACATGACCATTTTTGTGCAGAAATAGAGTGCACAGAGCAAGTTTGTTTGGATCAAGGCGAGCAGGACCAAATTTGGTCCCGCTAGGACTTTTAACTCCTGGTTATGGCTTAGTAATAGCAGGGTCACAGTAATATTTTCCAGCCTTTTTACATAACATTATTTTACAGTCATACAGAGATGAAATTGTTTCCTGTTTTCTGGAAAGTTTGTGCACCATAAAACTGCATCAGCTCTCACACAGAGTAGACTTATCTTTGTTCTATTTATGCAGTGCTGGTGCCTTCCTCATAATTAGATGCCTGACGCAATTAAGCAAATTTGCATGGAAAGGGTTTTCCCCCAAATAATTGCATTATGGCTTAGCATCCCTAGATGCTACTGTGTATGTGTGTTAATAAGACATCCAATGACATCCAACTTGGTTGCATTTTTGGATTTCATAGAATATCTGTACATATTTGTGTTTTTTACATGGCACCAGTTTTGAATTAGTATACCCAAGAAGTCCTCTGAGAGGTTTCAAACACAATTGGAGTAAGTGTGTGGCGTGCAAATCGACACAGACACACCACCAATTATAGCAATAAGAATGTCCTTTGGTCGGTAAGCATGTTACTGTTCATGGTTCCTACTGTAAACAATCTTTTTTTCAATATAAACAATTTCTATGTTACCCTATATCACACTTCAAAATAAATCAATATATCTAAAACAAAATCCCAAAATGTTTTGCCCAGCCCAGGCTTTTGGTTTCAGTTTCTTTCCTCTCTTTTTTTAAAACACTGCAGAGGTTGTGAATTGCATAAGCATTGCTACAGTGCTCATAAGCCAAACACTTACTCTAGCCTGGTCAACTAATCTGAAAGACAAAACTGCCAAGAAAAAAGTGCTGCAACTCCATATGTGCATGTGCAGGGCTGCAGCATCATTGTGCTAATGCATTTAGATGGCTTTACAGCAGATTCCAGGGCGTGGACTCGGTGCAACTCTGACTTGCATGACTTGCAGGAAAATCTTAAAACTTTTCTGCTGCTGGTTCAGACTCATTATCAGGGTTTTACAGACTAGTACATGGTTAACTGTGGTACCATGAGTGCCAGTGCTTCCTTTACTTATATTTTAGCACTCAGGATGCTGTTAAAAGCTTTGTGTAGTGCACTGAGGCCTGATATCGTGTTACATTATTGATGTGACCACTCACCCTTTATACTCTCTTGTCTTTCTCTCATATCTAACATGTGTGCTTGATTTCCTCTTAAAAAGAGTATCTCTGACATGATTTGATAAAAGACATAATTACATAAAAGGGTGATGCAAGTAGACTGCAGTGGTGAAGGTAACAAAGTATTAACACTAATAGTTTACTGAGGTAGTGCTTTATGAATTTACATCATTAGATAATTTACTTTGTATTCTGATTGGTTCAGATGAGACTGAACTGATCACACACAAACTCTCCACTAGTACACTAATGAGCATCAGGCTCATCTTTACATACTGAAGGAAATATTTCAATATGTAAAGAAGTACTCTAGTACTCAATGCCTGTACTTCTACCCCTGGAAAACAAGGAATGCATGATTTAAACCTCCATGAAAGTATATCCACTCACTGGCATTACTATGCATACCTCATCAACAAAAATGTTCTTTCTGCACTGGCACACACAGGGATTAAAGTTCTCCATCACCATAATGAATTCCTCTTAATTTCATATTTTTAACAAGATTTTGGTTAGTGTCCATCCAGTGTGTGAAAAAAACACAAGTACAAGGAGGTGACATAACACTTGTTGTAATATGTACTTTATGAAGAAACACATAGAAAACTCACACATATGTCACATTGGAAACACCGTTTTAAACTGCAAAGGGCTTAAACAGAGAGTTCCTCTAGTACTTTTTTTTCCTCAGAAATATTTAATCAAAACATTTCTTTGTTATTCTCTGCAAACGGCATCCTCTTCTCTCACTGGCCACTTTATTAGGTACACTTTACTAAAACAGGGAAAAGCTCATTTTAGTTTTGGAACAAGGCTCCTGAAATATTCCTAGATTCTGAACTTATACCATATAACCTTGCAAAGCTCCTATCTGAACAATTTGGGCCTGGTTATAAAGTGACAGGACCAATCAGTGTCGAGGGGCAATACTTTTGGGCACAGCAGAGTTGTGACGTAAGCAAGCAGTGACAAGAGGCCAGTGCAATTATGCCCCCTCTGGTGCTCTTTAAGTGAAGAAAATGTGTGCCCTCTAAGCAGAAAAAATGGACAAAGTGCCCTTTAAGGGAGCACAGTGTGAAAAAGTTTCCTCTAGGGGGCCTTCTACTTAGACAAAATTTGTCAAGTGCCCTTTAGGCTGCCCTCATAGGGGGCAAACATGGACATAGTGCCCTTTAAGGGAGCAAAATGTGGAGAAGTTCCCTCAAGGGTGCTTTCTTAGAAGAAAAAATTTGTCAAGTGCCTTCTAGGCTGCCCTCTTTTGAGACAAAATTTGAAAAGGTGCTCTTTCAGGGGGCATAGACAAAAATTTGTCAATTGCCCTCTAGGCTGCTTTCAAAGTGGATAAAATGTAAGAAAGTGCCCAATATGGTGTCTTTTGGAAAAAGAAATTTAAGCAGGTGCCCTCAAGCCTGCCATCTTAGGGGACAAACATGTACAAAGTGCACCTTAAGGGAGCAAAATGTGGAAAAGGTCCCTCTATGCTGCCTTCTAAGTGGACCAAATGTGACAAAGTGCCCACTTTGGTGGGCACTTTGCAAACAACATTTGAGAAAATGCCCTCTATGCAGCTTTTTTAGGAGACAATTCTGAACATTTGTCCTTTATGGGAACACAATGTGAAAAAGTTCTCTCTTGTGTGCCATCTAACCTGACAAGCCAGATTTGTTTCACACATCCATCTGGAAAACCGCTTATGTCACGACTCTACCACGCCCGAAAGTACTGCCCCTCATCGCTGATTGGTCTTGTCACTTTCTAACCAGGCCCAAACAGTTCAGACGGGAGCTTTGCAAGATGGATTCGCCAGTGAGAAACAGCGTATCCATCTGCCTTGCAAGGTTAGGTACCATCTAGGGAAGACAAAATTTGTTAGTTGCCCTATTGGCTGCTTTCTTTAATGGACAAAATGTGACAAAATGCCCACTATGGTGCCCTTTAAGCTAAAAGGCTGCCCTCTTAGGACACAAAATTTGACAAAGTACCAATTTAATTCAGAAAAATGTGAAAAAGTTCCCTCTAAGGTGTCCTCTTAGTAGACAAAATTTGTCAAGTGCCACCTATGGTGTTCTTTAAGTGAACAAAATTTGAGGAAGTGCCCTATTTTAAACCCAAAATGTAATAAATTTGCCTTAAAGGGGACCTTCCAGTGGATAATATGCAATGAAGGGTGCTCTCATAGTGGTCAAAACCTGATAAAGAGCATTCTAGAGCCATGGTTCTCAACTGGTGGGTCGGGACCCAAGTTGTAGAGCTATTTTTGGGAAGTTGTACATGTGTGCTAGGGAAACAATGTGTGGCTGAAAGCCTTTGATGTGCTTTTATTCTGTCTCTTGGTTTTGATTGAAAAACTGAAGAAATTTGGGCCATAATTCATTGATAAGAAGTGCCATATGCCCCACAGTATAAAGACATTGGTGTGTCTTTGGAAAATAAATGGTTAAACAGTGCAGAAATCATCTGATGTTTTATCACTGAGGTAGGTATAGTCACATAATAGAATTATTTTTTATCTTAACCAGAGTTTTACTATAAATGTGTGGCAACTTTCTGTGTGCTAATGTGCATCAGTACATACAGAAGTGCTCTTTTTATTATTATTTTTGCCCCTGCCCCTCTAACATCCTAAATCCACCAGTGCCCTTATGTTACATCACAGTCTGTTATAAATGATGGCTGCTGGGGCAAAGACTCTGCCACTGGATTTTTGTGTTTTGTCCTGTTTCTTGTTTTGTCTCTCTCTTTTACTCTACCATCCTCTGTCACTGTCCTCTTCTGTTTCTGAGCCAGGCTCACTGGCTTCTTTTTAGCTGAGGGGTGGTGTGTGAACAGGAGAACCATTGCCCACCGCCCGAGTTTCTTGGTAATCCTAACACTGTGTGGAAATGGGGTAGACCCTTTACTCTCTGGTGAAACATATCGTACTGTTGGATCAACTTTCAAACTACTATTCAGGTGGAAAGGCTGTGTTGCTTTAAATCTAACTGTCCTGTCACAGCTCTGCCTCTCCTGCATATCATGAATAATTTATGTCAGACTTACTGGATTATGTTGCTATAGTTGTTTTAAAGAAAAAAGAGATTTAAAAGAGAGAACAGGAGAAGAGAGGGGAGTTAAGATGGCTGCTGGCTGTTCCTTCGTTTGTTCACTTGCTGCACTCTCTGCCTTCTCTAATCCACGGAGAGCAATTGATGGCATTAGTGGCGCTCTCCTGTCAATGGAGCAGGGCGAGGCTCTGCGCATGCTCCGTAAGGTTCTTTTATGGGGAAGAGGCTCGCGAGTGGTCCCTCCCTCCCTTCCCCTCTTGTCTGACTCCGTCTGGGTAAGGAAAGCTTTTGGTGCATCGGCGGACACCGGGAGGCTGCCAGGACGCGATCCGGAGCTGAGACACACTTTGTTTCTTTACGTTTGCGGTCTCCCAAAGGATCAGCTGAGTTCTTCCCGGCTTTTTTCTTCTTCATCATCATCATCATCCTCCTCGTTTGGACCCGGCGAGCAGCAGTAATCCGCACATCCCGTTGCATAGATTGCGGTTCCAGGGCGCAGCGCAAGACGAACTACCGGCGAAGATGTCTGGCTATCAGGGCAAGAAGAACATCCCCCGTATCACAGTGAGTGCTGGGATGCTTTTAACTCTGAAGTAGCTCAGATGAAATCCAGTCTGGTGTCTGAAAGCGTGGGCCTGCGGGTGTGGGTGCAGGATGTCACCGGGGCGGCATGGTTTATGAGGCTGCGCCTCTCCACTCCTCATTTAAGAATAAGTCTGCACAGAAGTGCTTTGTAATGCGTTTTTGCACACCACCTGGCTTTTATTTTGAAGTTTGCTTTCTACGGATCAACCCCACGTTGGTGTCGATAAACGTGTGAGGCCGCCAGGCTATAAAACGTGGTTTTTGCAGCATCTTTGCGACAAGTGCCCCTCTCCGCGTAAAAGCGAGCTATCCCTTGACCTCAAAGTGTTCCTTTCTGCTGCACACTCACACTCTCTCCTCTGCTCTTTGTCTTTGCTCTGCTCTGCCTGAATGACAGAGATTTCACGCCGGTGGTCTTTGTTAGGCGGTGTGTCTGGTGGCCGGTGTGGTTTCACTGCACAACAACTGCTGGACAAAGTAGGGCTGGGCGATATGGACCAAAATCACGTCTACACATTTGAATGGCACTACATGATGAAAATATGGATTTTTTTAAATTAAAGAAGTAACGAATGGCCTCACAATACCAGAATTAGAAATTTTGATTTTTCTAATTGAAATTGAATGTTGATACATATTTGATACCATTTATGTAAATTAAAGCAAACAAAATTTCCAATACTTTAAAAACATTTTCCATAAAATGCACAAACACTTTGGCAACTTTTGCAAAAGTGGGTAGAAATGGTGTGGGATAAGGGAAACCCTTGATCCTTATAGTTCCAGCAGCTTTTCCAAATGTCAAGATATCTATGCAGTGTAGATTCTGTGCTGGAGTTTGTCTAGAATTTTGACAATTTAGAACAACAAATGGGTCTTTACTGGGTGTGTAGGGCTTATATTTTTGTTGCCTTGGTATTAAAAAGTATCAGTTTCACTTCATTTGTACTAATGGCAATGTTCATAGATGAGATAAAAGAAATATTACTGTCAGGTGATTTAAAAATTAACTTATTATTCAAGTCCCTGTAAAGTGAAATCCAAAATTTGTGTCTTAACACACCTGATAAAGGAGCCCATGACATCACCAGTCCTGATGGGAATTACCCCTTCCCTACAGCCTACAACGATATCAAATCCCATAGCAGTTAATCTAAATACAGTCTGTTTGTAGCTGATGTCACTGCCTTCATTGAAAGTAAACAGCCAGTTACGTGCCATGGTTTTGTTCATTGTGAGGTAAATTTCCCAAATCTATCAGTCACGATGGTTTATGGGTCATTAAAAGCATCATAATAGAAAGATTTGTGCCAGAAAACAGTAAATTTATTCCCCAACTTCTGTCTTTCTGCTCTGGTACAGAGCCAGCCTGCTGAGCTCTGATCAAAAGCATTTTTTAAAATTTGAGAGGATCATTACTTCTGAACCCTATTTTCACCCATGTGATTAATTAATGGAAATTCATTTAAATTATAAAGAAATAAACAAATAAAGAAAATAATATGCATTTGAGCTGTCATCAAAAGCACATTGCTGATAGTGGTTTTTATTGTAAACAGTCTGAAGCTTAGCATCAGTTTTGCTTTGTCAGATTAATGCATTCAATACTGCACTCACTAATGGCCAGATGAAGTCAGGAGACATTTTATTGTAATGCAACATAAACTTTCACATACAAATATTAACAATCTCATTTTACCCATCATTTCATTTGAAAATATCTTTAGAATATTTTTTATAAAACGTTCTGTATTTCCCAGCCCTAGGGCACATGCCTCCCTGCATCTGCTCTGACGCTAACTTCCCGGCTGCCTTCCTTTCCCTCCAGCTCTCTTTTCACTGTGAAGAAGCCCAACTCTGATTTAGATTTTGTTTTACAGGGGGTAAGCATCAGAGAGAACATTTACAGTGTCACAGATTATTTCCCTGGATTCATATCGCTGAGGAGGGGTGGTGTAGATGGTTGTGGTTCAATGGAAAGTAGAGAAAGGGAGGGGAAAGGGAGGGGGGCCAGAGGAAGGGAGGGGACAGTGGGTCCTATTTCCTCCATGCTTCTCTCTCAGCTGTGTAATGAAGAGAAGATGCATGCACAGTGGCAGAGTGGATCAGGAAAGAGGCTACTGTCTGATGGATTAGAAATAGTAATAGAGTTTAATGTTAGAAAATAGCTCAGAACAAAAGACAGAGTTGTATGTGTAATTCATAGCATTTTATTAAGTTATGTGTGCATGTAGATAAAATCTGTAGTGGTTGTGTCTTTCAGGCATGAACTGTCACTTCTGGCATGAGTATACCATTTATTCTGATAACAATGGAGCATATTTGGTCCCTCACAGCCACTTTAGTAGCTCCAAAGATGGCAAACATGGAACCAAATATGTAGATAACTCCTGGTTTATAAGCTACACCACAGAGATCAATAGTGCAGCTATGATTCAAGCCAGGAAAGCATAATAAGGTGATGAGTCTAAGTTACTCACAGAATATAATGACAGAAATTGATGATCATAATTTTGGAGATTCTCACAAATATGTCACATGGATAAATATGACTTTTACCAATAAAAAATCACTGATTTTACAGTATTTTAGCAGCATGTCTTACAAATCAGCACTGCTGATTAGTATTAGTCCCAGTGGAAGCTCATAAGAACACATTATAAGCAGTTTTTACAAGCTCAAATGAGAAAATGAAAGTAGTTCATGGCAAATGATATCAAGTGAAATCATTAAATTATTACTTTTTGAATCCAAAGTTTTTAATACTTAGTCACACGCCCCTCCACCCTACATCTGCTGCACATCTTAAAAACAGGACAAACAAAGCTGATTTAATTCATTCCAAGCTGGACACAGCAAAGCACCACAGTGTCGATATTTATGCAGGCTTCCTGAGTTATATGTCTGCAAGCGTCTCTCTGGATCCACTCAGGGAAGCATGTTCTGGGTAACTGTGGGTGGTGGACACTCCCAGAACTGGTGTGCACATCTGAACAATTTGTCCTGCAGGCCTGCACATCAAACAGGCTAGAAATCATTCTCACTTTATATCAAAAGATCTCAGAATAACACCGGTGTTGGCTGGAATATCTGTTTTTCATGAGGGATTTGTTCACCAAGGATAGGTTCAAAATTACTTCAATGCAATTCTAACGACTGATTGCTTTTTCTGCCATTTGATTTTTAGCTTATCCAACATTTATATCATTGTAAGCGGAGACTTTTAGTCAGAAAATATATTAAAAAGCTATCTTAAATACACTTTAACTTTTTTATACTATTGGAGAACAAAATGTGTAGGGGGGTAAGGGAAAGATAACTCAAACAGCGAAATAATGAGTAGATGTAGCCATATTATACAACCTACTTAGAAAAGACATAATAATATGACCTACTACACAAAGTTACTCCAAAGACCACCTAACAGTCACAGAGTCACTCTGAAGACCACCGAACAGTCACAGAGTCACTCTGATGACCACTTAACACTCAGAGAGTCATTCTGATGATCACTCAACAGTTTATAGATATGATATTGCACTGTAGTAAAATGCCTCACCTCGTATGCACATTTGCACTAATCAGTTATCTTGAATTATCTTATCAACCTCATGTAATGCTGCCCACCCTTGCATAATTTAAACTTTTGATCAGGTCTAGTCAGCATTCTTGCACCCACTGCACATCTTGCAACCAGTAAAGCTGATTCTGTTACTGATTTTAAAATAGGATTTTCTAAATGATGTTTGCAGTACATTACAAATGGAGGTAATAATTCAGAACAAGAACAATCCAGTTTTTCTTTTCCACAAACTTTCTCATATTTAAATCCCTTTGGGGCTGTTACATATTTTCATGGTTAATAAGTTGAATGATTTCACAGCTGATGATAATTTACAGCATTTTTTGGAGTATGGTGTTGATATGATTAGTGGCTATGGTGGAAACATGAAGCTTCTCAGGTGATTCACTCTCTGCTCAGCCCTCAGGAGAGAGCAGGAGGAGGAGGAGGCGTGATCAGAGGATTAGGAGGAGGGTTGTAGTCCCTGCGGTGATTAAGTAAGACCTAAATAGATAAACGTCCTATTCTTTACCGTTGCATGAGAGAAAGGGGTCAGAGACGGGATTTATGTCTTGATTTTTTTTAAGTTAAGCTGAAGACTTGCTGGAAAGAGATTGTACTTCTTGGATGTCATTATTCAGAATAGTTCCACCTCTCTACCCGCTTCCTGGCTGTGCAGACTCAAGAGGAGTAGATGAGATTATTAACCCGAACAGAGGCTGCAGAGGAAATGAGTTTAAATTGAATAAAATCAGCGCAGGAAAGGCTGACAAAGGAACTCACAGTGTGCTGATCCTTTCTGCATGGGCCAATCAAACAGAGAGTTTACAGCTAATGGGGATTTTGAGAGTTTCATCCATGCATCTTCAACATGATGGGTGTGGTTCTGGTGGAGCTGACTGGTTTGTGTGGACCAGATGGAGTCGGGTCAGCTGCACAGGCAGAGATTTACTCACAGCAGCTCTCATCAAATATGGATGGACTTCCATGAGTTAGCCACCTGGTTTGGAGTTACCGTGACTCACAGCTTTTTTCACCGTAGTTCTGATGCATGCAGCTAAACCTGAACAAAGATTTAAGGTGTGGCATTGAAGTTATTATAAAGCTTGATTAGAGAAACTCTTATCCGTACAATAAATTGACTAAAATTTTTGTCTAAAATAAGAAACACAAATGATTAAAAGCTAACTACTTTGCTTGTAGACTAAAAAAGTCTAAAGTTAAAGTTGTTCTACTTACAGCTTAAAGTTCAAGGGTTTCAGTCATTGGTTAGATTTTTTAGCCAAAGAATTTTTCACATTTGCTGTTTCTTGGTTTAACAAACTGCAAAGTTGGAACCCTTTAGCAATTATCACTTGATAGACCTGGCATAGTTTTTTATCATGATCAAATTTTAATCCAAAATTTGCCAAATTGTCTCTCTCTTTATCAATGGAGACCATTTCTGCTCTCATTCTTACACTGAATCATCAATCAATATGTTTGATTTTTTTTCGATTTGTTGAATGTTTGAAGTGTTTTTCATGTGCATGGACACTCAGAACATTGCTCATCTCGACATCCTTTCTGTCTTCACAAAATCTTTTGTGCCATTCAAACACATGCGACATGCAGCGTTCCCCAAACACTCCAGTCAATGTAAGAGAAGATTCACTGCTGTTTTCTTAAGGTTCACCAAAAATTTCAAGTCAATATAATGCTCAACTTTTAGGCTAATAATATTCTGCTGCCTAAACAAAATCCCGTGCACTTCAATCTTTTGCAGTGAACTTAAGATGCACTTAATCTTGTGAAGATTTATTTCAAAAATTCATAGTAAAAAATAGAAAAAAAGCAACTGTCCTTCAAAAAGCAATCCAAGGCACACTGTAGGTTTTATATGAAATTAAAATACCATTATTTTACACATTTTTGGTAACAAAAAAAAACCCAGTATCATTCCAGTAAAGCTAGCTGTTTGTGTTGAACAACTTCCAGGCAAGACTTCTTTTTGCATGTGGCATTTATGTCTGCAGTGTAAACGGGATCATATCTTTGTCCATACATTCCAGAGTATGCTATGCACTGCTTCTGGGAGTCTCATCTCAAGGATAGAAAGTCTCAAAAGAGACTGATTGTCTTGTGATTTTTTTGCAGTTCTTCTGGTTGCAGACACAACATCAAAATACAATTTGTATCCAGCCTTGTCTAGAGGAGAAATAAAATCAACTTTTAAAACATTTTAATTTTTGAATGGAGGCCAGATTAATTGTTTCTCAAGCAGTTTTGTGTCTCAAGTTGAAATGTTTGATCTATAGTGGATCGTTATCCACATTTTTATAAAGGTATCTGTTCATAGAGACGAGTAAATCACTGTAAGAACACATCAATGGGAGTCAGTATGTTATAAGCACAGATAAAGCACCGCCTGTTTTTTTTTTTTGCTTTGCACACAGACTGATTCTCCTGCAGACACCAAGGCATACTCCAATATAATTGGTCAGTACAAGCTGGACTTCAAATTAAGTACAAATACAAACCAGAATACCTGAGAATCCAGACCCCTGGTTCTATTTAGAAGCTAATAGATATTAAAACATACTGTAACTAGAAAATGTAGTTTACACTGTGGGTCAAAAATTTCTCTTGGGCTTAAACTTTTGAGGAACATTTTTCTGAATATTTTTGGACTTTTGAATAATTAGAAAACAATCATTTAATTCAATTTAATCGATACTTGCAACTGCAAAAAATAATAGTCAAAGAAAGCTAGTACATTTTCAAACTTGTGAAACTGGAATCATATAATTTCAGCTGTTTTTGCTCTATCAATAACATAAATTATTAAATTAAATGATTATTATATAGATTAAGGAAAAACATTCTGGCATTTTTGTTTTTTTTTTTTAATTAAATTTGCAGAGTGAATAAATGGTTAATAACTTCAGCTCTAGAGTCAGTTTAAAGTTAGATCTGCTCCAGATGAGATCCTTTTTTGTGCTGTGAGGGGTGTTGATTTTATTTGAATATCACAGTGACAGCAAAGTAGAAGCAAGGACAAAGATGATGTCTAAGTGAAGTAAATGCACATTAAGGTAAGGTAAAAATAGAGTGTGGCTATAATAAGACGGTCCAGGATTAAAGTGACTACAATCCCCAGAGGATGAGGGCTCAGCAGGCGGTCTGTGAGTAAACCAGTACTACAGTAGTTTCCCTGGGGGCCGCTCACTGTGTTTGTACTTACTGTTAAAGTCGCCTCACTGTATTCCTGCTGTTATCTCACTGTGCACAGCACCCCGGGGCGATGTCTGTTCACACATTAAACACAACCATGCTGCTCTGTAAATCACCCACCCAGCGGCTCAGCCTTGTTTATTCACGCTCAATATCTTCCAAATTGTTCCATTCATAGAGCCAGAAGTCAGAGGGAATACTCAGAGCGTGTTTGTCCCTGAGTGTACTGTAAGGGAATGTTTTTATCAATCAGCAAAAGAACAAAGAAGAACACTGTGGGGGAAATCTGTATCAGGACCACGGTGCCTCCAGCTGCAGCACACTGTGAAAGAGGTCAATGAGGAATTTTTAATCCTCAGTGTGACAATTTAATGTATTATAGAGGCAGTAAATATAATTCTGATAAAGATAATTTAATCAGTGCATGATCACTTAAAAGACAGTTTAGTGTTCTTGTTAACTCACATATAATGACTATGTAAATAGCGGTCCAAGTCACAGGAAGTCACCCACTGATTACTAAGATAGCAGTAGTAACGTGTTACACTACTGTGTTACAGACAAATGTTACAGTCATGCGTTACACCCAGCACTGACTTCGTTTAGCCAGCTTACCATGTGCACCACTTGTTATTGCACATCTCTTATTCTGCAGGCATAGGATAAAAATGACTCAAAAGTGCAAAACAACTAAATTATGACTGTTTGATTCAAACTTTAATTGCCCATACTGTATTTAACAACAAAAATGTACCTTCTCCCTGTAATTTTCAAATTGCATTATGTATTACATAAAGAAAAGATATCCCTATAGCAGTTTTTATTTATCTAGTTCCGTATTTTTTATACAGGTATTGTTCAGCCTTAACAACTGCCTTAGCAACGGTGGTGCAAATTGGACATACATGACTAAAAAGTAAAAAATTTTTGCAAGTTTTGGACACCTAAAAAGGGAAATTGAGCCTGTTTAAAACAATCTGCCACCTCACCACTAGTGGCGAACAAACTCTGCACACATCTCCTTAAAAATGATTCTTGATTTTCATTGAAGAAATAAAAACATATTTCAATTATGCAGAGAAAGTGTGTATGAAAGAGAAAATATGAGGGTACTTCATTGTCAGAGACAGTATTTCTTCATGAAACATTATTTATTTTTATCAAGAGGAAAACCAAAATCCAATATATAAGAGAAGTAAAGGCAAAATTTGAAAAATATGAAAAGCAACCATTTCTTTGTATTCAGATCCAACATCTACCTAATTGACGCTTACCAAATGTGCTTTTTTTTCCATTTTGTCCTGCCCTCCAAACCAAAGCTTTTAGTCTCACATTAACCCCTCTGGGATCTTGTTTTCTTCCTGTTTGGCTGGTCAGTCAGTCAGCGTTCTGTTTTACATAAAGAAAAAAAAAATACTGGTCCTACAGTTGTTGTCTGATCATGTACTGAGGGGATTTTGGTTGCTGGCTGGTTTTTGAATAATCCAGAACACACATAAATCATAGTGCTAAATGTCTGACCTGGCAGCGGTCCTCACCTTACTTCATGAAATTTCCCAGGATATTTTCCATTTGAACAACAACAACACAAAATGTTGCCGGGTTACGTGAAACACTGGCAAAGACTTTCATCGCACCCACACAAAGTTTGTTCAGACTGTTCTTCAGTCAGCAGACGTCTGTTTTTTTCCACTGTTTTCACCTGTGTTGTGCTGCAGCTTTATATTCATGCATCATGCTTTAAATAATGTTTAATAAACTGCAGGAGACAGTATGACAGAGCCACATGACTGCCTAAAGCACAGAATAATCCAGACTCATTCATCAGTAGTCTGTTTACATACTTTCACTGCATAATGTTGAATGGTTCTGATGCTGTCACCTTTTTTGAGGTATCACTCATAAGCAGAGCAGTGAGTAGTTTGGTGACTAGATGGGCATGAGAGTGGAGCATAGCACCATTGGTCATGAACACAAGCTATGAGATAATAGACGTAATTAGCTCGTTTTGCTGTGCTAGACATTTAAAAAGTGCAACTCAAACCTAAAGTTCACAGGTGCTCTCAGTATAAATGCATGAATTTTCGTCTCTTGGCCTGTTGATGGTGAATCTTTGTGGAACCAGTTTTTTAATCTGTTAAAATCCACCTCACTTGCTTTACACTCAGTTAAATTGTGGTGACCTGACATTGTGAGCGTATTTTGTCTGATTATACACTGATCAGAGTATATATTTTTCCTTGTGGTCATGCAGGAGCACTGTCACACTGCTTTTTGACCTAAAGGATGCTCTGATCCCATAAAGCATAAAGCATTGGTCCCCAACCTGGGATCTGCTACCCGACCTGGGGTCTGGGCCCCTCTGGGTTGGCTCCAAAGATCTCAGGGTCTTGTGTGAGGCTGTCTTCTTTGAGGCTGTCAAAGCTGGTTTTGCATGAACATATTTCAACCTTAATTACTGGATGGTTTATACACAGATCTTTTGCTAGTACCAACTGGAGTAGGTAAGCCTCTTCTGTTGGGATATTGTTGATTGAAACAGTTTCAGCTCTCGATTAGTTGTGGCTATTTCAAAAACAGCCACAAATGCATCACAGACAGGGCTAGGTGGGCCTGTCTTTTCCCTACTCATCAGCACTTCAGATCCCAGCTTTAACTGGAATAACTAGATAGTGATAATAATAGGAGCTCTGTATGACTGAGATGGCTCAAACAAGCTAATCTTTTCCACTCTGGATGTGCGCATTTAGATGTCTTAGTTTGTATATCAAATTAGCACGAGATTTACGATCAAGTTAAACTAATCACCCATCATTTCTTATAAACGCAGGCTTAAAATACCAGTCAAAGGCCTGTTTACAGCTGTAATGAAGCCTCCTGCCACTAGAAGCCGCTGTAGCTTCTGTTAATGGCTGCTGCCTTCCTGTCAGAGCTTTCCCTGGTACTTCTTCTGGCGCTTAGCGGTTAGCATTTCAGAGGAACAGTGTGGAACGACAGCCCTTTTAACTAGAAAATGGAAATAAAGTGGTTTGTAGGCCGTCGAGGGTTATACTCACATATAACTGCTCAACTGAAAGGTAAAGAGGTCACATATCAAAGCACGATACTGATCTGCAAAGAGGAATGAAGGCTGGCAGAGCTAGTTGCTAATGTTAGCCACACTCTACATAGCATATCAGGCTTACGTCTTACCTGCTGACACATTAAGCCTGTTTTATAAGTATTTTCTCCTCTTTAGTCAATTCACTTAAATTTAATTCAGCATTTAGTCGAATAGAGAATTTGAAATGTCCTTAATCATTAGCGATGTGTGAGGCAGTGCTAACAGGCTAATTTTTGTTTGCTTTTTGAGTGGTATGTCCTTTCAAAGTTACCGTAGCTGTTGTAAAGCTGTTGTTGCTGCTTGCTGGAGAGGGTTTAGCTATTTGTACCCTTTATTATTTTCTTTCTTTTATTATATCAAACCAATTATATTCAACTAGACAAACCCAGAAAGTCTGAGTACACATGTAGGATCCATGTATCATTTAATCATTTAATATTTGACTGATTACTGAATAATAAAAAAAAGGCATGTTTTCAATTTTCTGTTTTTCTCATTTTTTTCTTTAACTAAATCAAATAAACAAATTTTGGATTTTTAGATATTTAGGATGGGATCAGAGAACGGGATGTGACAAAACAGCAACAAGCAGTCAGTTTGATTACATTATTCATTGGCGTACCTCTGTGCAGGTGTTGTGCTCAATAAAGCACCTCGAGAATCACGTGTCCATCACTGAGGAGCAGTGTAACTCGGTGCCAGTGTTTGTGTGCTGTAAATCATTACAGCCAGCGTGAGCTCCTCAGGCTATTGGCTAATTTGCCATTTTGTTAAAACTTTTCCTTTGACTGTATAAACCACTCAGAAAATGTATGCCATGCTTATTTTTGGTATAATTTATCCTGCACTACCTTAACTTTATGAAATGAAAATTATATATTTTTAAGTTTAATTTATTGTATTAGATATAGGACCTCCAAAATACACAACCTCCCAAAAAAGATTTTTCAAAACTGTTATTTAAAACAACATCTTATCATTTTTAAAGAAAAATTACAATCTACTGGTTAAATATTTTACCCCCTGTATATGCCCAAAATGAATGAACAATTTTAGCCAATCTCTTTCTTACAGGCTGTTAACATGTTTATTTCTACTGTAAGAATGCATTTAAGCATCATGCATGGGAATTCTGAAAGTTTTGGAGTTCCTCAGTCATGCAGGTCATTGATTCTGGCTGTGATCCTACAGAAAACAGGGCTATGTTAACATTCTTAAAGATGTTTCCTCTAAAAGTCTTCTCAATAAAAGGAGAATCCTTATGAAGAATTTTACTTCATTTTTAGAAACTTGTCTCTAGATTTAACAAATAAAAAATAGTCATTCAGAGAGTCAGAGAAAGTTACTGCCTTGTGTTAAGTAAAACAAATATGATTTAACACTGTAAAATAGTTACAGAACATAGCTTTCCTAATGTAAATAATCTATATTGCATTTTCCTGGGATGACGCTTTCACCAGCGGTCAGCTATTCTGGTCAGGAATGAAAACACAGCAGTTTAGCAACAGTGCACCCATTGAGATTTGTCCACATCCTGTTTGCTGGAAGAGGTTCCCATGGAGGAAAGGTCACTGTCATGTTTGGCTGGGATCCAGAACAACCAGACACTCTCTCTCCAACCCTGAGAGCTCCAAAACAATTAGATGATTATACAGCAGAAGGGGATTCAGGGCGAGTAATCCTTCTGCTAATTTCCTGCTGCTGAAGTGTTAAAGCTGAAACCCTGAACACCTCAGACACATCACCCATTCTCTCAGACAGTAACCCGAAACTTCACCCTTCTAAAAGGATCAAAAATGAAAAGTTAATTCTGACTCTTGGTTTTGGCTCCCACTCTTTTAGTTTGAGTGAAAAGTGTTGACTCCGGAGCTGAGGTCTCTTGGAGAACAGCAGTGATAATGACAGTCATGATGAGGCACATGATGTAATGGCATATTTCAAAGCAGTTGTTGGGTTGAAAGTGGGCCAGGGTTGGGCTGGAGCGCAGCCACGGCTCCACCAGAGCAGTCTGCTGCTCGGAGATCGAAGATTACCACATCATCTATTCGCATTAGTTCCATCAGTGCTGTCAGAGTGCTACCACACCTTCAGATGAAGACTGCAGAGCATTTTCCAGATCTACTGCAGTCAGCTGAAGTCCTAGTGTAGAAATATGAGCACTTGTGTGAGCAGCATCTGCCCTCATTCATTGAAAAAGCATGAGTGCATGGTTTAGATTTAAGAGGATATGACTCTATGAAACATCATCCGTGTGTTTGTCTGGTTGCTGCACAGCTCTAACAAAAAGATGAGATAAGGTGCTTCATGGCAGCACTACACACAGAAACTATGAGAAAGGTGATCTTTCTTTTTGACATTAAAAATAAACAATAAAAAAGTACTTTACAAAGTCTGACTCAGCCACTCAGTTGGACACTAACTGCTGAGTAAAATGAACAAGTATATTTACTCTTTAGATATAGAAAGCTTTAACTATGCATCAGAATCACTGCAGAAGTGTTTGAAGCTGAATGGGACAGTGGGTAATGGAGGTGGCAGGTCAATGACAAAGAGGCAGATTGGGGGTGATTTAAATAAGATAATCTTCAACTCAAATAACCTAGTCTTTGTCAAACTTCAGCATAACCAGCTCACTTTTGCAACAAAAAAATGAGGCCAGGCCTCAATGCTCTGGTCACAGGGTTGATTCCCTGTCTCTGTGCGTGAATGGTAAATGTCTTTCCCCACTTTCTCTCCCAGTATTTCCTGTCTCTCTTCAGCTTTCCTATCCAATAAAGGCGAAAGAGCTCTCTATATATCTATATACATATAAAATAAGGCCAACTAGTGCCCCAAGTTTGCTCTACAGATGCTGTAGACCTTAAAGCAGTGATACACAACTAGCCCAAGTAGTGCCCAGTTGTGGCTCTTTAAGGTTTACTTGGAAAAAAGCATAATCCTCCTAAAATGTTAGAAAGGTAAACACTGAAAAGGTTGCTTCGCACATCTATTTCTTAGGACAGGTGCGTCAGAGGGCAAGGTATCCAGCAAGCAGTTCAAAGAAAACACCCCGACCTGTCCAACTTGCAAAAGAGACGGGTATTTATTAGCAATGTTTCAGTACTAGACCTTTATCAGGGTTTGCTAGTAAAGATTAATTACAAGTCCCACACAAAGAAGATGGGCTTTAGCTGCCAAATTTAAATGAAAACTTTTTTTTTTTCAAATCTGTATACTGTTAGCATTGGGCGCATGTGCATGTCTTGTGTTCAAATTGAAGCTTCTCTTATTTTAACAGTTTTCTTCAGCACTCCCACACCCGTATTTTATGATGATCAATGCCATACACGTCATCATAAATGAGCTGAACACACACGAATCACATGTTGAAATAACGTGATATCTTGAGAAACTTGTCCAAACATTTTTTTTTTTTTAATCTTTAATGTACCACTGATAATAAATACTGTCAAAAGAGCAAAAGCTACAAATGAGGCAGGGTGGAGCAGTGTGTCAGGGAGAGCTGCAGGTGTGAGGCAGGGCTGGTTTTAGTAATTTGGAGGCCCAGGGCAAAGACTGATATGAGGCCCCTCCCCCTTTAGCTGAAAGCATTGATAAGGAGTGGTAAAAATAGAGGAGCATCTCTTTTAAGTTAACAAAGCCATGGAACTACAGTAAATGTCTAAATATGACATATAAATACACAAATAGGCTACTGTAATTCATGGGTTCTTAGAAAAGCATGTCATAGCTTAAACTCCCACATTCTAATGTTTTAAAAACAAGTTTTTAGGCCACGTGGAACTGACATAGATTAAAGAAACCAAATAACTGACATAAACCTTTTTTCTATCACTACAGGATTTTATGTAACCTATTGTAACCCATTTAACCAGACAATAATCCACCAATTAATCCAGAGTAATGTTAATGCCAGTTTTTGAAATAAAAACAAAAGTATATGGGCCACAGCATGCAGATGTTTGGGGAATGCTGCTCCAGGCCATGGTTTCAGACCACATTGGTGTAGCAGGGCAGCTCTCATTGAACTTTTTTTGTTTTGATTGCAAACAATAGAATTGCAAACATGCTATTAAAATAGTGATTTATTGCATTGCAGTGCTGAAATTGTGAACCTTAATGTATCACAATGAATGCACCAATTCTGACAACCCTAATCGAACGATGGATGGATGCATTTGAATTTTGATGTCTGAAGAAATACGATGCACAGTTTCCACCTGCTCCTGGTTGTGCGTGTAAAGAGTTATGCCATTTCTCATCCACTGCTGAGCATTAAAGACTCCTAAATGATGGTGAAAAAGATAAAAAAGTGTCATGATCAGAGTTCTGCAGTGCAGCTCAGATTGAGGGTGGGGCAGTGACTGGGAGCGTTTGCAGCACAGCAGTTGTGTCCGGGGCAGAGCTGCTGGCCCGGCAGCAGCTCAAACAGAGCAGTCTTTGTTAGCTGGGATGCTGGAGTCCTTGTGACCAGAGCTGCCACTCCCTTTTTGGACAGACAGAGCCCGGGACGCTGGGCTGAGGGGACGGGGGGTGAGGGCCTCCGAGTGGGAGACTGTGGAGGTGGCAGACCTCCCCCCCTCTTCTCCCCCTCCTGCACAGAGACAAGTGTCCCAGCAGCAGGCGTGGATGATTGATTACACAGCCAACGCTCTGATTGGCCCGCTCTGATGTCGTTACCGTGACAGCACAAGCACATGAGGAGGATGGAGGGGTGTGTCTGTGGGCGGGTTTCTGTTTCATTGTTGTAACTGTGAATACTCCTCCTAATGTTGTTGTTTGAGCAGAGCTGGAATTAAGCAGCAGCAGGAGGAGGAGGAGGAGGGATGAACTTTTAGGCTCTGTTTCTGCCTTTGAACATGCAGAGCCACTTTGATTATTATTATTATTTTTTGATTATTTAAAATTATGTTTGGACTAGGGATGCAGGATATTGGATTTTCTGATAAGTTGATATTTCCAAACTAATTTTTGCTGACACAGATATCAATACTGATAAACTTCTGCCTCAATCTTTACAAGCTTAACTCTTTCCTTAGAAAGTGAAGAGAGGGACAGAAAATATATTAATACATATTCATTTATTATTTGAAAAAGGAAGATTTAACGCCATTATTATCCTCCCACCCTCCTGAGAAACCTCATTTCAACAGTTTGAACTCAGGATTTCATTTTTTCTGACATTACCCAGTGTTCATGACATAGGTGAGGCCTTGGACGGAGACTGACCATTAAATTGAGAACTTTACCTTCCAGCTCAGCTCCCTCGGTCCGGTATAATGTCTGCTGCACCAATCCACTCTTCAACCTCATGGTCCATTCTACCTTTACATGTAAACAAGATCCCAAGATACTTGAACTTGACTCCCCATTCGGTGGGAGCAATCCACTGCAGAGAACCATGGCCTCGGACTGGGAGGTCCGCTTTGCACTTGGCTGCAAACTGGGCATTTGCCTTTTTTTGGTAAGGGCTGAGGAGAGAAGGAAACAGCAGGAAGAATGGGAATGACATATTGGATAGGAAGCTGCTAGCTGAACCTGAACCCAGGCCACCTTCTCAGAGTACTGTAGCCTCCTTAAACTGAGTGCATCTTAACTGCTGGGCCACCCATCTGTAAAGTTTTAAGGCTAAAACTACAAGTGTTTGATGAAGAAAGTGGAAATTAATCCACCTCAGAGAGACCAGAGGTAAATCAATGGGTGCCATTTACAGTGGCTGTAGTGCATGAAGTGGGCTGTCCCAGGTTTGCATCCAACCTGTGACTCCTTTCCCACGTTTTGTTCCCCACTTGTTCCCTACACTCTGTCCACTGGCCTGTCTCCACAAAAATAGATATATAAACAAATGAATAGCCACAAAATATAGGGTTGTTTATAGAGCTAGTGCTGCAATCTATTGATGGCAGTCACTTATCATGATGAATACATTTTTTGAGGAAGTGTTGAAGTTTTTCTCTTCTGTAATAATGCACTTCTCCATGGAAAACTATTTAGAAACCTGCTGATCTATAAATCTCAGTTCCCTGCTTGTACTTGGATTTTGATATGGGTATCTGAACGTGTGAGGTGCAAGGAGATGGATAAGGCCGGTATAACCAGCTGACAGACATCGCTCAGCCATGTGTTCCTTATCAGGATGAATCCTAAAAAGGCCAAGCCGAACACGCCAGGTTGGAAGTGTTTATTTTTTTGTAGCGCTTGCCAATCCGCTCTTTTTTCTATGACATTTCCCAAAATGTGCTTCATCAGATGGACTTAATCCTGTATTTAATGGAGCTAAATCGGATACTCACCCTCGCATAAGCACATTTTTATAGGCTTTATAAAAGGCAAGGCTGCTCTTAACTCACTCAGATGTCTGTTTCCCACAGTTTGTCCTGTTGATATATTTCACATGTTTAAATGTGGTTGAAATAACGGATCTTCTTTTTGTTTCTCAGAGTGATCGTCTCCTGATCAAAGGGGGGAAGATTGTGAACGATGACCAGTCCTTCTGTGCTGACATTTACATGGAGGATGGGGTCATCAAGTGAGTACAACACTTTGAAGTTGAACCCATACATCAGAGTTAATATTCATCTCATCAGTCTAACTTCTTAGGAGAAAAGTCCAGAAAACTGCCTGGCAGAGTTATGTCTCCATGAGATCTAAAAGTCCTGGACAGTAAAAGTGCAGTGGTGGGTCAAGAAGAGGGGCTTGGTGGTTTTTACCTTTAACCTGGGGAACTTTTACCTTGTGTAAAATGTATTCAGTTAATTCTGGAGTCAGACGGGACATTTATGTAAGGAATAGACATGAGATTCAATGACCTTGACCTTTGACCTACCACCTCTAAAATCAAATAATTTCTTTCTTCAGACAGACAAGACATTTGTGCAAACTTGAAGAAAATCTGTGGATGCATTTGTAAAATATCCCATCCACAAGCAAAAAATAAGGCACGATGATCTTGACCTTTGACCTATGATCGTCTCCACTTAGTTCAGTTGTTCCTATATCCTTAGATTAACTTTTTATTAACAATAATGGATTGCTGAACTGATAGGACCCAAGTATGGCCTACTTCAGAATAAAACATGCTTAGAAAATAAAGGACATTAACCCTTTATGACCTGCATATCTTTACATTTTTACATGCTGCAGTGCGATTTTTTTAAGTATCTGAATTGGCTACACATCAATACAACCCTTAGAACCAAAATTTTAATGATATGTATGTGATAAGTCCATAGTAACAAAAAACGTGCAAAAAAAGTGCAAAAAACACAAGAAAAAAAAACACATTTTCCTAAATACAGAGAAGTCATAGTTGTATCCCTCAAAATTGTGGTGGCACAAGATCATTTCAACCCACAAAGAAATGATTTTGAGTATGGTCATAACTTCATTTTTGAAATACACTCATCTTTATAAACTGTGGCAAAAATGAAAATAAAATGAAATTGTGCTCATTTGCAAAAAGACAGCATCTTTTTAAAAAATAAACTATTTACAGTAGTGAAATCAAATCTCTAAATGTGCCAGATACTTTTGAGCGTACATGTGTTTGCAGAAGACCGTGTTGAAACAATAATTAGTGCGACTCATGACCTGCAAGAAAACATCACAATTATACAATTATATTGTAAAATATTTTTATTGATGTGTGCTTTATACTACATTTCTGCAAAAGAAGGAAGGATATTTCTGGAAGGAAACAGTACTCTGGAACACACTGACTTTGTGATATGTTAGTATTACTCCTCTGGTTTTATATGTGAAAAGAATTATTGAAATGCAAATGGAAGCACTGGCGATCCTGTAGGTTTTAAAGGGTTAATAGCCAAATATCTTTATCTGCTGCCATGCATGTATGGAATGAAATTTGAGCAAGTCTAATCACTGAGAGAGAAAAAAAACAGGAACTGTAAACAAAAAGATGGATGTTCAAAATTTAAAAACTAATAATTTGTTCATGTATTTGCAATTTTGAATTTGTGCTCTTGATGTGAACTTTTACTTGCTAGGATCACATTTTTTTTGTTCTGCAAAGCTTATTTTTGTTTGATACCAAATAAGTTTTATTTGAATCTTTCTGACACAAATTTCATTCCATATGCACCCCCCTTGTCTCCTATCAGAAAGAAATACATTATTATATCTAAAATAACTTAAAATAACTCTGAAAGTGAGCTGAAGTATTGGGGAACAGTGGGGAATTGAAATCTTATTTTATATTTTATAGTACGAGGTTAAACATCCGAGTAGCATTTCTTATCTTTAAACAAATCAGCTCATAGAAAAAGTTCAGGCTCACCTCTTTTTGGCGTACAAAAAGGAAATTTTTGTTATTTAAAAGTCATCCAGTAATTATCTAATGTGCTGACAGGTGTGAGGTTCACTGCATGTCTCAGCATGAACAAGTTCTTGGCCCAAAAACGGTTTCTTCTTCTTTCTTTTTCCTATCTCACTGCCATTGTGCTGTTGTGATTTAGCCCACAGCCACTGATGTGCCATTTGGCATGTGGCAAAACACACACTAACTACACTGTGGTGGCCGTTTCTCATCAGTGAAAATTCTTCAGTGGATTAGTTGCAAAAGAAGAGCTTAGTCGACACTATTAGTGTGGTGCAAACAATCTTAGTGTATCTTACCCCTTACCTCCATTTTGCACATACAATTGCTGTGCAGTGTTCCATCGGCGAATTGTACTGCTGAGCACATCGCTTCCTCTCTTGTCAATCAGAGCAGTCCCACTGCCCACACTCCAGTCCGGCACCAGCACGTCCCTATAGCCCCACTCCACTCTGCCTTGTTGGAGATACACTGCAGGTCTATTTACAGCGCTCGCCACTTCCACACAGCGTTAATCCACATAAAGCAGATCGATCCGAACAGCTAGAAAAATTAGCACAGTATCAAAATACAACACAATGTGCAAGCTCCTGGTCGTAAATCATCGCTATATCAACATTACGTCTCATCTTGCAGCACAGGCAAAAGGTCATTGGGAGGTCAGTGAGCTACAACGTAGTAGCCGTTGTGAAAATTTAACTTTTGAGGTAAGAAACTAAAAAATTTTACATGAAACCACACATCCTTTTAAGCCAGCATTAACTTTTTAACTTAATAATGTACTCACCCATGGCAAAATCAATAAAATCATGGAATCACATCAGTATGAGCAACAAATCAACCCCAAAAAGGCAAAATAATCCACTAATGGCATACTATTCCTGGGTTAACTTGCAGTCCTCCTGTGATCTCTGCCCTCTTGCGTCTAGCTGATCCGGCCTGCGCTTCTTCTTTAGGCACTTCTAGTGTGTGACGGCAAAACTGTGGCACTGCGGAGTGCGGCACAGCCTTTGTATGTGGAAATTACTGGTTTGCAGAAAATCCCTCTACAGGCTCGTGAGAGATGCATAAAAATAGGCATATAGAGAAATAACTACATAAATAACATGACAACTTCAATGTTCTATCAGTTATCAATTTCAATTTACTGTCATTGGACCCTGAAATAGACACTTTATCAAATTACTTTAGTATAGTGTTGAAACTACACAAACTTTTAAGCAAAAATTAATTTAAAAACTGTTATGCGCTCATTGTTGTCTGGGTAAGATAATTTATAAACCAGAAGCCGCTGTTAAAAGTCATCAAAGCTACTTTAAGAAATCAAATTTTTTACCTTGTACAACAGCTCTATAACTACTGTTTCTGCAAAGAGATATGTTTGTTTATTTCATACTTAAATTGGTGTCTCTTAGTTTTGAATTTTTCTGATATTCCACAGACAAATCGGAGAGAATCTCATTGTTCCCGGCGGGGTAAAAACCATCGATGCTCATGGCCGCATGTTGTTGCCGGGCGGCATTGATGTGCACACACGTTTCCAGATGCCTGATCGAGGTATGATGTCTGCAGACGACTTCTACCAGGGAACCAAAGCAGCGCTGGCTGGAGGAACCACCATGATCAGTAAGTCAACAGCAGAATGATCCCTCTGTTTGTGCACTCTGATATCTCGTTCTCTCTCAGACACTTTGGAGGCTGCTGTATTTGCACTGTGTCTTTTCCTGCAGCAACTATTTAGTCACCGATTGGCTTAATTGAAAATTTCTAAATGTGAACAGGCAGGAGGCCAGCTCTGTTCATGCCCGAGCCAAAATCTGAAACCGTCCATCTGTTGTGACGACTCATGAGCAACAGTATTCAGACTCAATTAACTTTTCCCTTTGGACATGCAAATACTGCAGAATGGCTTTGTTATGCATCCTATTCTCACATCTCTATTTTTGCCAAATGTTTCATGTACATTACCGGCAAATTTTTTAGCTGTGAGAAGTATTTTTCATGGGTTTCTTTAGGATATTTTCCAAAGTTTTTCAGGTCAGCAAAACTCTGAACTAATGGACCCAACCTGGGGTCTGGGACCCTTTAGGGCAATGGTTCCAACTGGTCAGTGACGAAGATGAGGAGAGGAAGAAAAGGGTAGTGAGTGTTGCTGCTCTGCCTCTCTAGCGGCTGCAAGGATATCATGATATTGTGATATATTGCGATATTCTACACAGATAACTAAGAAAAATATAGAGATGATGTATATGTAGTCACACAATATGTTGGTGGTGTTCCCGCTATATTTCACGGCAGCAAGACAGAGCTTGCAAACAGCATTTTCTTGATGTTTGTGCTCCCACATACGTGTGAGCAAGTCATATTTTACTAAAAACTCGGCTAAAATATGAATTTTTGTTTTTTACCAAAAAATCGGTATTGAGTTGAAGTATTGATATTATATCGGATGTCAAAGTATCGTGATCTTTTGCCGTATCGATATTTTTTCACAGCTCTAGTGCTGAGTGTATAATAATGAGAATACAAATAATTTTTTCAACTGTAGTATCAGGTTGCAACATAACAAAGTTGAATAAAAGTGAAGAGGGGGCCGAATACTCTCTGAATGCGCTGTAATATCCAGTTGGTGACCCCTAAATAATTGGTTATGGCAAGCCTTGAATCTGGCCATGCCCCACTTGAGCATTGGAAGAGGGCTACTCAGAAAAGTCTCTGCTCTGATGTTTATCTTTGAGTAAAAAAGGCATTAAAGCTAAATGAAGCTCCTCTGTCATACTGGCCTTCCCTCTGCTGACTCAGCGACTAAACTCTCTCCCTCACAGAAGAGCAAACACTCCCTGATGACTCGTATGTTGTCACCTCAGGTTTAATGCTGACTCCACAGGATCAGGCTGGTTTGAAACTGTCCTGCATGCCTGGTGGCTGAAATATCAGAGGACATATTAAAAAGAGAAAAAGAAACTTAAGAGAACAGACTCAAAAAACATCAGTCTAAATCGAGCTCAAACCTAATGTTCCCTGTGTTTGTTTCCAGTCGACCATGTGCTCCCTGACCCCGGCGCCAGTCTCATCTCAGCCTTCGAGCAGTGGCGCGAGTGGGCCGACAGCAAGTCCTGCTGTGACTACTCGCTGCACATCGACATCACCGAGTGGCACAAAGGGATCCAGGAAGAGATGGAGGCTCTGGTGAAGGATCACGGTGCGACCACACACAGCATAAAGCCACATATGACATGGAAATACTGTTTCATTCATGGTTTTAACTCTGACATTTTATGCTCTAGGGGTCAACTCTTTCCTGGTCTACCTGGCTTATAAGGATATTTTCCAGCTTACTGACGCTCAGGTGGGATGTGTTCTCTTGTTTCTATTCTCTATCATGTAATGAACTGCTGAAAAACAAATCATACAGTTTTCTTAACTCAATTTCAATTATAGGATTTATTCCCCGTGACGTTTCAGGATCAGATTTGTCCTAAAGTACAAAGTGATCATTCACCAGGGCATGACATCAAAACAGTGCTGCAACTTCTTTTTTCAGAGCAGATCACATCAGACTTAAAATAATGTAAGGTCATAGACTCAGTGTTAGGTTTAGGAGAAGCTTTAGCGCAAGTGGGAAAACTATAGCCCTTTTTCCATTCTGTCCATTCAAGGTGTATTTCTGAAGAACAACTTCAAAAACAACAGTTGATAAAATACATTGAAATAAAAAAGAAAATCAAGTGGTCAAATAGCTATACTGATTAGAAAGATAAAATGAACTGCTAAACTTAAGCAATAGAGCTGGTGTTTTTTTTATTGCTTCTGGTACCCCCAGGTGCTGACAATCAGGTGCCTGATTGGCTCCTGGTATGTTTAGTGATGAAACCTCATTCTGCCTACAGCAGTTGGATTGTAGGGTCAAAGTGTGGAGAAGCTGTGAGAATGCTATGCTGATTGCTACACCGATGTAGAAACATGTTCTGGTGGAGGCAGTGTGATGGTGTGGGGTGGCACCTCCCTCACTGGAACAACGAGGCTTGTTGTCATTGGAGGCAATTTCAATGCGGAGAGATATCAAGATGAGATTCTGCTACCAGTGGCGATCCCTCTCGACAGTCTGAGACCAAACTCTATCCTCCAAGATGACAGCGATTGCCCTGACAGAGCTGGGTTTATCAGAGACTACATCCAGAATTTGGGAGTGGGGAGGATGAAATGGCCTGTCCTTGCTAAAGAGTTGCCACGAACCCCTAGTTGTTTTTCAGTCCAGTGGGCCAAAAACACCCACCAATGGACTCCAGGCGTAGTCCCAAGATTGAAAAGGCCTAGGCAAAATAAATGCCGTGTAGCTTGACCTTGGCAACCAAGCAATACACACGTGTGTTAACATGTATCGCGCTTGTCTCTGCCCTGGGTTATGGCACATCGGGCAAATGACTGTATATGCTTATGCTAATGATAAAGCTGTTTCAGGTTAAGCTAGCTAGCGAGTAAAACAACCACACATTCCAATGTACGTAAACACGATTATGTACCAGAGAGTCAACCTTTTTTTACTGTTTCTCCATCCACACCAGCTTGTTGATGCAACCAATGTCTGATACGCGAATTATAACCAAAATTAAGATACTTTTATCAGCAGCTTTACTGATGGTATTGCGGTCACTACAAGATGGGAGCACCCACAAATTGGCCATAGGATTTTTCTGTAGAAGACGGGTGGCCAACGCCAAAAAACCCACCAAAACATTAACAATAACAGTGTGAATGGAAACAGGCTTTCAAGGACACAGGCCCTAAAACCACCTAGGCAACTCTTATACTAAGCTAAAATCCATTAAGTATAATTTTAAAGACTGGAGTAAGCATAGAAATCAGGGGAAACTCTGCAGAATTAAGAGAACCCCCCTAGAGAGTCGGTACTGATAAAGAGCATTGAGATGCATCCTCCGTTGCACCAGATTTAATTAAACTTGGATTATCCTTCAACACAACACTTGCTGCTTTGAGTTAATCCAAATCAGATGTGTAATTCTAGTCTGCAGAATGATCATCAGTGGGACGTGAGTCATGGCACCACATAAAGGGATCAGCAGACGGTGATAAAGCTGGTTTCTGCAGGAGTAGGAGTTTCCAAATTAACACTTAGATCACTATTTACCCAGAGAGGATAAAAGCTCAGCCAAAATGCTGTAAAACAAACAAATAAGAAAAAAAAGCTCACATCACATTAGGTTTGATTATTCCTGCAACATCAGCTTTAAAGTGGTAACTTTAAAACTAGAGCAAGTAGGCAGGGAAAACAGCCTTCAGTGACTGATGTTATACTATCTTAGATGTGATATCACAGCTGTGATTCTGGCTCCTGCCCTCACAGTCAGAGTCACACTGCGAGTCTGTTTGTCTTGGCGAGATGTCATTTCACACTGATTGTCTCTGTGTGACTCTTGGGAGAATTAATGGATGCCACATCTCCATCCCAGTCTCTTCGTGACTCATGGGTAAAATGATTTAATCCCACATGAAAGCTGTTTTGAATCCGATCTGTGTTCCTCTTTGCACCTGCTCTAGGAATTCTCTCAGGCCAGTCTGAGTTCATTTTCTCCCTTGTCAGACTTTTACAGCTTTTTGTCGTTACTTTTTTGGCAACTCAGAGGTGATGAGTCACTTGAAACATCAGTTTTCCTTCTGTGGATGAAGAGGGTGGGAGGGTCATGAGCTTGGCGAAAATCAGGGTCAATGTTTCATTTAGCTACATCAGTACGTAGAGTCACTGTCTACTGACTGTCTAGTTCCAGAGCTGTTACAACATGTAGTTGGGCTCTAAGATGTCTCAATTAATGAAAAAAAATCAACCAATCCTATATTATATGTATGTAGCAGTGCATTTTTCAGTTGTATTAAAGACCCTGTAAAGTGAAATCCAAATTTGTGTCTTAAAACACTAGACTACTGGAATATAGTTGCTGTAAACATGTGAAAACACTTACAGTCGCTAGAAAAAGTATGTGAACCCTTTCTGATTTCTTGGATTTCTGCATAAATTGGTCATCAAATGTGTTCCCATCTTCATCTAAGTCACAACAATAGACAAACACAGTTTGCTTAAACTAATACCATGCAAAAAATGATATGTTTTCATGTTTTTATTGATCAAACCATTTAAACACTCACAATGCAGGGTGGAAAAAGTATGTGAACCCCTAGGCTAATGACTTCTCCAAGAGCTAACTGGAGCCAGGAGTCAGCCAACCTGGAGTCCAATCAATGTGATGAGATTGGATGTATTGGTTAAAGCTGCCCTGCCCTATAAAAAACACACACCAGTGTTGAATTTGCTGTTCTCAAGAAGCATTGCCTGATGTTAAACCATGCCTGGCACGAAAGAGCTCTCAGAAGACCTACGATCAAGAATTGTTGACTTGCATGAAGTTGGAAAGGGTTACAAAAATATCTCTAAAAGTCTTGATGTTCATGTGTCCACAGTAAGACTGTCTACAAATGGAGAAGGTTCAGCACTGTCGCTACTCTCCCTAGGCGTGGTTGTCCTGTAAAGATGACTGCAAGAACACAGCACAGAATGCTTAATGAGATGAAGAAGACTCCTAGAGTGTCAGCTAAAGACTTACAGAAATCTCTGGCACATCCCAACATTTGTGTTGACAAATCTACAATAAGTAAAACATTAAACAAGAATGGAGTTCATGGGAGGACACCATGGAGGAAGCCACTGCTGTCCAAAAAACACATTGCTGCATGTTTGAAGTTTATAAAAGAGCACCTGGATGTTCCACAGCACTACTGGCAGAATATTCTGTCCATAGATGAAACCAAAATCGAGTTGTTTGGAAGGAACACACAATGCTATGTGTGGAGAAAAAAAGGCACAGGACACCAACATCAAAACCTCATCCCAACTGTGAAATATGGTAGAGGGGCCATCATGGTTTGGGGCTGCTTTGCTGCCTCAGGGCCTGGACGGATTGCTGTCATTGACGAAAAAATGAATTCCCAATTTTATCAAGACATTTTGCAGGAAAACTTAAGACCATCTGTCCACCAACTGAAGCTCAACAGAGGATGGGTGATGCAACAGGACAATGACCCAAAGCATAGAAGTAAATCAACAACAGAATGGCTTCAACAGAAGAAAATACACCTTCTTGAGTGGCCCAGTCAGAGTCCTGACCTCAACTTGATTGAGATGCTGTGGCATGACCTCAAGAGAGCGATGCACACCAGACATCCCAAGAATATTGCTGAACTGAAACAGTTTTGTAAAGAGGAATGGTCCAAAATTCCTCCTGACCGTTGTGCAGGTCTGATCTGCAGGTACAGGAAACGTTTGGTTGAGGTTATTGCTGCCAGTGGAGGGTCAACCAGTCATTAGCCTAGGGGTTCACATACTTTTTCCACCCTGCACTGTGAATGTTTACATGTTTTGTTCAATAAAAACATGAAAACATATCATTATTTGTGCAGTATAAGTTTTAGCAAACTGCGTTTGTCTATTGTTGTGACTTAGATGAAGATGGGAACACATTTGATGACCAATTTATGCAGAAATCCAAGAAATCAGAAAGGGTTCACATACTTTTTCTAGGGACTGTAGATCCACATGTGACTGAATTTTGGATTTAGACTGTGAGTTTTTCACCTTTTTCCTGGCTTGGTTTAATTTGAGGGGCAAATATGTGGGCTGATGATGTCACCAGCTTACAATGGGGAATGACTCTGCCCTCTAACACTACGATATAAAATCACAGAGCAGTTCATCTCAGTACAGTCTGTTTTTAGCTGATGTTACTGCCTTTTTTGAAAGTTAATAGCCAGTTAAATGCTGTATTTTATTCATTGTGAGGTAAATTTGCCAAATCTATCAGCCACAGTGGCCTATGGATCATTTATAGTATCATAACAGAGATTTGAGCCAGAAAACAGACTTTGTCTCTTCTCTGGCACAGAGCCAGGCAGCTGCACTCAGATCATAAGGTCAACGTAAGGTCAAGGGAGTGATTGTAGAATGTTTTTAAATTTGAGCGGATCGTATTGAGTGGGCATGGCTTCATCTCATTCAACAGACACACCCACACCACCCTAGAGCAGATTTTTCTGCCTCATTTTTTTATGATTTTCAAGCTTAATTTTATAAACTTGGAGATTTTTTTTATCTGACTGAAATTTGACCTGGGAGTTTGTAACACAGAGACTTGTCATACAACAAACCTAAATACACTCACTTTACAGGGTCTTTAAATGTAGGCCTTTCTGAAGCCTAACCTGTTAGTTTTCATTCATACAATCACCCGACCACATTGGCCTTTTAAAAAAAAATCTGCCTCTGTGTCCGGGTCAAAGCTTCCTTACTTACATCTGTGATTTGTAACTTGATATTCTTCTTTGCTTCAGGTGTACGAGGTGTTCAGTGTGATCCGTGATCTTGGAGCCATTGCCCAGGTCCACGCTGAGAATGGAGACATCGTAGCTGAGGTATGACCTTTAACTCTATGCAGGATAGAGCCATGACCTTTAATAGAGATTGACCTTACAGTAAAGTTGGTCATGTATGACTCAGTATCTTGCTTTTCAACTTAGATTTGTCTTGTGTGTTTAGGAGCAGCGCAGAATGCTAGAGCAAGGGATCTCCGGTCCTGAGGGGCACGTGTTGAGCCATCCTGAGGAGGTAAAAAGACCTGTAGCCCAAAGCAACTGCCCGACTCACTCAATATCTATCTGTTAAAAGTTTATTTTCACTTTGGCACCATGTCCATTTGTATCTGAGGTCATTGTTCCTATAGGCTTTGCTGCTTTGTCGTTTGACAGTGAAGCCGTTGGTGACTCACCTTCATATGTTTATGCTGATATTCTATTTGGGAACAAGTGAGCCATTACAGATTAGAGCACGTCCTTTAGATAAATAATCACTGTTTCTCATAAACATCTGGATCTGCAAAAAAGCAGTCAATGAATAATGAAGAATGACTTACAGCAGCTGTGTTTACTACTAAAGCTTCTGTTTTTCTCACACATAATTTAGAGAAGGGGTAACATGGTCCAAAAGGATTTACAACCAAGACAACAGTGCTCTGTTGTCTTAGAGCATCTTGTTAGTATTTGTCACTGAAAATCCACAATGCTTCAATCTCATTTTTCAATAAAAGCTGCCAAAGACAGCGTAAGTAGTTTACCTTATTATTTGTTGCCATGGATTGAAAACAGAAGCAAAATAGAGCATAATCTGATATTGGGGGAGCTGTGGGAACAATTATTTTCTGGTTTTGTTGCCAAGATTTCAATTTTAAAGATCAGCTAGCATGACTGCTATGTGAAGCGACCAGCAATAAACAACCATTTCACTTCACTTGGCACATAGATTTAGCCACATCAAGAATAGTACTTAACATCTTCCCATCACTTGACATCACTTTTTTTAGAGATGGAGGTCTTGTTAATATTTTGTATGATTCTTGTGAAGAAATGAGCAATTGCATAAAGCCAAAAACATTACTTAATCAAAAGTTTATCAATAAAAACACCATAAAAACGCCGATTATCTCTGACGTGACATATTGTGTGTTTGGTTTCGTTTTTATTAGGTGTGATAGGGGTGGTGTATTCAAGAAAGTTTCCCCTCTCCATGTCTGGTAGACTCTAAGAAGCAAAACAAGCGCACCTAAATGATCCTGGTCTGTTTTAGCTGAGTATTGTGTCAGTAAAGCAAACGCTGGCTTCATTGGCTGTCTGCAGGTTTACTTTGTGTTATTTTGGCACACTTTTGGCCAGAAACAAGCGGTTTTATTTTTGGAGCATCTCTCTCGCTCTCTCTTCTTCTTGGACTTAGGTGAAAGTAAAGCCACTGACACCAAAACACCTCCTCTTCTGTGCACGCTGTACCTACAGCAGAAGCAGGGCTGCATCAATGTTTCACTCAATCTGAACAACCTGAGTGGCATCAAAGTCAGCTGTTAGTGATTAAATGACAAACTGAAGCATTTGTGTGAATTATGATATCTTTTTATGACTTTTTTTATTTAGAAAACAGCAAAACCAATTAATTTAACTGTATCTGTGTTATTTTACAAAATATATTATCATAAATATTATTCAAATGTCTTATCAAACATAAATAGCAACTTTTTTAGAGGTTTTGATTGGTTAAACATGACCAAAAAATATCAAGCATGAACCACAGATTATTTTCTTTGAGTCCATTTTTTTCTTGTAATTGAAAACATACAAACTTCACAGTAGTCATTTTATTTCCTGATTTCAAGTTTAGAGCCTCTGAATTGACATCTTGAAGTCCACATTGACCACTGCTGAAGTCATTTTTTGTCTCTTTGTTTAACATTCTTTGGCTACTGGAAGCTGCTGTTCTGTTGCTGTATCTAAGTCATGTTTTGTGCTGCTTACTTGTAATCAAACAAGGTTATTCTCAGCCATTCTGTTGCCGAGTATACCCATGTAACAAAAAGTCCCATCCTCTCTTACCTGTAGTGCTGTGACCCCACCAGAAATTTCCAAAGCTCAGCTCTGCCCCGCCCACCTCTGTGGCTCAGTTGTTGTTACACTGCACTTCATGAAATGATTTTACTGAACAGTACACCAGTATTTCTTGTAATGGATGGTTTTACACAGAATGAGGGAGAAAAACGTTCAAAAGTGGCCTATCTGCTTAATGTGAGTGATCCCAGAATGCTTTGTGAGTAGCTTAGAGAGTAAACCACTAAGGTCACTTTTAACTGCTTTTCTCTTATTATGAGAAATTAATCTATGAATCAAAAACAGTGTTTTACTATTTAGTAAATAAACCTTTTATAGAGCAGTTTTAGTAAAAACAAGTAGACAGTTGAATATTTTGTTTGATTGAGAGCCCCCTGGTGGTAGAATTGACCATTTTTTAATTTAAATTGACCATTTAAGATGAGTTTTGCGCGAAAGACATGAGACATTAGAAAAGATAGGTTTTTCACTGAATGTGGAAGAATAAGCTAGTGTCATTCTTGTCTGTTATCATTACACCTTAAACAAAAATAAATCTTCTCTCCTCTCCAGGTGGAGGCTGAGGCTGTGAACCGCTCCGTGACTGTAGCCAATCAGACCAACTGTCCCCTCTACATCACTAAGGTGATGAGTAAGAGTGCTGCTGATGTCATCGCTCAGGCCAGGAAGAAAGGTGAGACTCCAAAACCAAAGATTTTTTATTTCTATGGTTAAAGTCAGTTATTCTTTACAAATTCTCCCCATCTTGATGTCTCCCAAAAACTAGAAACCACAGAAACAAGAACTTAGACAAAACCCCAGACTACTCCACTCTGACTGACATAATAGTTGTATGTGGTTTTTTGCAATTGCAGTCAGAAAATACCATCCAACTGAAAATCACTTTAAATGCTTGGTTCCAAACAGTCTTATTTGAACAAAAAGCAGACATCTCAACATCAAAGAAGAATTGCACACATACAAAACTAAAAACACATTAATAAATCGAACAAATATACTGACCTGCATGAAACAACTCCAGTATCAGTTTATGTTGTGTGATGAGGAAACATGATTTTCAGGAACTGTTGTCTACGGAGAGCCAATCACTGCAAGCTTGGGAACAGACGGTTCTCACTACTGGAGCAAGAACTGGGCCAAGGCAGCTGCCTACGTCACGTCCCCTCCCCTGAGCCCCGACCCGACCACGCCAGACTATCTCAACTCCCTGCTCTCCTGGTAAGAACATCCAAACTTATGTACAGCAGAAAAAATATGCTGTTGACACTTTTCAGCAATTAATATAAACCAAAAATCCCCTTCTTCCCTCTCTCTAAAACCTTGCCTTGCTGTGTAGTGGTGATTTACAGGTGACAGGAAGTGCTCACTGTCCCTTTAACACGGCCCAGCGCGCTGTGGGCAAAGATGACTTCAGCTTGATCCCTGAAGGAGTCAACGGCACTGAAGAGAGGATGTCCATCATCTGGGACAAGTGTGTGGTACGTATGTACATACAGGTGCATCAGAATTCATGTGACCCCAGCAGTGCCACAGACTGATCAGCTTTATGCAAACATTGCATTGATGCAGTAATTTGAGTAAAAGGAGCCTCAGCCAAGTAATGATGCATAAATGAGCATAATTTTCCATAAGGTCAGCATTTTTGTCCTAAATCCTTTTTCTTAGACAAAAAAGTCCAGAAACATTTCACTTTGTATGCAATTTATCAAGCATATACGGAAGTTTAAAATGTACTTTTACATTATATTATAATTCTTTGAGATGTGCCTGTATACAGGTTTTAACTTAAGGTTGCCCTTTACGTATTGCACTGTTGGCACTTTATCATATCTTGTCCCACCCTGTGCTTATTGTGAGTATAAAAAGAGGCAGTCTCACTCACTGTAAGCCAAATCTAGCTACATGTACAAATATAGTTACCTCACCTTTCTCCACCTTATCTTACCTTACTGTACCTTTTCATACCTTACTGTACCTTTTCATACCTTACTTTACCTCATGTTGTTGTTACTGACATGCGAATTTACTCAAAGCGCTACTGTGTAAAAGTGCACCCTAACAGACCTGTTGATAGCCAACTCTTAGTATTATACAGTGAATTCATTACCTTTTATATTCTCCTAAACATGCACAGAAGTAAAAGACACAAAGACGATCAAGACAAGCAAGACTAAAAGACAGTGGGAAAGTGACCCCTGTACTGCTCTCACTCTAAGCTCTGCCTCTTTTCAGGTGACGGGTAAGATGGATGAAAACCAGTTTGTGGCAGTGACCAGCACTAACGCCGCCAAAATCTTCAACCTCTACCCCCGAAAGGGTCGTATCGCTGTGGGTTCAGACGCTGACTTGGTGCTGTGGGACCCTGACATCACGAAGATCATCTCTGCTAAGAGCCACAACTCGGTAAAAACTTTAAGTGATATGTGCATTTACTACATTGTCTCTGTCTTGCTTTTACGAGGGAACACAAATTTGAACAACTGCCACTGGTTAAACCTCAAGAAAATAGGACTACTCACATTCTTACCACTATACTCCTGTTTAAAGTACTTAAGTTCAAATTTTCAAAACTGATTTTTACAACCTTAGAGTAGACTGACCTGCCACGCCCAGTGGAGCTCTTTGGCGACCCCTCTTGGGAGTCCCTGATCCCAGATTGGAAGCCACTGCTATAAGAGTTGAGGTATTGCATTGAATTTTGTATGCAGTGAGTTATGGTTGAATTAAGGGATGAATATCTGAAATTGAATCAAGCACAGAAGACTGACTTTATAAATCCCTGAAGAGAAAATTCAAATTCTTACTCTGATTGGGAAGTGCTACACACCAAGGGTCAACTGATTAAAGACCAAGCTGATTACCATTTGTCATTTGGCTGATTGCATTGGTGGTGTATCTAACCATTCACTGATAAAGTTAATTAATTAAAAAGTGCCCTACTTTGTCCCCTCTGGCTCCTTTCTTGCTCCTCATAGTTTCAATCAGACCTAGTCCACACAAAGCGCCATGTTTTTGAAAATTGAGATTTCCTCAACTGTTTACAAAAACTAGAGCCCTGCATGGGACTCTCCTCCAGCATGTGCCATCCACTCCTGCCTGCACCTGCAACAGGTGTGTAAATCCTGCCCATGTTGAATATTCAGAATAACAGACAGTGTGTTTGATTAAAGGCAATATTAACATGTTCACTAAAGAGCTGGGAGTCAGACTGATAAAACTCCTGATTATGGCTTAGTAATAGCAGTGACAAAGTAATATTTTCAGACCTTATTTACACATCATTTATCATCATTTATTTTTAAATCATACAGAGGTGGAAAGTTTGTGTGTCATAAAAACTGCAGTGCTCTTGTAGACAGTAGTTTAATCGTTACTGTATTTATGTCATGCTGTTACCATTGACATCATTAGATCTTAATGAAAAAGGCCAATTTGCATGGAAAGGTTTTTTCCCCCAGATAACTGCATAATGGCTCACCGTCTCTGCATGCCAGTGTGCATGTGCAGTGAGAGGCCAACAACACAACAAGGAGAACATTAAAGCTGTGCATTTTTACTTATTTACAAAGTTTTAGAGCACATTTTTTTGTGGAGCTTTAACAAAGAATCTCATGGCCTACCTGCCTTTTGATGCTGGCTACACAGAGACGGACCCATAATCAAACGTGTGTATGCAACCTCAGCTATCAGTGTGTGAAGAATAGCATTCCTCAGGTTGTAAGAAGTTGTTTTTACCTACTTAAAATCTTAGGTACACCTACTCTTTTAACTTAAAAAATATCTTGGATTTAAATAAGAAAGAAAAAATCTACTACTTTATTATTTACTACAAATAAGACTACATTTTTATGTAATTGAGCATCTGGTTTAGTCCACTTGTTTGGCTGCCTGACTGTTGAGCAGGGCGTGGGCCTCAAACAGCATCAAGGGAGTGATGTCATCCTTGAACTCCGTTACAGAGCTGGAACACATCGACTCTGATTGTTAACAGGCAGATCACTCTGCATCAGTGTGTGTGTGTGTGTGTGTGAATGAGAGGCTATCGCTGGTGTCTAAGTTCTCGGAATGTGTTTGCTGCAGCCCGTCATGTTCTTTGGTTTCCTTTTATTCCGCTTAGTCAGAAAATGACGGATTTATGTTCATGGGGGAAACTGCTCATTTGGAGTGTGTATGCATGAACAGATGTGTGTTATGTGTGTGTTACAGTGTAGTCTGGCCCACTGGTGATCTCATCTCAGGCATTTTGAGTCCACAAGATTGCCATGACCTCAGCTTTAGCTCCAGTAGCTTTAGGAGCGAGTCGTCATCCAGCTTCCAGATTTGTCACATGGCAACGTCTGCTCACTAGCTGTAGACCCACACATTTACTCACGCACACCCAAACACCCAGACCACTAACCTCGGCTTCTTTTCCTTCCTCTGGCTGGAGAACTTAGGCATCTGTTCCACCTTCAATTCCTGTTCTGTATGGCTTTGCTTTGCTTTATTAAGTCTCGGTGCAAGTGAAAGCTGTGGAACAAAGTTTTGGGATAGTTTGTCTGTCCAGCTCTGTTTAGTAACACTTTTTCTTTCTGATTTGATTATTGACTGCAAACAAGTGTTCTTGGATTTTAGTTTGGAAAAAAGTGCACCTTGTTAAAAAAAACCTCAAAGCTAAGATTTTGCTAGATTTGATAATCATTAAGATCTCTGAAAGCACCAAACAGCTACTGTCATTTATTGCCACTTTATTATTTAACACAGACTAATGGATTTAGAGGGGAACTCATCAGTTATGCTGTCATACTGGTGCAATGGCATGCATACTTGCTGATAACCCGTCACACATTTTGAGTTGTATCTGACATTGATTATGGTGATGGTAACGATCAATCTGGAACCAATTACATAATTGCATAACATCAGATTCACATGCATTGTGTTGGCAGAGTAGAGAGAACACAGAGGAGTAGCCATAGGAAAGAAAGAGTATGATGATAGAATAGGAACAGGAAAGAAACAACCTGCATTTTTAGAGGATGCACTTATCAGAGATGCTCTTGAAGCACAATGTGGATGTTCTTAGTTATAGTAGCTGATTTACAATGTTCTAGCACACAAACTGTTAATGTAATGGTGAAAAAAAAGAGTTCAACATCAGGTGAGGAGATCTGGATTAGCAAGGATTAGTAGCAGCTGGGACACTTGACGAGTTGCAGCTGTGACTGTCCATGAATGATGGCAGCTGTACTGAAACTTAAAGTCCCTGTAAAGTGCTATTAATCTGTATTTTAGGTTTGTTGTATATATGAACCACAAGGCCAAATTTCAGTCATGAAAATCATCTCTACAACATTAAGCTTCAAAATCATGAAAAACTAAGCAGTAATATCGGTTGTAGGATGGTGTGGGCATGTCAGCTGAAGCCACGTCCATGCTGTGCATTGTTTTTACTCCGTAATGGATGCAATGTAAAATGTTAAAAAGTGCAAAAAATTTCACCCAAATTATACCAACAAAAAAATAAAATTACTGATTTTAAAACATACTTAAAAGACTTCACTTGAAAGCTACTCAATTACAGTAAAGCTTGTAAATTTAATATGCCACTTTTCACTCCTGCAAATGCTCAAGATTGGCTTTAACTTCTCATTACTGTCAAGGACAAATACATCGTTGAGAGAATGTAATATCCTCAAATGCTGCACAAAATCCCCCTGGAATCAAGTTGGATATATAAATTCCCTATTCCCCATATTACTTGTATATAATATCTTAAAAATGCCCTCAAGGAATTTAATTACATACTGTTTACTTTTATTTATGTATCCATCTGAAAAAACAGCATCATCTCTGATTGTTTTGCCAATCTCCTCTGGCGTTACCCCTCATGTACCTGCTGTTCTGTTGTCAGCCGAAGATCACAGCAGCGCTCTATTTTTAGGGCAGTGTATTCTTCCTGTGGGAAACACTCTACGAAAGCTCAAAATTGAGTCTTTAGTAGCAGCATAAAACCGAGGCATACAGTCTGGTTAACACTTGAAGCCAAGGGGGGCACTTTAAACTCTCTGCAAGGTAAATCAGTTAAGCTCCTTTCACAAGTGCACTTTAATCCACAAATGTTCTGGCAATTTTTCACAGTAGAATCATGTGTGAACACAAGCTCAAAGTCCATCTATCACATCGATCAGCAGTTTTTCAGATAAAAATGAGCAGTGACTTGAGGTTACATCAGCCAAACCAGCTTCAGAAGATGAATCTCTGCTTTGAAGGTTTATCTGGGATGATTTAATACATTGACAATGGTGTTAGGAGATATGAGCAGCTGTAATAAAACATCACATGAGCACAGCTGGGTGGCTGTAAGACAAGATCTACAGCATCTCTGAAACCCCACAGTAAAAATCCCCGACTATTCTGTGTACATTCATATCCAAAGTCACGGATGAGAATGCAAAAATGACAGAGATTGCATAACAATCAAGTAACCATCCAAAGAATGTAGATACTTACGATACTTTTAGTGCTAGTCCATAAAATATGAATGTATCTCTTGTAATAGGAACCGTGTACTTGCTAGCATGTGTGTTGTCCTGTCTTACATATAATACTTAAAAATTGGTGTAACCTACCAGAAGCGTCAACTATTTTAGATATTGGAGCTTACCAGCAAAGTTAAAGGTCATAAGAAATGGTGGCTTTCTGGGCTTATGGATGAATACATTTTTTTAGATGTATTCATACTGGACTTAAGGAAGTATTCACATGCTTAATCTTTCTTCAACTGTTTTTCTCTTCAGACTGTGGAGTACAACATCTTTGAAGGCACAGAAGTACGTGGTGGGCCTCTTGTGGTGATCAGCCAGGGCAAGATCGTTTTGGAGGAAGGGACCCTCCACGTCACAGAGGGCTCGGGACGCTACATGGCCCGTAAACCTTTCCCTGACTACGTGTACAAGAGGATAAAAGCTCGCAGCAGGGTACAATGTTTGTCCCCTTCTAGGATGCATGGAGAGTAGCCCGTCATGTGAACAAATGGCACATTTCCCTTCTTTTAACTGTTGCTATTGTTTTCTTGAATGCAGCTTGCTGAGCTGAGAGGTGTACCCAGAGGACTGTATGATGGTCCAGTCTGTGAGGTGTCAGTGACCCCGAAAACTATGACTCCCGCCTCCTCTGCAAAGACCTCACCTGCCAAGCAGCCAAACCAGCCCGTCCGTAACCTGCACCAGTCTGGATTCAGCCTATCTGGTCAGCGCAAATCTCAGTTCTACACAATAAAATACAACAATGACTCATTAGATGTAGGGATCAGTGTCTCCTCATGTTAAAATGGCTCATAACAAGACTTACAAAGGAACATGCAGTCTTCTGCTCTATGTACCAGTATCCCTGCTCTGCTCTTCATTCCACAGACATTCATAAATTGAGCTAAGGTATGCTAAGGTCACCATTATCTTCACTCTGCACGCAGCTGCATAAAGGGCAGCATTCATGAAATGCTTTCAGAGCCTGACACAGCAGCATTTCAAATGAAATTTTGACCAAATAAATCCATCTGAACAAACTCAGCAGAAAAAGATCATCTGATGACTTATTACCATTAAATCGATACAGAGTTCAACCGAGGGGAAATACACAAGTGTGTTTCCCTGGCCTAATCTTTTTAGTCATGTGCTTTTATTTTTGTGTTTCACTGGATCTTGAAAGAATAATAATAAGCGTATAATCAATGTATAATACAAAGCAATATGTGACAATCATGATGGCCTGTCTGCAGTTTTACCTACAGATCTTGATTGAGGAGCTAAAACTACTTATGGCTGTTTGATTTGTTACAGTTCAGTGAAAATTACTGTTTTTCTTTTCCAGCAGCCTTTTACCATCATGTTTTTGAGCTATGTATACCCTCTTATTTGATATTCCTCTTCAGGAGTATTGGTGGGAACTCCAAAAAAACCATTTAATGCATGAATTTTTGAAATAGAAGGTGTTTTTTAAATCTTCAAGAAATAGTGAGGTCAATTTTATAATTACAGGCAATTTATAGAAATGTCAACTAGAGAGGGCATCATGCAGTGCTGCATCAATCTGATGAATAAATTACCAAAAAAAAAATCTGAATAAAATCTGATAAATAATAAAAATGCCCTCAAGTGGATTATCATTTACCAAAAACACCTAATGTATCAAATGAGATACAGAAAACATAAATGTAAAATTTTATAGAAATTTTGATTTTTTTATTTCAGTAGAAAGTTAAACATTTCAGTTCCAAAAAATTAGAATTTTCTGGCTATATTTTGTGTTTTCAGGCTTTAATGGGTTAAACTCTTGAATATAAGTTTTGAAGGTTGTATGTCTTTGACTTTCTGTCATGAGACAGGAAATGAGACATGCAAGTTACAGGTTGATCATTAGTTTACAGAGAAAAAGTAAGTTCACATGAAATTTTTATGAGTACAGAAAATATTTGAAATAAAACCTAAAATCAATATATGAAGATTTTAACAATAGTAATGCTCCTTAGAGTTTCAATAAATTCCAGAGCTGCCTCACATTTGTGGCCATCCATCAGCCATCTTGAATTTCAAGACATTTTTAGACACATTTACTACTTTAGCTGTTGACTTAAGGTAAAATTGAGGTGGTAAAGCACTTAATGAATAAGGTGCTTTGTTTTAAACTGTCCAAGCCTATAAAAGGATTCACCCCACTGGATGTTTTACTATTTCATAGATTTTATGAATCAGTCATGGTCAATATAATTTGGCTTTTTTGACCAAAAACCTCTTTAATGTCAAAATGAAACTCCATGTTCAAGTGGAAGACAGTTCTTTAGTATGATGAGAGCAAAATGTTGCTTCTTGGCAATCAGAAAACACACTATCCCCACTTTGAAGCACAGTGGTGGCAGCATCATGCTGTGGGGATGCTTCTTGGCAGCCGGCTCTGGAAAGCTTGTAAAGGTAGAGCACCAAATAAAGGAAAATCCTGGAGGACAATCTTATTTAGTCTGCAAGAGAAATACAGCTTAGGAGGAGGTTTATTTTACAGCAAAACAATGACTGGAAGCATACAGTGAAAGCTACACAGAAATGGTTTAAAGGGGACATATTATGCAAAATTCACTTTTTCAGGCTTTACTGGCAAAAAATATGTGCCCCTGGCCAGTCCACGATGCCCTCAAGTACCAGAAAAATCTGTTCCCTCCCCCTCTCTTTTAATCCAGCTTTCAGAAAATGTGTGACTAACAGACTGCCTCGTCCCACAGGTGCCCAGATCGACGACAACATTCCCCGCCGGAACACCCAGCGCATAGTGGCTCCACCAGGCGGCCGGGCAAACATCACCAGCCTGGGTTAGAGCATCCCTCTGAGCTGCTGAGGAGGAAACAAAGATTTGAGGAAGGACGTCCAAAAAGGAGCTGAGATGTCGATAAACCACACAGAGAGCCTTGGAGCCGAACTGGACACCCGTCAGCCTCGAACTTTCACCTCCTCCTTTGCAGCTTGTTCACGTAACCGCTCTCCACCCTGAAACCAGAACCTAGAGGACACAATTAGTAACAAAAACAACAAAAAAAGGGTCTGCCTCATAAGATGGAAAAAAATGAAAACACTCCTTATTTGAGCACTTTTGATCACATTATTTAGATTTTTTATACTGTATTATTTTCCCTACCATGTATGATTTTGATGTCTGTTTTACTGGTGTTAATAGAGGGGTTGAGAGACTGATTTATTACAGTTGGAAAAGTGGATAATTTTCACGCAGGATGTCCATTGTATTTCCTTTTTTGTGTTTTCATTTTGGAAGTAATTTAAATGGAGCATGGGTACAAAACAAAGATCGTTTTTCTTGCTTTTCTTAAGAAGGCCAAACAGTCGGTCACTTGAAGTTGAACAGTCTTACACCTTCCTTTATTTAAAACTTCCTGCAAGCTTTCTGTGAACTGTGTGCTTTCTATCGCGGCAACTGATACCAAATTTACCAGATGAAATGAGGACGGCCTTTTGATTTAAAAACTGAAGCAGCATTGCTTTTAAGGGTTGTAAACTCTCACTGTAATGGCTATCTTTAATGTTTGCACCTGTGTCTTAGTAAGAAACTACACTGCACCATTGGCAGCTGCTTGACAGTCAGTGAGGCAGAGGGAGCTTTGGCAGGTATTAAAAAGAGCCAGGCATCGGGGTATAGTTAAGAAGGAGAATTAAAAGAGAGATTAAGGAAGGAAAGAGAAAGTTTCACCTCTCCTTGCCTTATCGTCTCTTAACGCCGTCCTTTTGGAGAAGTTTGAAAAGTCTGAGGAAGGTGCATTAAAGTATGCAGCATCCCGTTTTGAAGCTTTTTTTGCATTCCTTTGACTCATAAAGGTCCAAAGTTTTTCATTGAAGCACGTGATAACCGTCCATCACCAAGCAGTGCATTTACGTACAGAATGTTTTCCTCCTCCTCCAAATGTGACCGTTTTCTACTCATCACAATCCCCCTTTCCTTTCTACTCTTTATGTGCCTGAAACCCTTAGAAGTTGTACTGATAGGTTGAGTTTTCTTGTTTTATTATTCTGTTTGAGCTGAGTGATGGATGTAAGATAAAAGAGATGTAAAATAGCCAGGATTAACCGATTCAAAGGTGCCAGATTTTGCGCTTTCATAGGGCCTGTTCTGTCTGTAGAGGCCCTGTAAAGACGATAAAACGCTCGATATCTTGAAATGTTCTAATGTTTTAGAGTTTTTAACTTGTTGTCAAACTGCTTTTTAGTGTCATTCTGTATCTAGGTGCCCGAGGGCTGAGCACTATTGATTTACGCTTGAAAGTAGACACGAGCTAATGTACTTCTGACTAGTGTGCGGTGTTGATGTGTGAGGGATGGGACACGCACAGCCGGCTCCTGTGCTGCACTATTTTCTGTTGTGGATGTGATGTCGCTCCAGGCCGTGCGGAGCGTTCATAAGCTGTGCTTCCTTTTTTAAATGATCTGGTTTTCATTAAGCCAAGCATCTGATTTCCTCTGTTAGTTCTTATGTCAACAAAGTCTTGGCTACCAATCACCATAGTCCTGCAGTCCCCCTTTTTTTCCTTATTACTCAACACAGCACAAAAAGCCTCACGCTAACTCTGACTTAGCCAGAGGCCAGTTACATAAATGTACATTAAAACTGTAAGGCTGTTTGTCAGACTGACCTTGCATTCTTTAGACTTATATGATGAGAAACAGCTCCTGCAGAAATATTAGCACAGGCGTGCAGCAGCCTCTGGTATTGTGAAATGAAGGAACTGCAGAAATGCAGAAACCTGCAATTCCTTGACAGTCCACTTGAGGCTGGCTGCTGTTTCATAGCATGAAGAGGGTTGCAAGTTGTCTGATTTGAATTTAAGAAGAATACAAGTGATGCATAATCAAGAGTACAATAAGATAGGATAAGACTCACAGAGTGAAAAATTTGTCTTAGGCTCCTCACCCATGTTCCAGCCATAGAAAACACTCAACAACATGTAGATTACTTATTAGAAACACTCTGACATCAGACATTGAGTACCAATAGATAATTACTGTTAAAACTTAGAATATAAAAACCATTATGTTCTCAGAGTAGCAGTGTAAAAATGCAAGAGAAATCACAGTCCAGTCCATTGCCCTAGCTGCCTTATTAAATAGCTGTATTTACACAGAAATAAACAAATGTTTAAACCTGTTTGGACCATGGTGGGGAACCCAGAACCTCTTACCAGAGTACAGCAGTTCATTCTCTGGATGTAAAACACAAGATTCATCATTTACAATCTTAGTAGCCTGTCTGAAAGCAAATTAAAAATAGTCTGCATGCATGTGTGATTCTTTACCTCCTATTATTTTCCATGCAGCGTGAATCAGTTGCATCATTTTTATTTCAACTGCATAGACAACTTTCCAAACCTTGCTGTGATACCGCACCTGATTAGGCTGGTTGATATTTCTGTGAGCTAGCTAGTTGTACCTGTTTGCCAGGAGTCTGAATGCCCTCTTTGCTGGTGGACCCTAAATTTGTGTGAGAAGTGTTTTCATTATGCTGCAGATTGGCCTCAGAATATAGCTTGAGTAACCAAATGGCTCACACTCAGACTTTGCCTGATACTTATTTTAGGGTAAAGCACTAAAAGAAACTAGGGGTAGACCCATTAACAGCCTGGCTGATTATTGGTACTTAGTTTTGCTGATAATATGTCTTCTACTCTGGCTTTGCTTTCACTCTCTACAGCAGGGGTGTCCAAACTATGGCCCAGGGACCAAATGCAGCCTGCAGATCTTGTTTCAACACAAAAGATGATGCATTACTGGCAGTAAGTGAAAAAATCTGCTTAGGGAGAAAGAGAAATATACTTGTTTGGTGTCTTGAAAAGAGAAAAGATTACATCTGGATAGTCTAGTTTTAATTAGTGGAAAGCAACAATGTTTTATGTAACTGGCCCCTGCATGATTCACATACAGACATGTAAAGATTCTGAAATTATACATTACCTTGTTGGTTTTCCCCCTCTGATCTAACAGGACGCCTCTAGAACAGTGATCATTAACTGGGGGCCACATCAGGCCCCCCCAAAGCTTCCCATCTGGCCCTTATAAGAATATTTCATAGAAAAACAAGTTTTTCAGGGTATTTTTTTGTCTTTATATCCCTAAAGCTATTAAATCAATGCAAAAAAAGGATCAATATTGAAACAGTCTCATCAGGAATGACTTATGTTTGACCCATTTTCACGATGCATGATAAACTCATCATTCAAGACCTGATTCAACTTCAGTTTTTCTGTCAACTTTCCACTTCAGGCTCTTGGTGCGTGCCATTTTTCATGAAAATTAAATGTTAAAATATCTCAATTGCTTCCTTTTGGCTGGCTAGAGTAAAGGCCATAGGGGCTGATCTTTATTCTGATGCCTTAAAACTGAAGGAAAAACAAATAATAATACAATAATATGTTAGACCAAAACATTTTTAAATTGTATTCATTTTGAAGTCTGACCCCCATGGTGTCTGACCAAACAAAATGTGGCCCATGTATATAAATGTAGTGGATGACCCTTGCTCCAGAGGATAAAGTCTGCCAGTGTATCAAATTGTAAATATATTTAAAGAATCCAAAGCAGAAGGGAAGTAACACATGCATGTCAAAGATGAAAAGAGAGAGCTGAAATATGATCGCTACAGCAAATTACTCATCACATAACGAGTCAGAAGTGGGACATTTGATCACTCCTGTCCATTACTTTAGTCATTAGAAAGTTTCTCATCTATCATGTGACCTTCACTACATTTTTCACCACTGTCACTTTCATTTTAGGCGGGAATCTTTGTGGGTAAAGTCCACTAATATAGTTTGGCAGCAGGCGTCACCCTCATGAGAGTAACTTGTGTTTTTCCTTCCTTTCACTTTCCCTCTGTCTCTCCCTTTCCCTCTTGCTCCTGCTAATTCTCATTCATCCCCTCTCCCTCCCTCCTTTGGCTCTTTTGTTGTTTCTGGCTGTTACCACGGCGACAGCCCCCCTCCACTCGCACAGGGTTCTGCTTTTTTGTTTGTCATGGCAACGCTTGTCAGATTGGAGGTTGCCATTAGCAACTCATCCTGACCCGGTGCTATTAGTGGAGCTAAGCGCCTGCACATTCACATACACAGACTCGCCAACAGACAGCTTTTATAATTATTCTGTTTAATCCTGCAGACTCCTCGCCATACATACCTAATTTTCACACTTAATGGGTGTTACAGAACCCTCGTCGTGTCCCATACCTCTCCTATCACACACACTTATACTCCTTTAATGCTCTGTCAGCTTGGACGCTTTTCTATGCCATATTATGCTAATGATATATGAGTGATATGTATGTACGCAATGTGCTGCAGACTGAGAGGAGCTTCCTTCTGTTCTAAGGGTTGCTAATGCTGATGTTGAACTCCTCCTTACCCCTCTGAATCCTCTCGTTCCCCCCTCTGTAAGCACCCCCCCACCCTCCCTTTGTGAAAGTGAAACCGTGTGATGGTATTTGTCTCGGTGGCTGTGGGGTTTCTGGGATGCTTGCTCACTGTGGAAAAAGAAGTGTCAAATCCCACGGATGGTGATGTAAAAAAAAAACCCAAGAACTTCAAAGAATAAAAAAAGAGAAAAAAAGGGAACAGTGTCTCTTTTGTGGCTGACTTTCATGTTTAGTGTAAGAGGCCGTCTGTAAGTCATGAAATATATAAGAGCAAGAGACGGAACATGAAGAAAGATTTGTAGTCAAAACAGAAACGCCATTATTTGAGATGACAGTTTGGTTTGGCCTGGAGACGACCACTTGTGATGTGGTTTGTAGGAAGAATTTTATGCATCAAAAGTTCAAACTGACTTCACGAAATCCTTAATATTCTCACCGTATTAATGACAGGCTTCTGCACAGAAGCTCCTTTGTGGTGACTGAAAACTTAAATCTGTTATCAGCTGTGATAGGATTCTTTCTTCACAGTCTAAAACTGAGTAAAAGACATGAAAGCCACAGGAAAATCATCAAAGACTTACTCTAAAGTTGGCCTGCAATGATATTCATCCCCTCCAGCCTATTGGTGCTTGTAGTGTCACAATTAGTGAGTGCAGTGAATGTGTTTTAAGTCATTCTAGTAGTATCTGGAAGGTCCAGTATTCCTGGCTACCATTGCACCATAAAGTCAAAAGAACACTCTAAGCAACTCAGAGAAAAGGCACTGAACATTCCCAGGAGTTCACTTAAATCCATCATCAAGAAATTGGAGGGATATGGGACATGTGTAAATCTGCCTAGATCAGACCTTCCTCTCAAACTGAGTGACGGTGCAAGAAGGAGACAAATGAGAGAGGCCACCAAGACACCTATGAAAGGGCAGAGCCTTTGAAAAAAAAACTCGGAGGGTGATTGGATGAACGTCTGTCTGTCACATCTCTACGGGCCAATCAGAGCGACAAAACATGGGACGTCGTCACCGCTACCGACGTGAACATCTGAGGAATAAACTCCATATAGAACTGCATAATGCAAACCATGGCGAATATAGACATGTCAGAACATGACTTTTGTCGTTTTTGAAAAGAAAACAACTCAATGTGGTTCTTTGTTCTTCTTTTAAAGAAGAAATGTCATCAAGTTCTGATAAAAGTGGCGCTTTAGCAGCAAACACTCTAATGTCCTCCTCCATAACGGCACTGGCCTCTTGTTGCTGCTTGCTTACGTCACGACTCTGCCACACCCGAAAGTACTGCCCCTCATCGCTGGTTGGTCCTGTCACTTTCTATCCGGGCCCAAATGGCTCAGACGGGAGCTTTGCAAGATGGATTCACCAGTGAGAAACAAGGAAATGGGCGTATCCATCTACTTTGCAAGGTTAGGAGACTCCATGGTCAAGTGGAAGAAACTTTTTTGGTCTGATGAGACTAAAATGGTGCTTTCATCCTTACAAGATGCTATGTTTGGCAGCCACCAAACACTGCACACATCTCCCCCATTGTGAAGCAGGGTGGTGGCAGCATCATGCTGTGGGATGCCTCTCAGCAGTCGGCCCTGAAAGGCTTATAAAGGTAAAGGGTAAAAGAATATGGCAAAATATAGGAAAGTCCTAGAGGACAATCTTATTCAATCTGCAAACTATGGCTTAGGAAAAGCAAGAGCAAAAGCTACACAGAAATGGTTTAAAGACAGCAAGGTGAATTTTCTGGAAAGGCTGAGTCAAAGCACAGACTTCAATCCAATACAGAATTTGTGGCTGGACTTGAAAAGGGCCAATCAAGGTCCATGTGCATCCTGGCGGAGCTGTGCCCATCTGCCAATCACTCATATTCACACACCACTGTGCTATTGGGAGTAATTTGGCATTCAGTGTCTTACCCAAGGACACTCTGACATGTACAGACGGAGCCAGAGTTCAATCATCCGATCATTGACTTGAGAAATTACCCATTCTACCAGCTGCTGCAGCAAACCCAAGCATACATATAAGTGACAAGTTTTTGAATGAAAGAAATTTATTTCAGTTCACTTGCACAAACTAAAGCAGTCTAAACCTGTCTCCTTTGGTTCATGTCTTAAAAGCCCTTGTGTTTCTGTAGGCTGTCTTTATCGCCTCTAAAGTTGCACTATTGATCAGAGGTTACATGCTTGCTTTAGCATCAAAATGGTATGAAAGCATGGTCAGGACTTCTTATGTTTCATATAACCCAGGAATTCACAACAGATAGAAATGTCGAAAGAAATCAAGTGTTGCTTTTCCTCTTGCTTACTATGAAATATCTGGAATTTTGCAATATGTTGGCTGTAAATGCTCAAGCACGAGATGCAGATTTAAAACTAAAATCCTCTGCTCTGCTTGTAGCTCCAGCATACTCCAGAATTATGGTTGCTTTATAATGAAGCAGAACCTGTAAGTCAGTTCCATCAGTCAACTCGAGATACACTGATCACATTCAACTTCTATCATTGTCACATTCTTTAAAAAATAAATCCCTCCACCCCTGCATCCACCTGGAGGCTCAAATGAGGTTATATCATCACTAATTTAAATTCCTGCACATAAATGTGCTAGGAGTTGGAGCCTAGATGCCAAACTTGTATTGTTTTGCATTTAAGAAAATAAATATATAAACATGAGTTGTCTGACTCAACTTAGAGTTGGTGCTACTGTAGCCCAAGTCTCATTGTATATTTGTTTATTTTCATAGGACTTTATTGTCAGACTTGAACTAAATTTCAAAGATGCAACAAATGAAATAAAAACTGTTGTAGCTGACATGTTATCCAACCAAAACAAAAGCTTGTAAAAGGAAGAAAAAAAATCAAACAATGCTGATGCAAGGCTCACATCCACAAGGTCTCCCTTTGAAAAGGTACAAGATGTTAAGACTTAATGAAGAAATGATGAACACAAACTTCTTCTTTACAAAATAAAAGCCTAGACTCCCTTCTCTCTCAGCTGTACTCACCTTGTAATTCATTTATTGAAGTATCTTGAAAAGACTTTTCAATACTGTCAGCAAAACAAGAAACACTTTCTTGAGGCTTTCATTGTGGCGCTGAACTGAATGGTTTATGTTTCATAACGGCTGCAGATGATTTTAAGAGCCAGAGGCATCACCTCAGCAGTGATATGAATGGTGATGGCACAAAAAACAAACTAAAGTTTTAAGTCTTAATTCTGAGTATAAAACTGACTTGTAATTTCCAGGTGTGGTGAAATTGGCTGCTGGTAGCTGCGGGGCATTCTTGAGTCACACTCTCCTTTCTTTAAGTCAACCAGGCCAACTGAGGCTTTCATGTGCACTTACATGTGTAACTGTTTCCTTTAAAAGTCTAAAACATGAGGCATCCTGGAAGGGATGAATTGCATACAAGTGTGAGTGTCTTCTTCCTCTTATCCTCATGCTGCTTAACCTTTTATGCCTTCACCACTGGCTGGACACTTCAGTAGCACAGCATGCACTTTCACTGAACACATCACAAACCAAGGATGCATTGATTGTTCCTCCACTAGGTGGCAGTGCTGCCTTGTTCACTCACCACTCTTTGCTTCTTTTGAAACATTCATGAGGGATATCCTCATTATTTCAGTGGTATATTAGTCTGGTGGCACATCTTCATTTCCTGCACATGAACATGGCCTGATGATAAAATCCTTCATGCTTAAATATATGCTGTGTTCATAATTTATTTTACAACATCCATTGTGCAGAAATAAACAGCCATCACCTACTAACCTGTAAGACCTGTTACCTGCAGCATTCAGGTGAAAATCTGCCGTTTCCTGCCTTTTAATGCTGACTAATAATGACTTCTTCTGATGCTGTAATAAAAAGATCAACTATTCACTGAGTACAAGTATATATTTGAGAATTTATTAAATCAAAGCAAAATTTGTATTTACTTAATCTACAGTGGTTTACTGACTTCATTGTTGCTTTCATTTCAGGATTAAAGTGAGAGAAGCAAAACTCCAGCTTTCCTGTTTTTCCACTTGGAGAGATAAGCCTCTTACACACATAAATACATAATTTAATAGTATATACTTTGCTCTGTTTTGTTGATCAGGATTATTTCTTGCCTCAGACTAGATTTCCACGGCACATGCACAGTGTCTGTCTCAGTTTTGTGCCTCAGCAGTAAATCACCTTATGGCTGTGCTTGTGAAAAATAATGCACTACAGAGCCCTCTAGTGGAGGCTTTTTGTTAAGACAGCTCAATTTCATGGCTCAATAAATTAACTTGTAAAAAACAACTTTATTCGTAGAGTATATTTTAAACCAAATAGGACTGACTAAAGTGCTTTCCAAGAGGAACAAATTCAATGAATCTTAAAGATAATATGTATGTTTGACCTCGGTGTTTCAGCTGGAGCGGAAACATGGGAAAGTTCATCTACAGTGCATTCAGGAAATATTCAGATCTCCTTCACTTTTATCAATTTTCCTTATGTTGCAGACTCATGCTACAGTTGAAAAAAAAATACCATTAATCTACACTCAGTACCCCATCATCACAATGTGAAAACAGTATTTTAGAATTTTTTGCAAGTTTATTAAAAATAAGAAAAACTGAAAAATCACATTGACATAAGGATTCAGACCCTTTGCAAAAACACTTGAAATTTAGCTCAGGTGAGATGTTTCTACACCTTGATTGGAGTCCACCTGTGGTAAATTAAATTGATTTGACATGATTTGGAAAGGCATGCTCCTCTCTATAGAAGGACAATGCATATCAGAGAAATAAACAAGCTATGAGGTCAAAGGAACTGCCTGCACAACTCAGAGACTGGATTGTTGCAAGGCACAGATTTGAGGGAGGCTACAGAAGAGTTCTGTTGCACTGAAAGTTCCCAAGAACACAGTGGCCTCCATGATTCCCAAATGAAAGAAGTTTGGCACAACCAAGACTCTTCCAAGAGCTGGTCACCTGGCCAAACTGAGCAATCAAGGAAAAAAAGGCCTTCGTAAGAGAGGCGACCATGGTCACTGACTGCGCTTCAGAGATCCTGTGTGGTGATGGAAGGACAAACATCACTGCAGCCCTCCATCAATCTGAGCCTATGGCAGAGTGGTTAGACAGAAACCTCTCCTTAATGCAAAACAATGAAAGCCCACTTGGAGTTTGCAAAATAATGTGAAAGCCAAGCTGGCTTTAAGTTAAGAGTCTTATCACATGATACTTTTACTGTGACTGATCAATAAAGGATGGTGTGGTTCTAGCCCAGAGTCATCACATTATCATTATCATCTGGACTGGGGATATTTCTGTAAACTGGGGTTGTCTAACCATTGTTTCCAGTTTGGTTTCTCATACATTTTTGACTTTATACTGTCTTTTAAAAGCTGAATTTTTGAGTTTATGACTTCTAAAACCTGGAAATTACAAGTATAGTTAATGGATCTTCTTTGACAACGTCAGAACAGACCGGACTCTGCACCCCTCTTAAGATCTTTGGCAACCCCCATAGGGGTGCCTAGGCCCCAGATTAGGAACCACTGTGTTACACAATCAAGATTAAACTGATTTATACTCAAATTAAATTTTCTTTGCTGTCCTGTTCAGATGCAGATTAAGAAAAGCATACAAAGGGAAATTATGGCACTTTTTTTTTACAACTGTCCTGCAGAGACAATCAAAAATACCTCATTTATAATTAGTAACCAAAGAATGTTTTTGCTGGACAACAAATATGGGGGAGTTACTAGAGTTCATTAAACAGGGATTATTTACTTTTAAGTAGAAATCCAATGTTATGGATAAGCTTTTAAATGCCTGCAGACCTGAAAACAGAAGTTTCAGCAGTGGATTGCTGCCTGCAAGCTAGTTCAGGCAGACTAGTCAAGCTGTGCTGATTTCACACTTAACATGCATCCAACCACCAGACAAACATCCTCCTAATTATTGGTCTATTTAAGATATTTGGTCTCTCTCTCTGCTCTCCTATTGGCAGCTCTGCCTGCATCAGTTGTGCGCTTTTGTTTTCAACACACCAGCATGCACCTGTAGGTTCTGACTTGGGCTATCTCAACACACTGCTGCAAACATTTGAATCTTTACAGACATGACTTCTCTGACCGCTCTGCCCTCACATGTTTGGGCATTCAACACTGTTTTGTTAGAATGAAGAATTCTGAAAATATATCTTATTTTTTTTTTTGTGCTTGTGTGTAAAGAAGTAGTACGGGGTGCTAATTTCTTGACACAATGTCAATGTTTAAATAGATGTTTGTTTGGCACAACACTGCTTCTGCACCGTTTGCTCCATTTCGATTTAAGTGGAACCCTCGAGCTGTCCTGATTGTGTTTGCGCTTTCATACCAGATGGAGCCGCTGACCTTTGGACAAATGTACTGACCTTTTCAAGCTCAGTCTGGCTTTTAGAAATGAGTCCAAACATATTTTTTTAAATAGTTTTTGCTTGTTTACTGCCTGAAATCCAACTACGCCTTCAATACCAAGCACAGTACCCTTTCTACCAGCTTTTGTGATAAAACCTTCACTGCACTACTGATGAAACCAAGACCTTTGGAGCATCACAGAGTAAAAAATACTTTGACAGTTCTAAAAGACACTCTATACCCACACAATGTGAGAATAGAAGAAATATGTGCTGATGAAGTCAAGAAAAATCTGTATGAGCCATGAAAGTAGGCTCAGTATAAATCATGACAGCTGACTGCTTTTAAAACAAATAAGAGAAAATAAAGCATCTTTAACAAAATACACCGCTGGACCACAACCCCAACAGGGACTGTGATGACACTCTATTCAAATGCATGTGATTTAATTTGGAGTAGACCCCCTTTAACAGCTGTAACAGCCTCCACTATTCTTGGAGTGTTTCTGTGGTAATTTGTGACCATTCATTCTGTACATTCTCACAATGTCCGCTCCAGTTCATCCCAAAGGTGCTCCATGGGGTTGAGGTCAGGGCTCTGTGTGGGCCAGTCAAGAACTTCCACACCAAACTCATCAAACTGTGTCTTTATAGTCCTTGCTTTGTGCACTGAGACACAGTCATGTTGGAGCAGAAATGGCCTCCTCAAACTGTTGGTTTGGGGAAAGTTTAAGCTTGTTGAGGATGCTGCCTGGGGCAGAAACTGTCAATAGTTGTGCGGGGGGAATTTCAAAATAAAAGCATATTAGCGATTTAGACCGATGTTTTGACTTTCGATTGTTCTGAATGGATCATCTGTTAGCTCCGCCCACTGAAAAAGAAATAGGTTCACACCTTAAATAATTTAATATGAGAGGTTATCATGACTGTGGCCTGAAGTCTAGATTGTGGCGTGTTCATGGATCATCTAATGCAGGGGTTTTCAAAGTGTGGGAGAGTGAGCCCCCCCCCCCAAGAGAAAATTATTCACCCACCCCATAAGATTCAGGTTGAAAAAAACTTAAACAGCCATATTTCCAAATATTCATTTCAAATTTTAAGCATTTTTATATCTTTGATATTTTGGTCAGCAAATGCTCTTAAACATCTGTCTTTCCCAGGCAATCAGTTATTTGGTTTCAGTAATGAATTTATTGCCAATACTCCCTGATTATTATGCTCTATGCTCTTATTTAGTGGGAACTAGAAGTTTTCATCCGTACATTTGATGCAGGATTGCATAACAGCAGACCATCCTCCACCTCCAGCCTTTCCTGGTACTTGCTTTTGATCAGTGACCGAAATTCCTTTCAAGTCCTGTTAAAATTCCCCTAGTTTGGTCACTAGACTTTGTGCTCATTCTTCAGATGATCCCAAGGTTTACAAAGCCTCATGCTGTCATTAGATTTTACATCTTTTCAAATTAAACACTGTGACTTGAGCATCATCGGGATCAATGCAACAAAATCCTATCTTGAATTGCTGACTCTATTTCATAGTCCTTAAAGTAACTATAAGTCTATTCATTTTGCTCCATGCACAGCAGAAGTTAGCAGAAGTTCTGCAACTCCTCTGAAGTTCTGTGGTGCCCCCCAGGGGAGGCACACCTTACACTTTGAAAACTGCTGATCTAATGGATTAAGAATATCTCCATTAGTTTAACAAACTAGGGAGCCCCCAAACAGCATCTTGCATAGGGCCCCCACAGAGCTAGAAACAGCCCTGACTGCCATGCAGTGTTAAAGGCAATGCACATGGTGTATACAAGTTAAAAAAATGTTTTTTTTTTGTTTTTTTTTTTTAATAAATGAGCATCAACAATGAAACAACCAAATATTAATGTAAGATCTTTCATCATCAACATCAATTAAATTGTGTTCACAGTGAATAAAGACCAAAGTACCAAGAGCTGGGTCACTCACAAAATCCCCCAAAATCCCAGAAGTAGACCAGGACAGTGCAAACCAACTGTAGTTGGGAGATTTATTCTATCAATGGGGGCAACAGTGGAGAACAGTCTAAGTGCATAGTGTTCTCTAAAGAACAGGGTCTTTACTTTTTTCTTGAAAGTGGGGAGGGACTCTGTGAATCAAAGGAGTTCGGGTCTTAGATACATTGATATGATGCACTGGGATGCATCTTCAGTGATGTTCCTGGGGTCATTAGGGGTTTCGGGTCCTTCAACATCATACCCTCTCGCCCAGGTGACCCAGCTGGGGTGATCAAGTCCCAGCTTGCATCCCAGCAGCAACAAGCCAAGGGTCTCCCCTCTTTATCCAAAGCCACCTTGTAGCTTTTTCTGCAGCCTCTGTGATGGTGCGTAAGACTCCCCTCTTTGTGGCTCCGTTCACACCCAGCACTGTCAGTGCTTTACAGAGGGATTGCCCCAGGAAACCGTGATGTCTGCATTCGTCCACCAGCTCCTGGTATTTGCTCATTTTCCTCTCATGGGTCTCCTCCATGCGTTCCTCCCATGGCACGGTGAGTTCACACATGATGACGTTCTTGGTGGAATCTGAGGAGATGACCAGGTGTGTAGGCGATGTGTTTGGGGAATTTCAGCTGTCTGCCGAGGTCCACTTGTAGCTGCCAGTCATAGCTGGGTAATTCATTCCACCATCAGGGGACAACAGAAGAGTCGAGTTAGTGACTTAGTAGCCTGATGTGCTGAAAGTACAAGGTGCCTTTCACTGGCTGAGCGTAGTGGGCGAGAAGGAGAGCCGACCTGGATGAGGGATTTCAGGTAAACAGGAGCAGTTTCAGTTACTGCTTTCTAAGCAATGATTAGAGTTTTGAATCTGATGTCAGCTGCAGCTGGAAGCCAGTGTAGAGAGAGATGTACAGTGGAGTTACATCAGCTGTCTTGGGTTGGTTAAAGACCAGACATTTTGCTGCATTCTGGATCATCTGCAGAGGTTTAACTGTCCATGCAGGGATGCCTGCTTCTAAGTGGTACCTGATGTGTTCTTCTGCTGCAATGCTGTAGCTCATCTGCTTCAAGATTCCACTTGGTGTGTGTTCAGAGATGGTATTCTGCATGCTTTGCTTGTAACAAGTGGTTACTTAAGTCAGAAATGTCTGCCCATTTTTATTTGATTCCTCTTTAATAATTTTAACACTAAAAAGCTATGCACTGGAAAGATTCTGCCTTTTAAAGTGGCAGATATGTAACGATTGATCAACAAGTTTTAAAATATTTTTACAATGTGAGAAACTAGAGAAAATCTTGAAATTAAACATGATTTTTGATCTGAAAAATTTCTTCTTTTTATGTAGAGTTGAGATCTTTCTTTTTTAGCATTTAAAGTCTTAATTTGCAATTAAGATGGCTTGAAAAAATTAAGATGGAGCATGTTTTTAGACCCTCCCAAACTGCATTAAAATTTAACTTGTATGTCACTATTTAATTTAAGATTTCAGAGTATGTTGGATCATGTGGACAAATCTTTAAATATTTTATAATTACGATACCTATCTATGCCATTAAATTACTGTAAACAGTAACAAACAAAACATTTTTGGCTGTTTTAAATAATTGTTTCTTTTTTATTCTTTAATTATATTTTCAGTTCATCAACATAGATTACAAGGAAAATAATTTTTTTTTTTTTACATTTTTCAAAGTGATTAAAAAAAGTGCTGTATAGAAAACAGTGCATACAAAAACTCATATTTAACTGAACAAGTAAATAAAAATAATAAAATGTGTCTCCCCTTGAAGCTAGCATTGTAATCTGAATCCTAACTTTCCCATGATCTTGTTTTTATTTTCAGGTAAGTGTAACTTTATTAATCACTTATTAAAGAGCCAGTAGCTAATTTTGTAGACACCCTATACATAAACCATTAGACCAATTCCTTTTGCGCTCTGACTCTATAAGTTATCTCCTCCATTTTTGATATTTCTTGTATTGTTATTTTCCATTGTTGCACTGATGGGCTTTCACCATAACCTTGTGATTTGCTTCATAGCCGCTGTTCTTTTATTCTATAATGGTACCGGTCTGCTTCCTTTTGTTAACGCTGGGGGGGCTTTCCAAGATAATATGCACTCTGTCAAGACAAGCTTTAATGTCAAATACAGTGGTATAAATAAATTTTATACTGAGCAGAAAAGGTGTTAGCATAATTGGCCTTTTCTCACCACATTTCCTCCAGCAATCTGATTTTACAGATTTGTTCACTTTTGAATGTATATCTGGAGCAATGAGGAATCTTGTGAGAAATTTCCAAGCTAATTTTCTCCAAAATTTAGTTTGTTGGCATAAGGATTTCTCTGCACAATTTGTTTCCAGTCTTTTTCTTCCAGTTCAGCTCCTGTTTCAGACGTCCATTTTTGTTGAGTGCTGTCATTGGAAACCCTTTTAATCTCAAGTATCTATTTTTGAAAGCATTTTCTGTTTTGTTATGGTTTTTAGTTTGAAAATGAATACATGGGTGAAACTCTTTAGAGGCTTGATTTTTTTTAATGTTTTAAGACATATGATCTAACTGAAGGTTCTTATAAAAGCTACTTTGTGCTGAGCTTTTGTCTGAGGCCAAAGTCTGAAATAAGATAACCCTGTTATTGGCTAACATTTTTGAATATGTTTTTGATCATTTGAAGTAGAGTTGTAGTACATTATCTGTTAAATTTGGAGTCCCATGCGATTTCTCTGAGGATAAGTAAGTCCTCATCTATTCTTTGAACTTTACATATATTTTTTCAGCTTTTCAGATTGTTTTCTATCCACTGATTAAGTCCTCTCACATTTAAGCAGTCCTTTTTGTCCATGCATAATAAGGTTTTAACCACATTGGCATGGATTCTTGCTCGATTGATGACCATTTTGCTTGTCTTTCATTCGACCATGTCATTATTGTGTTTATTTGTGTTGCTCTAAAGTAGCTCTTGAGATTAGGAACGGCTAGACCTCCATATTCTTTAGCTCTGATTAATTTAATGAACATATTCTTTTCCTTCTATTGTTCCAGATGAAATTTTATTATAATCCATTCCATTTCTTAAATTATGCAGAGGGAATTGGAACAGGTGGGGTTTGAGACAGGAAAGGAACTGTGAAACTGGAAGTAATAGTTTCTTAGTCTTCTGTCTCCTCAGTGACAGGTCTGCATCAAAGACTCCTCGATGATGTGTGAGGAGCGTCCCAAACCAACCAGCACCGACGAAGCGCATGGAAACAAACATCCTCAGTGCTGGTCATGCTGGGGCGGTCCTCGTCTCTGGGCTGCTGGCTGAAGAGGGTGGTGCTGGTGTGGAGATGGAGGGGCAGGGGGTCGATCCATTGGTTCATGTTCAGCTGCTCCGCAAATACCAAAAACACAGAAGACCCCGGTCCTGTGAGACAGAAAGACAAGTTTGAATACGTTTGAACAAAACTTCAACACTTTTGTGCTGCTGAAGGGTATGATGTAATAAATAAAACCATAACCATAATAAATAAAATCCAGGATTTTTCATGAGGGGATTACTTACTTGGAGGTCTGGATAAAAAGGCAACCACTATTCTCCAGCTGGTCCTGTAGTCATCCATCCTTCTCCTCTGGTCTGGGGTAAACGCTTCTCTCCATGGTGGGCCTTCCTCTCCATGTCTGCATGAAAAACAAAGAGAAAAAAAAAAAACAGAAAGATGCAGCAAAGTAAAAAAAAAGATAGAAAAACAACTGAGCTATTAAATCAAAATTTAGATAGGAAGGAGAATTAAAATCAAGTTGATAAAAATCATAACTCCTCCTTGGTTTGACAGCTACAGTTGTATATTCCTTTAACAAGAAACCAAATACAACAAAGTGAGAATTCAAATATTTTTAAATAAGCTAAAATTGAAATTAAGAAATATTTGATTCTTCTTAAAGCCTTACCTCTGTCTTGGAAATGGTGTGCTTACCTTAGTTTTCAAAAACATCTACACTCTATAAGGATAAATAGTTAGTAGGAACATTAAAGTCTTAATTACTGGATAAGTAAAATTTGAACCAAAATGTTTTTAATGCTGCTATTAAATGTTAATTTACCTCTGGTTCAAGCATACAAACATTCATTTTAACAACAAAGTCATGTAATAGTCTAATTCTAAAAATAAAAAGTAGTCTGACCTGGTCAGACCAACATGCCAGCATTAAAGCTTACGCTAAATAAGCTTTTACTAACCCAAAATTAAAAATGAAATAAAAATAAAACTAAAAAAAAAAATCCAAAACATTACAGCCTGGGTCAAAGGTAATCTGTGGCGCCTGCTGGACATAAAGTTCTTGGGCTTTCCCAAACTGTCCCATCAAACAGGACGTCGGTTTTAATCCGAGTCACTGTCATCATATGGAGGCTGCCAGTACCAGTGTCTACTCTGGATAGAATAGCTGATTCCAGAGGTGGAGGGCTGCTCATCGTCCACATCCCCGTCCATCCTCTGCCTCTTTGCACCCTCCTGTGCTGCAGCGTTCTCTTCCCTGCTTCTCTTCAGGCCCTGGCCTGACGTGGACGGAGCAGGCTCCTCTGGAGCAGGTAATCCAGCAGAGACGGAAGGTCCTGCAGGATAAGAAGGAGGAGGGATTGGAGGTCCAGGAAGTCCAGCGGGGGCTGGAGGAAACTCTTGGCGCCCACCCTGCCTAAAGTGCTCCAAAAGTGGTAATTGCTGACCAAGAGGGGAAAGAGGTCTGATGTCATCCTCTTCATCTTCCTCCTCTTCGTCCTCTAACATGGACTCATAACCGGAGTCTTCCCCATCATTCCAGTCCTCATCATCAAACCACCGTCTTCTAAAGTCTGCAATGTTTCGGATCTCATCATCCGATTCCTCGTCTGTCTCATCATCCGATTCGTCCGATAAGATCAGGGGAAATCCTATGACTTCACCTTCAAAAGGAATACCATACTCACCTTCATACTCACCTATTTCCTGCTCATCATCAGGGATGGCGACCATCGGGGCGGCCTCGATGTCCTCACGGATTCCATTATCGACAGGATGCTCCAGGATGAAAGGTGCGTCACCTTAAGGAGACAAACTCAAAATGGTTAATGAAGATTCACTTTAACTTCAAAACTTAAATGTTTTTAAGTAAATATACAATAACAAAGTGAAAAACAAATGTTTCCTTACTACACCCGTAGTACACTAAAGGAATATTTCACTATTTTTGAAGTTTATGTGTATAAAGTATCTAGTTGAAGTGGCATTTGCCTCCAGTGATATCAACTAGCGAGTCCTTCTTAAAGAGCAATGTTCACTAAAATCACTGGAGGCTAATGCCACTTCTACTTCTAGGTATCTCATGTGGCCCAACTTCAAAAAAATGCCAAAATATCCCTTTAACACTCAGGCCTTTATCAAATATTGTGCATTTCTTTTATTTTGGACGAACTGAGAACACATTTAGTCTTTGTTAACAGGTTGAACATGAAAGAACAGCCACTGGAAATAAATATTTAACTGTCTGGCTTATGAATTAAACTTAATTTGAATCTGTTTTAACGCCTGATAAAATAACACATGTAAATCCACATAGGACAACTTCCTGCTGTCTGTGCGTCATGACGTTCCAAAGATCAGAGCCAGAAGAGCCAATCAGGGTACAGCATTTTCCCAAATTCCCCTAGTACATCATGGCGTTCTACGTTCTAGAGATCAGAGCCATTTAGTTCCGTTATGGCTATGATTCAGCATTTTTCAAAATTAGCTTAATTTAAGCTAGCCCTTTCTTAACATTATGGTTTTGCAAAAAATAACGAACTCATACAAAAATAAATATGCTTTCAAATCACTATATCAACTGTTATTTCCCTCCAACTTTTCCCGGGATATTGACAAAAATCCAATCAGAGAGAAAAACGGGGTTAAATTGAAAAAATCGTCGAGTAAAAAACTGTTGAAGTCAGTCGGCTAATTTATCCAAACAGACCTAAAGAAGCCAACTTAAGTTTTTAAAAGTTTCACTAAGGCCTACAGATAAAGCGGATTAGGTATAAAAAGAAACAGGCTACTTGTTCAGTGATTACAGTCTACATAAATTTAGTTAAATTTAAAGTTGTCTTACCTCCATCGATGTTTCTGGGAGAAACAACACCTGCAAGTAAGTCCAACAGGTGGACGTCCAGTGGTCTGCTGAAGCTCATTTTATCGGCTTTCCGCTGAAATTAAAAATCCTTATGGCTTGAAGAAATTCGGTCCAAAGGTTGTAGAAGTTTTGTGATTCGCTTTCCAAAAGTTAGCTTCGGTCAGCTCGGATTTGCACGTCAACTGTCTAGTTTTCAAATGCAAAAGGGGAGAGTAAAAGGTTCGGGGCGTATATATACCCTTACTGTGCGTCGTTTCCATGACAATAATTGACGTGCGTGTGGCCGCAGGCAGGTATGGAGAAACGTGAAACTTATCAACTACAAAATCATTTTTTTGTCGATTTTGATTTGATTTGATTTTTTAAACACAAGTTTAGAATTATTCTCAGTATTGTTTTGAAGGCACAAATTCATTTTAAACTACTTTTCTTTTTTTTTTTCAATATTACTGCCTAAGCTAAGTAGTGTCATGAAGATAGCTGATGGAAACACCTTTATTTTTTCGTTTTTTACAAAAACAAAACAAAACAAACAAACAAAAACCAAGAAAAACCTTACTTGCTTACTCGCAGGTGATCTGGTAGCCTGTCTTTAGTTATTAGTAACTATCTATCTCAAGCAGCAATGGGCATCTGGCGGCCAGGGGGGATTTAAAAAATTTTAAAACAAGGATTTGTAAACATTATGACATGATTATATCTGCCATGAAAACATGAAAAATATAAATACTTCTATAATAATTTTGGATTACTTGTATATGGTAGAGAATTGATAGAAATCCGAGAAAAAAGATTTTTTCATAGGCATCATTAAATACAGAAAAAGGCAGATATGCATGTTAATATACTCAGGTACCTAATTTTTGTGCTAAATACACTCAATATCTGTTTAAATTTCCCTAAGTTCTGTGTTACGCTAATTTAATTAGGCACTTGTATTTACATTTAGGTTGAAATATACTTACACTTTCTTTTCAAATGAACTTTGATGAAAAGTATACATTTGTTCCATATGTACAATCAAGGACATTTATAAAGAAAACAAATGTGCAAATTAGGGCAGACACAGTGATGAAAAGTGGTTAAAAAGTGGCACGGATAAATAATTCAAACATCAGAACCCAATTATAGCTTGACACTCTTCTCAACATTCAAATTTAAGTCACTGTCTCTCCCATCTCAGATGCTGAAGCTTGTAACTCCTAGAGTAGTCATAGGTTTCTTGGTGGCCTCTCTCACTAGTCTCCTTCTCACACGCTCACTCAGTTTGTGAAGACGGCCAGATCTTAGCAGATTTGCACATATTCCATGTATTCCTTTCATTTCATGATGATGGATCTGTCTGAACTTGGGGGGATGTTTAGTTCCTCTTTGTAACTTTTCTGTATCCATCCCCTGACTTGCACTGTTCTTTTGACTTCATGGTGTAATGGTAGCCAGCGATACTAGTTACAGATTGGACCTCGAGACACGTGTCTCTACACTACAAACACTTCAGACACATTCACTGCACTCAGGTGATCTCATTTCACTATTTGTGAGAGCACTAGCACAAATGAATTAGGTCAGTCACCTTAAAGGGGATTTGTGCAGTCACTTATTTGAAGTGACATAATTTGATTCAATTGGTATTACTTTTGTGGATTTCTGCTATCTCTTTGACATATACGTTTTTCATTTTATTTTTAAATTTCTTGTCAAAAAACCCAAATTGTATTGACTACTACTAAAAACAATGTATTTACTATACAGGTGCATCTCAAAAAATTAGAATATCATGAAAAAGTTCAACATTTTTTGTAACTCTTTTCTGAAAGTGAAACCCATATATTATATAGACTTGTTACACATAGAGTGAAATATATCAAGCCTTTTTTTCTTGAAATTTTGCTGATTATGTCTAACAAAAATGAAAACCCAAAATTCAGTGTCTCAGAAAATTTGAATATTACATAAGATCAGTAAAAATCTGACCACTGAGTGATATTCTAATTTTTGAGATGCACCTTCTGGCTCCTCTTTTTAGTCCTGCTTTAATCCGGTTGTGGCTCTAATTCAGCTCTGTTTTGGCTCCCCTTTGGTTCCCTTTTGGCTTGCTTGGTTGTGAACAGTGGCCTTCTGCAGCAAGAGGGCGCTAATCCAATGTTAACGAGCATGTGTATTATTGAGCTTAAGAGGATGCTGTATTTTAAATATTGTTGTTCATTAAGTTAGCCTGTATTATTGTTAATTTCTGTTTTTGATATTTTGTGGGAATTATTGTTTAATTTGTTCCAGGAGTTTGTTTAGTCAATAACTGTGTGCAACATTTTTAACACGTGGCACTTGTTAACATTACATTAACCTGTTTCTCCCTGTGCCCAGGTGCTGAGGACCCATAGCCAGTCCGGTTCCCTGGTGGTGCTGCTGCTTTTCACGGTTCCCCTTTTTGTTGGTGTGGGTGATTAGTTTGAGGATCCCTCCCCCTGCCACATGGTAAGCCTCAGCCCTGTTTTAAAACCTCCCTGTGCCAAGTGCTAGTTTTTAATAGTAGCCAATGACAGATGCACCAGTTTAACATTTATTTAGTTTGATTAAAGATCTGGGTTGTTTTGGGGATTATTGCTTTTGTTGCTAAAATTTTGCCATTAATTTGCTTTGTTAAATAAAATTACTTTTCCTTGTTAAAACTGAAACTGTCTCTGCCAGTGGTTATTACGAACCTGTGTGACCTTGTTTATTTATGTATTACAAATTTAGTTCTAGGATTTCCTGGGGGTGAAATTCCCCCAGGTGGCATTGTTGCAACAAAATGATCATTTCTAACCCGACCCTGAAACTACACATGGATGCATATGTACATAACACATACACATTCATATACACGTACACATACACAACATATAGACTTTTAAGTACCAACTCATGAACTCATTTTGACTGTTCTAATAAGTGCTCTATAACTAAAAATTAATCTATTAATGAAGCCTTTTAAGGCTTCACCAAGCATTACCAGCAACCCTCAGGGCAAAGCCCCCCCACCCGTCTTTCAGTCCTAGTGACGTCCCTGGTATTATGTTTGTAAATTGTATAATGATGTCTGGGCCCCTATCTATAGGCCCCACATAGCCTTGGTGAGTTCCATTTCACAAATGAGTTTTTAAGAATGATCATGATGGATTGTTTTGCATTTTTTATTGGTTTTGTGAATAAACTGATTGACTGATTGCTCAGCCGTGGAAACCCATTTTATGAGGCTCCAACTGCACAATTTTTGTGCTTAGGTTTTTGTTGCAAATAGGGCATCAAACATGTATTTAAAGTTGCTTTGAAAACATCTTTCTTTTGTCCAAACTAAGCTTTTAGGCTGTTTGTATTGGCCCCTGAGCTATTTTGCTCCACAGCTGCAATATATAGACAGGGCATGATGAGAGTCATGTTTCAGTAAGAGGGAGCTGTAGGGACATACCTTATTTTTGTTGTTATTGTCAATGATTTATTTTACAAGTTTGGAAATGTTTGAAATAGTGAAATGTCTTTGGCAAAAAGACTCCATCGTGATGTCTTTATGAACTTGAAGTGGTAGTGAGACCAACAGCAGGATGTGTCATTGGTGGTAGTGATGGAAAGAGTAGGATAAGAGGCTTCTGAGGAGCAGATTTCCAAGGAGCTTAACCCAGACACTACTGAGATGCTTGGAAGTAGTGATGAAGGGATGCAGGATGCACAGAGGAGCTTGACACGAAAACCGATGAGATGTAATGGAGGTAGCTGGGGAGGAGGAGGGTTGCTGTGGAGGAAAGAACAGATTTAAAATATGAAAGCTGCAAGTTGATAGGATTGAGAATAGTCATGACTGAAAGGGATTGGCTCAGAACTTAAGTGAGTAGACACCCATGCAGCTGATTACTAGAGCAGGAACAGGTGCAGGAAAAGGGAGACAGATGAGTAAGTGATTGCTAGTGAATGAAAGGATGAATAGAAATGTTGGCCTGCTTGATCTCCCTGCCAGGCCTGTTCCCACTGATGTGAGTGTGAGAAAATCCGCAGTATCATTGGTTTACTCTGCTTCACAAGGAGTGGACTGAGGCACAGACCAATCCTAGACATGGGCTGCAAATGTGGCATTCCTCGTGTCAAGTCACTCCTGAACCAGAGACATCAGAAGCACCTTACCTGGGCTGTGGAGAAAAAGAACTGGACTGTGACTCAGTGGTCCAAAGTCCTCTTTCCAGATAAAAGTAAATTTGGAAATGAAGGTCCCAGAGTCTTGAGGAAGAGTGGAGAGGTACAGAATCCATGCTGCTTGAAGTCCAGTGTGAAGTTTCCACAGTTAGTGATAATTTGGGCTGCCATGGCATCTGCTGGTGTTGGTCCACTGTGTTTTCTAAAGTCCACAGTCAGCACAGCCATCTACCAGTACATTTTAGAGCACTTCATCCTTCTGCTGACAAGCTTTATGGAGATGCTGGTTTCATTTTCCAGCAGGAAAATCTTACCTGCCCACGCTGCCAAAGGTACCAAAAGCTGGTTCAATGACCATGGTGTTACTGTGCTTGACTGGCCAGCAAACTGGCCTGACCTGAACCACATAGTGGTTATTGTCAAGAGGAAGATGAGACACCAGACCCAACAATCCAGACGAACTGAAGGCCACTATCAAAGCAACCTGGGCTTCCATTACGCCTGAGCAGTGCCACAGGCTGATTGCCTCAATGCCACGCCGCATTGATGCAGTAATTCATGCAAAAGGAGGCCCAACCAAGTATTGAGTCAGAAGCCTGACATTTCTGTTTAAAACATCATTTTTTATTGATCTTATGTAATATTCTAAATTTCTGAGACACCGAATTTTGGGTTTTCTTATCTATAAACCATAATCATTAACATTTCAAGAAATTAAGGCTGAAAATATTTCACTATATGGCTAATGAGTCTATAATATATGGGTTTCACTTTCAGAAACAACTGACAAAACATACTGAACTTTTCATGATATTCTATTTTTTTTGAGATGCACATATCAAAATTTTCTATTTACTTACAGAGTTTCAATGCAGACATGATTTAAAACACCATGACCTCTTAAAAATTTCATCAATTTCTTTTTTTTTTTTTTTGCAGTAAAAAAAAACCCTTCATTTTATATTTATCTGTTCATAGATGTAGAAAAGTTGTTTGTATTTCAGCTCAGTCACTGTCAGACCTGCTTGTGAGCCTGCAGATGTATTGTTCGCTTTCCTATCAATAAAACAGCTGCAGGATTTGTTCTTCATTTAGTTTTACCCTGAGCTGCAAAAAAACACAGGTGTTGGATTTGTTCTTGGTTGACCTCAGCTCAGGCTTTCTTATTGAGGGAGACGGCACCAAACTCAGCAAACAACAGGAGATAAAAATGAATAGGGCTGACCAAGAGGCATCAATCTAATCTACAGACAAATTACTGTTTGTATTGCTAATACCTTTTAATTTGTCACTTTACCTTAGGAGTAAACTACAGTTGTACACTAAAAAATCTGGGGAGTAATTTTTCCCAGTTAAAAACAATTTCCACAAAAATAGTCAATTAACTTTTTTTTCCCCATCAGTGGAAGGATCCTGGACTTAGAGAAACAACTTCTGTTGGGCAGACACCAAACACTGTACGGCACCACAAACACCCTCCCCACTGTGGTGGCAGCATCATGCTGTGGGGATGCTTCTTGGTTTCTTGGATGCAAATCAAGCTACAGCTCCTTACTCACACATCATTCCCCACCCTCCCTAATTCCCAACTCTATCCACTGTCCCAGCAAAATGTAGTCACAACTTTAAACTCATAAAATCTTGACTTTAGTCCTGAAATCTTAGGTATTTTTCTTTATCACAGCCCTTATGGAAGGGAGAATGTTTCCGATGGATTATTAAAGTAACTTCAGTCTGATTATATACAGTGCAACATAAGGCGCAGTGGTGTTACTTAGGGTGATTGTGGGGGTGTACGAATATGTGTGTGTGCCTGTGTATACAGGTACACAGGTGTTTAGGTTTAATATATGCATGAATAACATTATACTTCATTATTGCTTCACCTCTCTGGATCACTTTATCTTCATTATTAGTGCTACTATGAGATTTAAATTTTTCTCTGCTTCAGCCTCTCCCACACACCTGCGACTTCTCCACCCTTCACACATACAGTAGCTGTCAAAATCACAATACAGATCTTTTTACCTCCAGCACATTCATTCAAACACAGATACAGTAATCCATATTTTGGTGAGTCACCATAAACTTCTAACTACATTATGTCTATGTCTCATGGCTGTCACCCGTCCTCAGCATCAGTTTGACACTATGGCTCTGCATGTCCCCAAAATCTAACGAGAATACAGAAGAAAGATTCAGTGTGCACATGTGTGGTTGAGGTGGTGTAGAGGCTATGGAGGAGTGCCAAACAACACAGCAGGGGATAAGATAATGGCAGAAAGTTTTAAAGACAAACTGATAAATAAAGTCCACAATCTCCACATCTTTCTCCACATCATCCCAAATTGTCCTCCAGGATTTTCCTACATTTTTCCACATTCATTTTACCCTCTACATTTACAAGCCTTCCAGAGCTGGCTGGTAAATAGCATCCCCACAGCATGATGCTGCAATCATATGCTTTACAGTGGGGATGGTGTGTATGTGGTGATGGCCTGGAACATAGGCCTGTATCTGATTTTTTTTCTGACAGTGTGAGCAATTCAAGTCACATCGAATCTGACCTTTTCAAATCAGATTCAGGCCACTTTTGTATGTTGTTCTGGATCAGATACGTATCTGATCTTTTGGAAGTTGACTGCAGTGTGTACAGGCAAACAAAAAGATCAGATCTGAGAAAAGATCAGAATTGAGCATTAAGGCCTTCAGTGTGAATGTAGCCATAGCATCTTGTCTGATGACCAAAAAGCACCGTTTTGGTTTCATCAGACCGGAAAACTGTCTTTCACTTGACCATGGAGTCTCCCACATGCCTGTTGGCAAATCTTGTTGAGATCTAATGAGTTTTCTGCAACAGTGTAGCCCCCCTCCCATAAAGCTTTGTTTAATCTGGCAAAAATTAGTGCAAAAATACTGGTTAAAAAGTGGTTTAAAAAGTGGCAAAAATGAGCAGAAAAGTGGAGCAGTTGTGTTTTATGTGGCAAAATGAGTGGGAAAATAGTGATGAAAAGCATCTTAAAAAGTGGCAAAAATTTGTTTACAGAGACAAAAATGGGCAGAAAAGGTGGTGAAATTATTTTTAAAATTGGGAAAGATCAGTTAAAGCAGCAAAAAATGGTTGACCTGGAAAAATTGGGCTAACATAGGCAAAAACTAAGCAGAGTTGCCAAAAAACATTTTTTAAAGTAGCAAAAATGGGTTGGAAAATAGTGATGAAATGCAGTTTAAAAAGTGGCAAAAATTGGTCTAAAGCAGCAAAAGTGGACAGAAAAAAAAAAACAGTTAAAAAAGGAAAAAAAAAAAAGGGTCAAACTGGAATACTTGGGTTAACATGAACAAAAAATAAGCCGAGAGTGGCCTAAAAATATTTAAAGAGGCAAAAATGAGTGGGAAAATAGTGGTGAAAAGGGGTTTAAGGAGTGGCAAAAATGAGTTAAAAAGGCAAAAATTGGATTAAAGTGGAAAAAAATCCTTTTAGAGTGGCAAAAATAGGCAGGAAAAAATAGTGACAAAAATGTGTGAGGAAAAGTGATGACAAGGGGTAAATATGTGGGGAAAAATGGGTTGAAAGAGGCAAAATTGGTAAAAAAAAAAAAAAAAAAAAAGAAAAAAGAAAAAAAGTGCACAGAATTAATGAAACTTGGTGAAACAAAGTGGCAAGAATGAGTAACTGTTACACAAAAAATCTACCTGAGTACATTTTTCTCAGATTGAATTAAATTTTACTCTGAAAAATCTAACATATGGTGTTTTCAGAGTTGTTTTTTTCCTCTTGAGTGTTTTTATTTTACTCTAAATTATGATTATGTACTCCATAATGAACAAAATAAAAAACCAACTCTACAGAAATGGTACTCAGTACAAAGAAATACAGGGCATAGTTTATGTATTACAAAGCAGTCTTTACTGAGAGATGTTGTATTTTTTTTTAATATATTTTTTATTGGGGTTATCTCATTGTGACAAACAAGGCATTATGAAAATAATGAAGAGTCTGACAAATTCATTAATTCCTTACAGGTGCAAAATGAATAAAATAATATCACTTGATAAATACTTAAGCAAAGACATACATATATTCACATATGATGTGTATCTATGTATACATCTCCATAACATATAAAGGCATATACATACATACCAATGTAAGAACATAAGTGTAGTAACAGACATGCATTCAGCAAAGGCTAAGACCATACAGATTATGTAATTTGATAAATGTGTGGGATTCTGTTCTACCAACAAAGTTTAACATAGATTACTATAAGCCATTGCCTCCAACAGCAATTGCTGTGTACTACCACTTTTTAGATTTAAGAAACTCCATTAATCTCCCCCATATTTTTTCAAAAATTTCTGGAGAAATGTTGTATTTTTTTTTTTATGTTTTTTTTATGTTGTATTATGTTATGTTTTTTTTCCATATTATCTGTTTTTCAGTCCTTGTGGAAACGTTTCTTACTCATTATAGAACAATTTCTTCTCCACAGAGGAAGGGGTACTGCTTTATGCAGACCTTTATCTTACTCTAAATAGATAAACATTTTCCTCTTCAGGGCGACATTTTACTGTAAATATATAATTCTGCTGCATTTCCAACAAAACAACTAAAGACATTTTTTGCCCAGACTCAATGTTCCAATATTAATGAAACAATCTTGATGAACATGTGATGAGATAGTAAGGTTAAAGGAGTTTATTTGACAACAACAATAGTCCAAACAGTGGGGAGTTTACTGGCTGGTGGTTGGCTGAAGCACTTGTAGAGAGACAGAGATACTGCAGAATAAAGAGGACAAAAATAGAGTTAAGGTAAAAAACACCCTGAATGATCACAAGATTCAAAGGTTGAAGAGGAGCCAGGTTACCTGACTAGAAGCTGTAGTACACAGGGGTCTGAAAGTTTTTAACCAGGTGAGGAGATCTTGATTGCCAAGGATTATCTGCAGCTGAGATGTCTAATGAGCTGCAGCCGTGACCATCCATGAGTGACGGCAGCTGTATTAAGACTTAAGTGGGTGTGGCTAAAATTTTACTCTAGCAGAATTTCCGCTGTCTTTTTACCCCAGCTCTGGCAGTGGCTGGTTATGAATACACTCAAAAGAGAGTACATTTTACTATTTTTGAGTAAAATATTTTTTACTCTGGAAAAATGACTCCTCAGATTTTCCTGTGTAGCTAGGATGCATGCTAGCAGCAATGCTAATAACCCAACACACATGCACAGATACCATCAATAAGTCTTAACTGGAGAGGGCCCATTCTCCAGGTTTGTCAGGGACAGAACCAAATTTTGTGGGCAGGCCTGGATGATACTGATTTATTATCATTTTAAAAAGGGAAGTGTATACCTGCTTCATCACACAACTTAAGCGAGAGTGCAAAACCGCTACAGTCACACCTGAGAACATGGTGCACCCTGTTTAGCAGGGTGGATTTGTTTTGTTTCTGTTCGAAGCTCTTCCTTTGTACACTTAATCAATCCAGTGCCTCAGAGAGTCGATACAATTTCAAATTCATCTTCAACTCTCTGAGAAAAACAAATCAGCCTCATGGAAGACATGCCAGAGAAGTCTTCCTATTTGCTACATGGAACAAACCAAATAATGAGGCCTGTTTGACTTCCTGATGCAGTTACAATCCTCATCATGTGCTCTACTCACGACTCAACACTCTTATTAATCCTGATCTCCATTTGGAATGAAACATCACTTTGCTAAGTCAACTGATTAGGTTAAACGGCAGCCGCTCGTCTTTCCAGTAATGGAAGCCTGAATCAATTTATCACAGTGCTGTTTGCCTTCATTTGACAGCTGCTGCATGCAGTTTGATTCCTCGGCCGCTTTTTGAAATGAGAACTGCATGCTTAATAGAATCAGATGCATTTATTTACATATATAATACTTGATCCGACAGAAGCAGGCACAACTCCGTTGGACTTCTCTCCCTCTCACACACACCTACACACACATACGTAAAACCAATCCAAACTGCAGTCAAACAAACACAGGTGTAGACACACATGGGTGAACACACACCCACGCTGGCATGGAAAAAGCTGAGGTTTGATGATTTTTCCCTCCCTCCAACACGTCCCTCTGTGTCCCTCCCTCTGGCATGGATGGATACGTTGTTATGGATCATTAATTTTCAGAGTTGCTGTTTTTCTTTTCTCCTTGGAAGCCAAAAGAAGGCAGCATCTGCTCTGCGAAAGCTGTGAATCCTGGCAAAACAGGAAAATGCAAGGGTGGATAAAGTGTGCTGTTTTGACATTTTGTCAAAAAAAAAAAAAAAAAAGTCCCTGCTTGAAATGAGCTCTGAAAATATGGAGGAAACTTTTAAGAGAAGCTAACGGCAATAATAAAAGTTAAATGTTGTGGCGGGTCTAAAACTGTTAAATCTAAACTGCCAAAGAAGCAAGGCTGCTCATCAGGAGGGGGGGTGGTAAAGCTTTCCAGGGCGTTGCATAGACACAGTCCATCCTTAATTTAAGTAATGATTACCTTTAATTTCAAGCCTAAATATTCACCATTTATTATTAAAGCAACAAAAACATACAACTAAAGTGAACTTTCTGCAGTCAGCTCCAAAGCTGAATGGAGCCAGGCCCAGGAGGAAAATGTTAGCCAGGAGGCTAACGCTAATGCTGCTGATCCAAGGTAAAGATGCCAAAATATTGAATGATATATAAGGAGGGGCCTGTGTACTGTGTCTGCCAGGGACCCTGCCAATTCTGTGGGTGGGCTTGCAAACAAGACTCAGACAGGGGTGCCAGAAGCCCAGTAGTTATGTCTGTGTGCTCCATGTACATAAGGCTGTTGTGACTGGCAGTGATTTCTGGCAGTGTTCCTGAGCTCATGTAGTGATGTCCAGTACAGAATCAAAATTAATTTTTCAATGCAGTGCTGCCTGGGGGCCTGAGCATCCACTACTGACTTTTGGCCTTGTCCCTTGCACACAGATTTCTCCAGATTCCCAGGGTTGATGATATCAATACCTGTAGATGGGGGGATAGTCAAAGTCTTTGCAATTTTAGTTGAGGAAATTGTTCCACAATTTTTAAGCATAGTTTCTGACAGATTGGTGAATCTCTGCCCAGCACCCCAAATTCTATGATCAAAGACTACCCTGTAGTCTAGACACTGGTAGCCATAAAGGGATGAAGGACGGCACAGAGGAGCTGGAGCTGAATACCAATGAGATGTAATGGAGGTGGCTGGGGTGGAGGAGGGTTGCAGCAGCTGCACTGAAACAGGAAAGAGGAATAGATTTTAAAATATGACAGCAGCAGGATGATTAGATTGAGAGAGGTCAAGGTAGCTTCAAGCAAAAAAAATGTGTATCTGTATGTAAATCATGTAAATGTGTGCTCAGTCAAAAGGCTGTAAATTAAGAGCTGAGACCAGCAAATCCAGTGGGAGTATTACTTAATTCAGTTTTCAGTGAGTCATTATCCTGCTTTTTTTTTTTTTTTTTGGCATAGGGTATATTAATATTAGAGATAAGTGTATATGAAGTCTCTTTGTAAAGATACAAGCTTGACAAAAGGGGAATGGTCAAACTTTGAAACTGTGTGGGAGAGAAAATGTGTCAGGCCAATGAAGGAGTCTATTCTCATCACTGTTCTTATGCAGTGTTTATTTATTCCCAGTGAAATAGACTTTAGAAGGACTAAATGGATAGGTAATATAACCAAGCATGAAATGTGATTATATTTATTTAACATAGAGATTTATATTTTCTACATTCAGAAACTCATTTGTAATGAAATGCAAACCCATTTTGTCACTTGTTGCCATAAAGCAGTCTAACACTGAGTCCTCGGCTGTGTAATGTTTATTATTTATGAAGACACTTCAGGGGCTCTCATAATGTAAAAAGTTCCGGCTAACAGAGCTCAAACACACACATAATCCCCCTAAACGGCCACTTGATGCCTTGCAGAATAAAGAAAAGTCATCTTATTGTGCCCTAACGTAAGGTGAGCGAAAATTGACGAATCATTTGTTTTCTAGAAATTCTCCCAACGTCCTGCACTTCTTCGATAAGCTTTCTCAGGTATTCATCATGGTTATGATGTCTGCAGGGGAGAAGAAATGCCTTTAATCCGAGCACGGCGGAGAAAAGCAAATCTGTTTGTACCAGGAGGAAGCAGAGGATTAATAGCTCAGAAGAAATGTGTGACAACTTCTTAAGGAAGATAAGACAGCTAGAAACATGTTTGTTTAAGCCGCTGTATTAATTAATGTTCAGGACAAGTTTTCTTTTCTTTTTTTTTTTTTTTAAAGAAATGCAAACATTGTCTTCACATTGAAGTACATAATGTTTATGTCTTTGTAGGAAATGCTGTTTTGTTTTTCAATTAAAAGATCACTTAATTTTAGCAAAGACACTTTCAGAATACAATCACCTTACACTGAAGCTTCACTGTAAGGCTACCAGTTTTCATTGTTACTGGTGAGGGGGATTTCGAATCATTACCTGTTAATAGGGGTCTGCTTCTGTGTTGGCATAAGCCATGATAATCTGTAAGCCTTTTATAACAGAACATTTATATTTTTGTGTTGTTTTTTTTTGTATCAGGCATTTCATAAACTCAAAGTTTAGTTCAGTCAGGAACAATCTGATCATACATTTTACCATTACATTGCAAAATCGATGTACAGTTTGGTTTGGCAGAGAAGACTCTGAACAAAAGATGTTCAAGTCAAGCAGCATGCTTTGGCTCAGGAAGCACAAAGAAACCCTTACATGGATAGATACATTTAATGCTAATGCTTAATGAATACAATAAAATTAGTTCAAAAGGAGTTAATCCATAGTGGCATGAACCTGAATGAGGGTGCAACAAGCTTTATGCCATAAAGGAGGCAGCTGGGATGGAGGAGGTTAAGCTCTATTAGCAGCAGCAGCATGGCGCATCAGCATTAACGTAAACTGGGATTAGTGAGGGTATACATCCTATTCAGATAAATTACTGTGTTGAGAGAAAGAGATCTAATTGGCAGTTGGAGCTGGGAGGCGATAATTAGGATTAGCTAGCCATCAGCTGAAGACTATAGTGTCCTGCATGAACTAACCCTAACCTTCATTTATTGAACGTTTAATATCTTTTGTTATATCTTTGTTTTTATTCTGTGGACCCCTTGAAAAGCTGCCATGTGCTCATCAATTGCTAATTAACAAATGTCAATGTATTTCCAGTAGAAATAAAGTACAAAAGTGGCATTTAAAATGAAATGAATCAATTTTTCTTCAGTTTGGTGGTGAACAATTAAAAAAAAAAAACTTCAAACATGTGCAGTGTTAAGAAATACCTCATAATTACTTGTCTTTCCAAAGCAGATGCACATTTATTTGATTTTCCTTCCATCTGTACTCATGCAGCATATGGTGGAACTAAATTGCATTACTTAGTGTGCTAAGAAGAGAACAAATACCATAAAACTGGTTGCATAAGACACTTTCAATTTCCATTTTTCTTCTTAAAAGAAGGCTGCTGTGGTGATCTGACACAGTTATACTGTAAATAGGACACAGTGACACAGACTAGGCTGCAAGTGTCACCTTTTAACAGCTTTTCTCCCTCATTAGGTCAGAATCCTGCATTTAAGGGAAACAGTGGTATTCCCCTGAGGAAATAAACCTGCGGAGTGCTTATTTCAGACACATGATCACTGGTAGTGGGTAGTGGGACACGCAGGCTGTAGGTCCATATATCACACCTACGCCACCTACACCCCCGCCACATTTGTAGGGAAATGCATTTGTAGGATGAGCAGCAGAGCTGAGTATCTGGGTTGAAAAATTAAGCAAATTTCTGCCAGTGCCAAACATGTTATTCTGCCACTGACTCTTGTTTGGTGTCGTTGCCAATAAGCATTGTTACCACAAAGAAAAGACATCCATCAAACACAGACTTACTTTTGTGCCAGTTTATTTGTTGAGGCACACATTTACGACCCACTGAAAAGGGCTCCATGAGCCACTTTTGGGTCCCAAGCCACTAGTTGAGAACCACTGCCCCAGGTGAACCTCCGTTTCATTTAAAACAAAGACACAAAAGATTTCGCCTTGTGTTTTAGTTGAAATTGGCAAGTCTAAAGTGTGCTTAAGTAAAAACAGGAGACGAAGACCTGAAGAAGTAAAAATGCATCCTCTGCCTCGTGAAGACAAGGTAACAGTTTTAAAATGTTTTGGTTTTTTTGTTGTTGAATAATGTTGCATTGATCATCTTTATACAAATCTAAATGCTTCGGGTTTTGCAGACATTGAAGTAAACATGACTCATCAGCGGTTCACAACATCGATCAATGCACTGACACAAGGTAGGCTAGAGGGCCCAGACTCAGACACATAAGGAGGCGAAACCGAAAAGGACCTGAGGCGGTCAAAGATACTGATAACAAACTCACTACAGAAAAGACAAAGAGCTACAATGTTTTGGCTCCAGCATACTGCCAGCCCTCGACTTGCATAAACTCTTGATGGGAATCCTCATCAGGTGTGCTCTCAGCTGGAGTCTAATAATCTGATAAAAGGCAGGTGTGCTGCTCCCATGGAGGTCAGGTTGAGATTGTGATATTTACATCTCGCCATTGACTTTCTGCTAGGAGTATAAGAGTATCTGTATTTCTCCTGGGTGTCATGGTTCAGGGGTCACAGTTTGGTGAATGTAATCACACAACTAATGAACTTGTTTTAATCTTTAAGGCTATCTCAAAATTTTAGAAAATTAGGAAACATCAGTTCAAAAAAGGATTTACAATACAGAAATGTTGACCTTCTGGAAAATTATGCTCATTTCTGCACTCAGTACTTGGTTGGAAGTCCTTTTTGCACAATTTACTGCATCTATGAAACATGGCATGCCAGGTCTTTTTCTTTTTCGCCCATGTGAGATGCCGATGACCTATGTGGTTCAGGAGTGGCTTGACACTATAAGAACACACTACTTGCAGTCCATTTCCTAGACACATCCTCATGTAGTAGCTCTTGATCCACTGACTCCAGTCTCAGTCCATTCCTTGTGAAGCTCCCCTAAGTTCTCGAATCTGCTTAGTTAAACATTTCTCTAAAGGTTGTGCTAATCCCTTGTGCACCTTTTCTTTCCACATTACTTACCAGCACTCTAAGAACAGCCTTCCCATTCTGCAGTGACCTTCTGAGGCTTACCCTCCTTGTGGAGGGTCCTTGTGAAGACTTTTTCCACAATACTTATTTATGTTCACTTATTTATTCATTGGGAGCTGCAAGCTGTAATAGTCAAGATTTTAAAAAAGCCTGAAGTATTTCACTTTGTGTGTGACGAATCTTGAATATATTGAAATGTAACAGTAGCAAGGCAGCTTTACACTCTGCAGAAGATTTAAAGTTCTTATATTTCCAAAAGCCTGAAAGTGATCTGTTTGCATTGCTTTTCTTCATTGCTCTTCTTTTCTAAAATTCTTACCTGCACACAATGAATTTTATTAAATTTTCTTGTTATATTCACAGTTTAGCACCAAGAATGTTCTGACATAACAGCTCTTGACCATACTCTTTCTATTTACATTCCACCAATCATACACCCTAAAATGCATTCAAGTTGACACGTGAGTGGACACAGACAAAGACTTCAATTCAAGGACGGAAAAGTAAGAGAATTAAACACATGATCTGCTGCTGTCACAGTTAACTTTCCATCGAAAAAAGTTACAAGTCATAAAATGTACATGCATTTCATACAGAATCACACCTGGTGCTGCCACTGATGTCAGTGATGATTTTTAATCATCGTTTTAGCTTTAAAAGACGACATACGACTAACAGAGAGATGAAAGTTACAGAAAGACAAAGACATCAGACATTTGCTGCTTAAGCTGCTCATGCATCAGGATCCTGGCAGATGTCCCAAATTTTGCTGCGCCAAGATTGAAGCAAAACATCTGAGACCTTTTCATTTGTTTGAAGACACCAGAAGGTAACAAGCCAAAGAATTAGAAGCTGTCTTTGAGCGAGGGTTGGCATTTCTTTGCCAGGCCTCTTTTTTTTTTTTTTTTTAATTTCTCTTCACAACCCAACAGCAATGAATAAATTAAAGGAGGCTGCATCATCCTGCACCAGCAGTCACACGGTGCACATGGTTTTGGTTCAATTTTTAAAAATCCTGTCAATATTCCCATGTTCCCATGGTGAGCATGTTCATGTGACATCACACTTAGTGTGGGACTCTAAAATACTGTAATCATGCTGTACTGTTACATTCCACTGAGACTCTGACCACTGTTTTTGTTTAATTACTTCCTGATGAAAAATGAAAAAACTCAAAGGATACTGAAAATCCAGGGAAAATTTGAGCAATATTTCATAGTTGAAAAAAATGCATGCATACTTTTACACTATTCCTAATAGATGTATTATCACATAGAGTAGTGCAGGGGTCGGCAACTAAGTTTGGCCTTGGACCAAATTTTTTTCTGATCAACTCAATGGTGGGCCGAAATTACATCTTCAGCAGGCAAAACCTGTCTTTCCTAAAAAAAAAACAAAACTTTTTTTCTCATCTATACTATTATATCTTGTACAACAACATAATTTAATTCAAGTTATTTATTTAAAATCAATGAATTTGCTACAGACTGCAGAGAGAGTGATGTTTCCTTTTTTCTCCTTTTTCTCAGAGTGCACATGTGCCAATTAAGTTCCTACCTCAAGCCAGCATGCGCCTGAAGTCAAGCAGATGCTGCTTTATTTTAGTTTATCATATTTTGTCACAACTTTTGAATAAATGTTCTGAAATTTTTGTGGAATTGTTGTTTTTGTGATAGCATATATATATATATATATATATTTTTTTTTTTTTTTTTTTTTTTTTTTTAATAAGTTTTTTTAATCAGTGTCATCTGGTGGGTCAGGTATTATTGGCCGTGGGCCAATTTTGGCCCGTGGGCTGCCAGTTGCCTACCACTGGAGTAGTGTGTTTCAAATTCATACTATTCAATTTGTGCATGTGACAAGACTGGTCAAAATGTTGAAACAGCACCTTTGTCAGGCCAAATATCCCCAGAATGCCTTGAAGTCACATGACTGTAAGTTGCGAATGTTAGTAAGGTTAGTACACAGCGTTGAGTATTTATGTGAAGCTTTCATTACCAGCGTGAAGACCTAGAGGGCAAAAAGAGTTTAGGCTACTACTGAACACTATTTAAAGCTGTGGCATCATTTTAATTCTTATTCTGCTATAAAAAAAAATGTTGACATTCAATGACACCACAGAAAAAGAGAAAAAGTTTTGGCACTTACACAGCACCTGTGACACTTTTTCAGACACTAAAATCAGCAAAGTCACTACCAGAGTGATGTAATAACCTATCTTTCTCTTGCACTGCTGCCAGGTTGAAGAGCTATCAAAGCATAAACAGTTTTGTGTATTTTTAAGTGAATGCTGCTGTTTAAAAGGAACCTTGCATGTTCAGACAAGTTCATCTTGTCGAATAGATATTTGTATCTCTCATATGTATATCGAACTAAAAAACTCACTAGATACCTGCATTTTGAGTAAATTTGAGCTTATAAACTCAGCAGGCCACCATGTTTTGGTCCAGACTGGCACTGTGACGTCGCTTAGCCATAGCCCTCCTCACCGTTCATATGCAGTAACCGCTGTTTCACCACGAGTGGTTACTGGTCAAACTAGACAGGAAAATACAGAGCCATATTTACCTTGCTGTAGCAAATATTTACATCCAGGTTGTTAGAATAAGTTTGAAATCTGTTTCTTGATGAACCAGATGAAGGCCATGAGCTCACCATGAGCAAGGTGTGAATGTCCATTCAGTTCTTGGGTGGTTTTGAGTTTACCAGTTGTTCAATCCTTTTAGTTTTCTTTTCAGTGTAATAGCACTGTGCATTCTTATTAACTCCAAGTATTAAGTGTAGTATTATATTGTGTAGGCAGCTCAATCTTCAAGCTCCACTGTTGTTATCTGGTTACTGCATGATCGACCGTCAAACAATTTTTTAAAGTCAGGTTATCATTTCAAACATTAAATATCTTGTCATTCTGCCATATTTAATTGAATAAAGGTTTAAAAGGGTTTGCAAATCACTGCATTCCATTTTAATTTATATTTCACACAAAATCCCAACATTTTTGGAAACTGGGGTTTTATTTGGTATTAAACAAACAATATCTAAAAACTGATGACTGACACCAACATCGCATTTGATATGATGCTAGCCAATGGTTTATCATACTGGAAATACCCTCAAATATGGTAAAAACAGTTGTCAGAGACGAGATGTTTCTATGTGAAATAACCTTAAGGGAACATTTGAGTTTGCCACCCTGAGTGTGACGTCACATGAACATGACTGCTGTGAGAATATAGTCTGTTCTGTTTAAAGAGAATACTCTGTCCAAATTTAATTCTTATTTAACACAGTCTCAACCACCACAAAAACAAAACATTAAAGCATCAAAGGAGAAGAAAAAAGAGCTTCTGTTACAGACAAAACTCTTTGAGAGATTTCGCCATATATTCTAAACCCAAATATCAACTCATATTTACCCTTTTTAGCAGAATATTCTGTTTGAAAAATATTTCATAATCAAAGCCAGCGAGAATCTCTTCCCTTTAAAACAGAGGTCACACATTTAATACACATACACCTACACCAGCCACTTTCCCAGAACTGTTGGTGAATACTAATTACAAAAGGATTTATGAGTTTCTTTCCCACAGGCTTTTGTGCAATCCTTAGAAATACCACCAATGTTTCAAGAAACCCTGTCTCTAGAGTGTTTTTACAATGTCATTTCAATATGATGCTATTATCTCTTTTATTCCTTCCCCCAAGCTCTCATGGCTACCATTATAGTGTCCAAACTTTCCAAAGGGTTTTTACCTTGCACTTTTTCAATAAAGAGGGTGTTATTTTCTGAAAAATACTCCAAAATCTTCTATTTGCACATGCAGAGTTCTGTTTAGGAGCAGCCATGTGAGGCTGTTGAGCAAATGTTACAAAATGTTATTCACTGTGTTTGACATTCGAGGCATTTACCCTGGCATAAAGCCTTAAGGTAGCAGGGTTATCCTCTGTGTCTTAGGAGGCAATTCACTATCAGCTAGCCTTGCCCCTGAGGACAAAAAGATACACATGCAACAGTTGAGCATAAGCGTTTCCCTGCAGCGTAGCTAAAGTTCAAGTCAAATATCCTCTTTGTGCCTCAGTGTGCCAATCAAACGGCCTCTCCTGTAATGCTAAGAGAAAGGCGTAAGACCTTAGCTGACCCCTGACTGGAGGGGTTCTGTGGTATCGATGTTTGACTTGCTGAGAAACACCATGCCTTCAGCAGTCTCTTTCTCTGGATTTGGGTCCTTTGAGCCCGATCTGCATCGCTGCCACATGGTGATGGTGAAAGTGCCCTGCAGCAACCCCATGAGGAAACAGAGACTTGGCTTTGCGCTGAGAGTACCGACATGTTAGACGTGGGGCCTGGACTGCAGGAGTAGGTTGCGATGTGTCCTTGCGGTTTGGCAGCGAGTCCACCTGTCCTGAGGCAGCGTCCGAGCAGCACGTTGTGGAAGGCTTTCTTAAACTCCCGGCTGAAGCAGGGGTATATTATGGGGTTGATGCAGCTGTTTAGGTAACCAAGCCAGAAGGTTATCTTAAAGACGGTTTCAGAAGGCTTGCAAGAAGGGAAGATGGATCCTAGAGAGAAAATACAGATACAAATCAGAGGAGAATGGACCGAAATATAACCCTAAAGTACCAGTGAGAGCTAAAGATCATTTAGCCTGTCCACAGTTCTCCACTTCATTTTAATGCCTCAGATTATGATAATGTCTCTCTTGTGGCTGAACTGATTAAATCTTTGCAGTCAGGTTTAAAGGCTGGTTGTGAAGAAAGACTTTTACAGCCATAGATATTACCCATGGTCTACAAATAACAATATTTCTGTAACACGCTCAGGCATTCACAAGCAGGGCCTGATTCAATAAGAACGCATTACAGCTTTCAAAAATTACTCCTGCTGTCCCCTCTGTCTCATGGTCTGATTCATAAAACAGTGAGCACTAAAGTTAATCAAATGCAAACCTTCCAAAAAAGTTGTCATGCTCCGAGCATTCACTCTTGTGTGCATCTCAGTGTGGAGAGAAACTGTTTGCACCTTTCTGCTGTGTGGTGCTGTGCTCTCATGCTGACAGAGCACGCTTTTGTCCACAAAAAAGAAAGTGAACTATGAGGGGAGGGTAAACTTTTTCACCGTTTGGTACAAAGCTTCCAAAGTTGAATGTAGAGAGAAAAACACAAAGAAGAAAACCTTCTCATCCTTGCCTTGCACAATGGCTCCAGATCATCTCCATTCATGTTGAGGGTCATTTGCTGATTGCCCTGGACTGGTTCATTTGTTTCTCTTATATCAATAATAGTATGGTCAAAGTTATATAAACATTAGCACAATTATTTTCCCTACCACTGGAGAGTTTGTGCATGGCTAGAAGATGCACATGGCTGTGCAGCAATGTTTGTCAGTAAGATTATTTTATCAATAAAAAATCAACCACACAAACCACTTATCCATATTGCACAAGATTCTCATAAAAATAGTAAACAAAAATGATAATTATAAAAACAAATTTAATGGTAAAAACTAGAAGAACACTCAGAGAGAGAAGACCTCCACCATTAGCCCTATCTCCCAATAGTAAAGAATCCTTTAAAAAAAATTCCTGGATCCAGATGGTGATCTGGATCACTCCCAAAATCTAATCAGTTCTTATTCCATTTTTGACATTTCCTGAAAATTTCATCAAAATCTGTCCATAACTTTTTGAGTTATGTTGCTCACAAACTAACAAATAAACTAACAAAATAAACAAACTAACTAACTAACCCTGCCGATCACATAACCTCCTTGGCCGAGGTAAAAACAGAAAAAAGAGAATACCAAAGCATTATTGGACGATCTGGCTACAGCCTCTAGAAACATGATTCAAAATCCTAATTGAAGTGTGCACAGACAAGATTACAGACTGCTCATACATGGACTGCAGAGGTTTTCAGTCCTCCCTACAACCTTCATGGCAGTCTGCACAAGACAAGCAAGTTTAGATTTTAACTGAGCTGAGAGATTACTGTTCCAGCCTGATGAAACAAATACATTATCTTTTGATCAACACCAAATACCCAGAGTCAGCATAATGAGAACACAAATTATCAGCATTGGTTGCATAAATACCTGTAGGAGCTGACCCGGTTGATTTTTCATCATGGCTGAGCAGTAGGGTATGATCACCAGCTGAACAAGGGTTGTGCACCATCTACTTAATTTTCTTAACCTTTACATCACCTCACTTGTGCAATCATCTGCTCACACTGCTTTTCCTATCACTGCTATGCAGACAATAAACAACTTTTCCTATCCTTTCCACCAGATGACACCACTGTCTCAGCTCAGATCTCATCCTGCTTTGTTGATATTTCTAAATGGATGAGGGAACGTCACCTTCAGGTCCAGTACTAGTCCAAGACTGAGCGCATTGTCATTCTAGCCGGTCCAACCATTCAACCCGAGATCAATATCCAGTTTGGCTCAATTAAAGTCAAGTCAGCCTGGAATCTGGGTGTCATGATCGATGACCAGCTAACCTTCAACATTCATGTGGCCTCGATTGCTCAGTCTTGCTGATTTTTCCTCTATAAAATCAAGAGGATCAGACCCTACCCTCCATCACATCAGGGACCTAAGTCACTAGCTCGACTCTTCTCCTCTGTTGTTCCTCAATGGCAGAAGGGATCACCCAAACCCATTCAATCCGCAGAGTCCCTTCCTACTTTCAAGAGAAGGTTTAAGACCCAGCCTTTTTAGAGAACACAGCATCTAGCTAGACTCTTCTCCACTGCAGTCGCCAGTGGTAGAATGAGTCTTCCAATTCATGTTGGCTCCACTGTCCTGCTCTACTTCTGGGGTTTGGCGCCCAGTTCTGTGTGAGTGATGTACGTCACTATTTGTTGGTGAAGACAACTTAATTGTTGGAGATGATGAGAGGTCTTCTCACGTTAATGATTAGTTGTTTCACTGCTGATTTTTATTATGAAAAACCTAAACATCATGTGCATTGCCTCTAACACTGCATACCTGCACCTGGGTCCAATTGGACTTGAAACCCCGTTTCTTGTGTTGTACATAGGCTAATAGCTTTGATGAGTCAGATGACTGGAAAAACCCAAGTCCATTAGCCATTTAATTTCTTGGTTAACTGGGTGGCAAGCCTGCCTATCTAGTGTTTGATTGGTTACCTAAAGAAGTCATGTCCCAACAAGTGTTTGAGTCAACACCTGCAGAGATAAAACAAGCAATTTTCTCAACAGTAGGAGTTGGGATGTTTCTAGAATAGAGCTCTCTCTTCATTGGGAATAGCCCCTGAACAAGCAAAAGATAACTTAGCCTATGTAGCATGCACGCTAACTGCAGCTAACAGTAGTGAGCTAACATTACTGACTCTGCTACACAAACATGTTCACTATCCTGGGAAAAAAAGCCTGGTCTTACTGGTTGATGATGTTGCTGAGTCGCTTTGTGCAGTCGTTTGTTATTTTGAATCATGTAGTTATATCTAGATAAGCTAATGAACTAATGAGTTCATTATGCTAGCTGAGCCAATTAACCAGCTAGTTGCTCACCAGAATGAGGCATTGTCCACATGGAGACGAAAACGTTATATGCCTGCTTCGTTTTGAAAAAGTTGTCCATAAATATGGGATCGTTTCAGGAAATGTAAGCATGGAACCACTGAAAATGTGTGAAAACACTGTAGTACATATGCCAAGCCTGTACGAGACGCTGCATTGCTGCCACGGAAATGCACCAAAAGAGAGATGATCACAGAAAACCTCTCCTAGTTGCCCTTCTGGTTGTTCTCCGCGGTGGATTTAAGAACATCTGGTGTATGTTGTTCTTGGCGGTGGTAAAGGAGCATCGGATTTTGCTGTAAAAGCCATAATAAGCTCCTTGCTTCTGCAGCATGAACACGACCCTGTAATCTGCCACTGTTGTTTTGGTTCGACAGCGCATGTGACATAAGTGGGCTACACTATGTGTGACATAATTGTTTCAAGAAAGATGCTGTTGGCTGTCCCCACGGAGACGAAACGGTAAGCGTTTACTGATTTGTTCCCAAAACACCGTTTCTGTGTGGATGAAGCGCTGATACAACAAAAACTATTGCTATACTCCTGAATTCGTCTCTGTGTGGTCAGTGCCTGAGACAAGTGAGTAAAACCCATCACACTCCCAATTCAACATAACTGGTAGTTAGGGTAAATGGCAATATTTTAATGTTTGCACAATTTCTATTGATCTGCAATGTTCAGTCAGTGAAATACTGACTACGGATGGCATGGAGTTACAGCTTCCCCTGAAATAACCTGAAAGATTCAGGGCTTTTGAGAAAACATTTGTGTCTTAAGCCCTGTAAGCCACAGCCTGACTCTTCAGATGGGGAAACACAGAAGTTTCCCATGATCTGTGTTTTCTTCAATGGCAATCAGCGGTTTCCTCCCATTAAGGAAGTCACACCAGAATTTGATCCAGGATGGAGCCACTGCAAAGCGCTATCGTCCTCAGATTCAAATCCTCTCTTGCTTTCAAAATCATCTGTCAAGTAACAAATCTAAAAATATAAGAATTAGGTCAAAATGATTATGTCCACTTTTTCTACAGTATAGAGAACATAATTCAAGGCACAGAGTGAAGGACTGCTGCAGAATTAGACACCAGAAATGAGGCTGGAGTTGTGGAAGAATGAGCCAAGACCTAATACAATAGAATTATCTATACTGAGAGATTCGTAAATAGCATCTTAATGGAGGTATCTAATTGAATCAGTTGTTCCTTGGGAACTGAACTACATTTCTACTCACTTCATTCAGATTCATTGAAAATATTTTGCTCTTGCTTGGAGTACAAGATGGAAAAACTTAAGTGTTAGGTCTTAAATGCTTAATGTACAGAATAGCACCAGTGATGGGCATCCTTTATGAGACTGAGGACCCTTATTGTACTTTCTTGCATGTGGATGGCAACCAGGTCCTTCAACACAAACAGGCATTCTATACAAGGCGCTCAGGAAAAATACATAACGGAAAAGGTTTTTCAAATCCCCATTTCGTATATCTCAGACTGTCATCACTAAGAGCCTATATGAACACTGCTCTATGAGCTGTGAAGGTCTGTTTCCATTGAAATGCAGAGCTGTTCTCTGAGGACTCACTGACTTGGGAGGCTTCAGGGTGACAGAGGATGCCTCCTAGCATTACGGCCCATTAGGCCTCATGCTTGTTATCTATAATAGCTTTCTTTGGACACTGCAATCGCTTGGTTCATTTCATTTCATATCACAGCATAAGCCTATTCTGCTCCCGTGGTGTTTTGGTCTATTTGGTTACTTGTAATTGAATTTTTTGATGTCTCCTCTGAGAGACCCGAGCATCAGAGCTGAAGCACAGCAAGGGGGGAAGTTCCTTCATGAGGCTGTGTTCAAAGAGAAGAAAAATCCTTGAGTAACATTAAATTCAAGAATCTGGCCTCAACAGCTTTTGTATAACGATTGTGCTAAACCACAGGAGGGTTGCTGCACCTGAAGTCTATAATTTAAACCATTATTTCTGAACAGCCATTACAGTCAGATGTTTCACTGGTATGGCCATATCTTTGGTTCAGATGGACTGGGCAGGTTCTAGGCACTGGCGATAAAGGTGGTCGCCTAGGGTGGCGGGTGAAGGAGGTGCTGACGTGAACCCTGAACATTTTGAATGAAGCACCAATGGAACAGACTGTCAACTTCTGAGCTTCATCGTCTGACCCCTGAGCCCCTCGGCCCGCCTGTCTCGCTCTTCACAGAATAAAATGCCATTTCAAACGGCGCTTCAAAAGTATCATCATTATGTAGAACATAAACACTGATATGATATTTTACTATGGAGGTTGCACGTTTAAAACCCAGCTTGGGTGGTGTTGATCATGTAAGGCTTTGGTACAGGACACTCAGTTTGAACCTCTCAGGACAGATATTTTGTCCATAATTTCTACTATCACATAACACAATATGACATTCTAATGTTTATTTATCTAATAACAAAATTAAAACAGATTTCTACTTAGTATTGTCAGTTAAATAAAAATATGTATCGTAAAATTAAAGACAGCATAATTATTCACCCCCTTCAAGTCAGTATTTAGTAGATGCACCTTTGGCTACAATCAGCACTGAGTCTGTGTGTATAGGTCTCAATCAGGTTTGCACATCTGGACGCTGAAATTTTACTTCATTCTTCTTTGTAAAACTGCTCAAGCTCTACACAGGGATCAGCCCTTTTCAACTCCATTCACAAATTCTCTATTGAATTGAGGTAAAGGCTTTGAGTCTATCACTTCAGAACATTCACCTTGTCTTTAAATCACATCTGTGAAGGGTTTGCTTCAGGTCATTGTCTTGCTATAAAACAAAACTGTAAACCATATGTCTCTTGCAGACTTGATAAATTTGTCCTCCAGGATTTTCCTTTATTTTGCCCCATTTATTTTGCCCTCTACCTTTTCAAGCCTGCTAGGGCCGGCTGCCGAGAAGCATCCCCACAGCGTGATGCTGCCACTACTATGCTTCACAGTGGGGATGTTGCATCTGTGGTGATGTGAAGTGTTTGGTACCTGAAAAAAAAGGGTCTTGTCTGATGGCCAAAAAAAAAAAAAAAAAAGAAACTGACTTGGAATGCTTGAGTATACCTGTATCAAAAAAGGTGAAAGCAAAGTTATGAAAATCAGATCAAAACAGCATCTCACAGACAAATGCCAAAAAGGCCAGTGTAAGAAACATTTCTTCCTCCTTATATCAGGGCTCCCACACCCTTTAAAAAATCCATTAACGACTTTTTAAGACCTGAACTGATAGAAATGAATACCACTTTTGCGCTGTAAACTGCAAAAAATAAAATGCATAGTACTGGGCAGAATAGTTTTTTTGGGGTAGTGAACACCCAAACTTGATGATTTGTGGCACATTTAATGCATCTGTTCTATCAATTTATAGTATATTGATGTTTATCAATACACTGTGAGCATGTTTTTGGTGCTAAGCTGATTTAAAAGCAGAGAAATACCTTTTGTCAGAGTGGACCTGTTAAAATAAGGGTGTGCTGCATCCTGGTAGCCCAGATGTTAGAACACTGGACTAATGTTTCACAACAGTACAGTATTTATGGAAGGAAAGTCCAAAAAAATAAGAGAGGGGTCCGAGGTCCAAACACTGAATTCCATGAATTATAAAGAATTTTTATGCAACCTGTGGGAGAAGATGGCTGAAATCAGATAAGGTTGGCTAGAAAACAAAGACTGGATAAAGGCATCTCACTCAAAGTGCCTGCTAAAGTTTAAGACCTCTCACTGGTAAAAATCAGACTTTTTAAGGTCTTAATTTTCAAATGTGCAATTTAGGACTTTCAAGACTATTCAAGGGTCTGCAGGAACCTGATATCTGCTGCCACAAGCCTATTTATCTCAGCTTTTGTGATTACCTGTACCTGCTGTTGAAATTGAGCCTTGGCTGCTTAAAAACAGTATAATCAGTTATCTTCAGCTTCCCTCTGCCTCTGGGAGTTTTAACCATAGATTTTACTAGCTTTGTGTTAGTGTGCTGATGTTAAGCATGCTAAAGTGCTAAAATGGGTGGTAAATAAGCTAGCAAAAATTCCAGAGTTTGAGTTCCAGTAGATATGTGGATTTTCTCTTCTGTTTTTGCTTATTTGAATGTTGAATAGGAACAGCTATTCTGTTATTCTGTTCCAGCCAGTAACTGTGACAGTGTGACAGCGAGCCAGCATGCACAATGCAGCTTTCGGTTTTGTTTTGCTCCTGTGACTTTTCTGTTGTGTGAAGTCCATCCACCATCTGTTCAAATGGCAGATTGGGCTAATGTTTCATCTTTTATATAAATACACATAATCAACAAGGGAAAAACATGATCATGAAAGTTATTTCTCACTTTGTAAATATTAATTTGAAAAGGCATTGCTAAATAGCTTTTTATTACAATATTGAAGTCAATGTACTTCTACTGAGATAAAAATGGATCTGTCTCTTTTTAGGTAAAGAGCAGGACTTTTCTGCACAGTATGCCCCAACTTTACCATTTCAATCTCCACTAATGATATCTACTGTAAATAGTTAAGCTGAAGTTTTTAAAAAAAGATGTGTTTAATTCTGTGAATGATGTTTTGCATCTGAAAAGTATCACAATAGACTGGTAATATAAATCTTCAGAAGGCTCTAAGAACTCAAAGACAAGAGGTGCAGTGGCTAGAAAGTATCCCACCCCTCGGATGTTTTACTTTAGTTGATTTTATAAATCCATTGTGGTCAATAAAATGTGCCGTCTTTGACAGAAAAACTACAAAAAACATCTTCAATGTAAAAAGTAATTGTAATTCAAGTCAGTATTTAGTAGATGCTCCCTTTGACTGCCATTACAACACTGAGTCTGTGTGGATAGGTCTCAATCAGGCTTGCACATCTGGACACTTTTACTCCATTCTTCTCGAACAACTGCTCAAGCTCTGTCCGGTTGCCCGGGGATCGGATGTAAAAAGCCCTTTTCAAGTCTAGTCACAAATTCTCTATTGGATGGAGTCTGTGCTTTGACTTGACCACTCCAGAGCATTCCCCTTGTTGTCTTTAAACCATTTCTGTGGAGCTTTCACTGTATGATTTGTGTCATTGTCTTGCTGGAAAATAAATCTTTTCCCAAGCTGTAGTTCCCTTGCAGACTTGATAAGATTGTCCTCCAAGATTTTCCTGTATTTTGCCACATTCATGTTACTCTCAACCTTGACAAGCCTTCCAGAGCTGACTGCCAAGAAGCATCCCCACAGCATGATGCCACCACCACCGTGCTTCACAGTGGGGATGGTGTGACGTGTAGTGTTTGGATTTCTGCCAAGCATCGCATCTTGTCTGAAGGCCAAAAAGCACCATTTTGATCTCATCAGACCAAAAAAGCTTTCTTCCACTTGACTTTGGAATCTCCTGGACGCTTTCTGGTGAACACTAGTCGAAATTTAATGTGAGTTTTCTACAACATCCTATTTTCCCATAAAGCTATGACTGGTGAAGAATCAGAGCAACAGTTGTATGTAGTCTCTCCTATCTCAGCTCCTGAAGCTTGTTACTCCTTCAGAGTAGTCATATGTCTTGGCGGCCTCTCTCAATATATTCCTTCAATTCCTTAAAGATCAATTTTAAATGAACTCCAAGGGATCTTCAGTGCCTTGGAATTTCTTTTGCATCCACCCCCTGACTTGTATTTTTCAATACCCTTTTCTCTGAGTTGCTTGGAGTGTTCTTTTGTCTTCATGGTGTAATGGTAGCCAGGAATACTGATTAACCAGTGACTGGACCTTCCAGATGTAGGTGTTGTTATACTAAAATCACTTTAGATACAATGACTGTACTCAGGTGATCCCCATTTCACTAATTGTGAGATGACTATCACTTATTTTACATTACATATTTTTGTTAAACTGACATTACTGTGCAGAAATCTTTTTTTCATTACCTCCACCAAGGAGGTTATGTGATCAGCAGTGTTTGTTAGCAACATAACTCAAAAAGTTATGGACAGATTTTGATGAAATTTTCAGGAAATGTCACAAATGGCATAAGGAAGAACTGATTAGATTTTGGTAGTGATCTGGATCACCGTCTGGATCCAGGAACTTTTTAAAGGATTCTTCACTATTGGGAGATAGGGCTGATGGTGGAGGTCTGCGCTGTCCAAGTGCTTTTCTAGTTTTGATATTAAATAGTTTCATTGGATTTTTTTTTTTTTGTCATAAAAGCCAAATCATAACGACCATACCTGCTTCATAAAATCAACAGAAGGGTAAAATATCTGAGGGGGAGAAGACTGTTTACATGCACTTTATGACAAAATGACCAACTCAGAGCCCTGTGGTGTTCCCTGCACAAAGCATTTTGGCACACAGCCCAAATGTCTTTACCTTCTTCTACCTGACAAAATAATCCTTTTAATGCAAAACACTCATGTTGTTTAAATAGCAGATTAACTTGTGCTTTAGTAAGCTTTCAGGGTTGTTTTGTCTTAAAAAGAGGAGTGGTCAGGCACAAAGCTGGCATATTCCTATCTTGAGGATGAAGAAAACAACTAACAAAAGCCTGGTCAAAAATCTTAACTCTGCATTTAAATATGTTTATATTATAGGGCACATTAGATAGATGTGCATATATCATGAAATCACAGTTTACTTCTGTGGAGTTTGTTTCCAAGCTTTCTTCCATGGATATCACTCTGTTATGTCTAATATATAGAAAAGCAGGCTTTCATTCAACAGAGAGTTGGATTCATAATATATAATGATGAGTGTGTGTAAGGAATATAGCCAAAGGTTCCAGCAGAGAAAACAAGTAAATAAATGCCTACTGTCTACTCTTTTTGATGATAAGCATGCAAAACATTAATTAACGTAGATCCTCTCTGATGCTGTCAGCATTTCTAGAGATTTAATAACTGAAGAGCACAGACTGGTGCCTCTTGAACAAGCAAAAAAAGGTCTGCCACTACAATGCGAGGGTCTTCACCGGGTCTTTTTAATTGTTTCTGGTTTTGTTAGCATGCTTCAGTGGAATACAATATAAATCCTTTAACAGCCTTTTTCATACAATGACTGTCTCTTCTGTATTCATGGGCACAATGAAAAGAGAGAAGCTAAAAGAGCCATCCACAGATTAGTCCTTTTAGGAATAAACACTCAAATCAGGTGTGTAGATAACAATGGTTCAGCCTTCAAGCTTTGAAGGGAAGAGAAGCTGACATTCTGATTGGTTGGTTGGTTGTCTTTTCTGCAGTCATTTCCAAGGTCTGCCCATGAATTGGTTTGGCCCCTGAAAAACCCAGTGAAGGGGCCCAGCTATTAGTGGGCTCTGATGTTCAAATTATATATCTTTGCCCCTTATAAACCACACTTTCATCACTGTTCCTCCCTTTTGTTGCAAAATTTGTTTTCACATTAAAGAAGAAGTAGTGAACACTTCAGCATTTTTTATCAGCTATACACTTAAGTATCTGACAGAACTATGATAAAAATGCTGGTGTTATTTCTGGCACCAAACTGATAAAAATCTGCATTTTGTATTGTAATTAGCCCAAATGGACATTTGCCTTGAAAAATATTTTCTGAAAAGGTGGGGCTCAATATAAAAGGTAAAATGTTACCGCCTCTAACTGACTGTACCATCCAGAGAACACTCCCATCCTCTCCTGCACCTCCACTGCTTCGGCTCAGAGAGCTCCAGCTCTAGTAGCACCGGTGCTAGAGCCAACAGCCCAAAAAGGTAGTGCTTAGGACCACCACGATCCACCACCATCCCACAGCCTGCTTCAGGGGACTCTGGAAGGGAAAAATCCTCCACCTCAAAAGATCACTATGAGGCAGCAGTGCTGCGGGACTCTGTCACTTTCTGACAATGAGAAGTCACTGGAAAACCCTGTCCTCCAAAATACACTAACAACTACAAAAAGTCCTTTTCCCCTCCCTCCTCTCAGTACCAAACTGCCCACTTTCTGTGCATGTTTGAAATCCTGAAGTGGGCGGGGTTAACTCTGAGCTGGGGGTTCACTTACAATTTAAACCCATTTTTTGCCACTTTGAGTCAATTTCTTGCTACTTTTAACGCTTTTCACTACTTAAGCCGCTTGTTTTTGCCCCTTTAGCCATTTTTAACTGCTTTTCACCATCTTTACAGACCATTTTTATAACTTTAAACCCATTTGTTGCCACTTTAACCAAATTTCCCACTTTTAAAGCACTTTTCTCCATTTCTATCACAAGTTTTTGCCACTTTTTTCCTCTTAACCCATATTTGCAGCTTAATAATAATTTCTGCAACTCTTTAACCACTTTCAGCTCCTTCCATTTGGCTCCAGAATGCCTTGATAGTCTTGAAATTTTATTGTGCCCTGCACAGATTCAAGACAACCTGTGCCAGATGCAGCAAAGCAGCCCCAGAATATAACAAAGCCTCCTCAATGATTCACAGCAGAAGCAGCGTTCTCTTCTTTGGATGCTTCATTTTTGTGTCTGTGAAGAATGAGCTAATGTAACTAGCCAAAAAGCTCCAGTGTTGTCTCATCTATCGTTCTCCCAGGAGCTCTGTGGTTTGTTAATAGGGGTGAGTATTGGAAAGAACCTGGTGATATGATACCTATCATGATGCAGGGGGGCCAATATCAACATTTTGTGATATATATATTGAGGTATTGCGATACTATGAGAAAGGCGATATTTTTGTAATTTAACATAATAAAAATATCATTTGGGTTAAAGAGCTTCTACATATTGGTGTATAAATCACTGCAGAAACATAAAAATGATTTTGGTAATTACCAATGCTGTTAATTTAGGGCAGATGTGGCATAAACCTTACTTTGGGTGGTGGTCTAATAAATTTGTTAAGCACTGTATACATATAAATTTGTATGTATATGTGGGTGTGTGTATGTTTATTTATAGAAATAAATAACTGTAATTTTAAGTTAATATGGAATATAACACAACAGAATTAAGTCATAAATAAGAATGTATTTAAATTATATGTATAGTATATATATATATATATATATATATATATATATATATATATATATATATATATGATGTATTATAAAATATATGGTCCTGCATCATTTAGAGTTTTAACTTTTTTTTTTTTGCAAATTGAAGATAAGGATTTTTCCCATTTGTTATCATGAATTTAAATACTTTAAGGATATCTAAAAGAAAACTGGAGTAGTAAGAAAAAAGTCTACACGCACATCCAAACCTAAGTGAGCAGGTGCTGAGTCGAAAAAAAGACGCTGTCAAAGAACAGAAAAACGTCTCGCACTCAGCAGGGTTCCAAAATTATAATTTTTTATCGCACCAAAGTAGTGACATTTTGAGCAGAGCTGCTCTCCATCAGATGATCATCTGTTTTACATCTTTTCTAGCGGTACCATCAATTTTGTCCAGGCCAGTTTCAGTGTTTTTTTGTTTAAAACTTATTTGAATCATTATTAGTTATTTCAGTGCCTGTTGTGTTTTTTTTTCTTCAATAGAAGGTTACCAACATTTTTGACCACATGTGTAATCTAATATTCCTCAGTGTGTAACTCAATAGTGTAAGAGTAACCCAACACTGCTTCATGCCTTGATTGTGCTTCACAGAAATGGCAAAATGTAGATACAAAAAAATCACTGAGCACAGCACGTTCAGACAGCGGGCTTTATGCCATTAAAGTACTAACAAAAGGAAATGAGCCATATTAAAATTCAAAGAAAGGTATTAGTACTGTTGTGCAACAGAGCCTGAATGATCTGTTGAAAAGTCGCACCTCTGAAAAGGTAAGCAGTCATCTTTGTGAAGAATTTCTGAGGCAGCCTGGGAATGGCAATCACTTGTATTAATTTAATACCATAATAAGTAAGATTTAGTTACTGTTCCATCCTAAATGCTGTATTTCAAAAAATCTGTTAATTTAAGCCAGAGAGCAGATCCTAGTTTTTTAGAGCTTCCCTATTGTTTGCTACTAGATTAAACACTGGGTCCTTGTTATGAATGTACTCAGGTCCAATAAAAGAAGAAGAGATAAGAAACAGCCTATTATTTGTTCAAATAATGTGTCCATTTACGTCTCCCCCATCGTTTCAATAGGTTCAATAAGACTACAGTGTGTGTAACCAAATACATGTTTCAGCAGTAATCTCACCATCTGTGTGCTGGGAGCAAACTGCTGACACACTACTCTCCTTAAACACACACACTGGTCCCTGCTGACATCCGCTTATCTCCCTCTGGTAATAAGAGTTATTTAAGAAGCTATTAAGATTTTAGATTAGGCTCATAAATGTTGGTTTCTGTCCTCTCTTATATCTATGATATCATCGCCCTTATCGCATTTTTGACAGATGGACAAATGGGAGGAAGGTATTTTCTGAAGATATCAAAAAATCTGGCAAAGAGGACATTTGACTTTCCTTCAGTGCCTGATATTTTTCATTTAAGCTCATATCTACACTCAGGTCTGACTACCAAAGAATAATTATCCTTAATTAGCTAATTTCCATTCAGGTTTCCTTCTTTTTAAATTTTAATCAACATTTTTAAATAGAAAAAAGGTGACCTCTATAGGAAATGAGTATCAAAGACATATTTTATGCATTCATGGTGATGTGAATTATAATAAAGAGAAAACCCCTTTTCGAATGAAATAATTGATGAATGGACCACGATCATTCTCTGCCATCATCTTCTGGTGATAACATCCACGCTACTCTTGTCATGTGTTACCCATCTCCCCACCCCTGACCCAGACATTTCCAAGCTGCACAGAGAAGTGCCACTCTCCTCTGTTTATTTCTTATCTTGAATCAACTTTTTTTTTTAAACAAAACCACACTCCACAAGGTGTATTTGCTTAATAGTTAATTACTGTTTTTGTTTCATGGATGAATTTTATAGTGAGGGAGAAAAGCAGTTCAAAGTGGCCTTCTTGGTTTGCACTGTGAGCGATCCTTGAATGCTCCACGAGCAGTTTGCATTGGGAATGCAGAAATTCAATATACACTGTCATGGTTTTGGGGTTTTGTTGGGTACATTTTGTGGTTCTTCAGTTTCCTGAGCCTTTTTTTTTTTTTTTTTTTAACTTCCTGTGTTCCCTAGTCTTTGTGTTTCCCAGTTTATTTTCTAGTTCCTTAACTTGTTCATTCCCTTTGTGTCCTTGTTTTCTGCATCCCTAGTGTGTTTCTTGTTTTATTTAGTAGTTTTCTTCTCCTTGTGTGTGATTTCTGGTTCTCTTCCTGCCCGGGTGTTTTTTCCCTCCAATTTGATTGCCCTCACTTGTATCTTGTTTGCCCTCAGCTGTGCCGTGTTTGCTCTCACCTGTGTCCTGTTTGCCCTCACCAGTCTCCCTGTGTCTAATAACTCCCTGTCTATTTAGTTTCTGTTTTTCCCTGTGTCTTTGTCAGTTCCTTTGTTAATCCCCAGCTCATAAAATCTTTCCTGTTTATCTCCAGTGTTTCCTCGTGTTTTCTTTGGTGAGCTATAGGTTTTGTATTTTTTGGCCTTCCATGCATTTTGATTTTGTTAGAACTTTTGTTGCATTGTTTTGCGTTTTTAATTTATCAAATGTTTAATTTTGCTTCAGTACCTTTGTGTTTGGGTCCTCCTTTTGAGTTTTTTGCTATTGCTTCATAATGAACAGCTTTTCTTCATAATTATGGGTGAATCATCAATGAATGAAAACAGTGGTGAATTGTTAGGTAAATATACCTTATGGAGTGTTTTTATCAAAGACAGTCCTCAGTTCAGAACAAAAAATAAGCAACAAAGCTGGCCAGAGCCGAGTAGCATATCCTAGCCTCTAATTGTTTATATGGAAAGCCCTATTGTAGCTAAATTTACATGCTGTGTGTTGTAGTAAGCAACAGTCAAACTTACTATTTTGTTGAGTTGTACATATTTTTATATTTTAAGACAATAACATGCCTATATGTTTTCAACAGTACATCAATGCTAACCCTTTACGGAAAACTCACTTAAGTACTTTGAAATTCAAAATCTAAGTCCTGGAATATCATTGGTGGCAATCCCATGAGTTTTTTTTTTACTGTTGTCACTTTTCTATATATTTACCATTATTATGGCAAAAATTAAGGTAAATGAAGTGATTATTTATGGTTTCTTGTCTGTTTATGTAAAAAAAAAAAAAAAGTTTGCACTTAAAAAAAATTGAATACAAAATATGACATGACACAAAGGCAGGCTAAACCACACAGAGCCATCTGAGATGGCTGCAGAGTCTCCTGACAGGGGCAGAGTTAGTGAGGTTGACTTAGATTCTGGCCTCTTTTGAAGGGAAGACGTGACTGGCTTCAGAAAAGTAATGGTTGTAGTACCAGTTTACTCTGATAATCATGAACATGGAATTACTAAGTGAATTTTAGCAATGATGAGACTCAATACAAAAAAACCCTGATTTATGTCATTTAACTCAAATAAAGACGTTAGACTGTTGTAAAACTGACTAAAATCACAAACATTTCATTACACATACCATTTATTTTTCCTTATAATACCATTTGAAAACCTAAAGAAATCACAAATATTTAATGCTTACATGAATTTAGGCAGAAATAAGGCTCACAGAAAAAAAACTTGTATAAACCACATAAGTATATAAATAAAACTGTTATGTTATAAAAATAACCAAAAGTCACTCAACATTTGTTCCTTGAAAATTTCTTTAAATTAGTAAAACTAACCACTGGATCTCTCTTTATTTTTTATAAACCTGTGGCAACATCTAATGACACTAAAGAGCACTGTTATCCTAGATATAATGAGTTTTATTAAAAAAAAAAAAAAACTTCAGTATGGTTGCTAAATGAAATAGTTATATGCTTTAACATTGACATCATTTCATCTCCATAAATGGTTGAATGTCCAAATATGGTTTCACACTAAAATTACAGTAATTTCTAGAAATTCTATGCAAATGAAACCTACCATGATATTTAGCACCACAATACACCTTTAAGGTGTGTGAGTTTCATCAGCCATTCATTGTTTTTTTAGGATGTTAGGGCCATATGTCTGGGACTAAGAGAGATGTTAAACTGCGTTTTGCGAGATCTTGAGGAAATAGGAAGTTTGAGAAGCTCTGGGCCACTGCTGATTGGTCAGATGCTATGATGTCAACTCCTTTGATGTTGGCTGATCTCCACTGATTGGCTGAGGAAAATCATTCTGGTTCTACTGTGTCACAGAGATTTGGGGGAGGCCATAAAAGAAGTCAGCTGAAGTGACCATATATGGTTCCTTGCCCCATAAAGGGTTTAGGGTCACACATGAGCTCCAGAAAATGATCCCATGAATCTTAACTTCTTTGTGACTTTAAGGAGCTTCATAATATAACTGCCTAATCTAGACCATTCATCTTAGATTAATTACCACTAATATATTTACTACTACTACTACTACTACTACTACTACTACTACTTAATTTAAGTGTGAATCCCACATTTCAAATTGCCTCAGCAGACCAAACTGTGAAAATGTTGACACTGGGTTTCTAACTGAGCCTAAGGAATAACAGGGAGAGAGTACTCAGAGAGCCTGAGGTCTACAAAATACGAGGGACTTAAAACAAGCAGTGAACTTTTAAAATGAGTTGTAAAATCAACAGAGAGTTTGTGGAGAGAGGCAAGGAAAAGGGTGATGTGCACATTTTTGGTATGTTAAAAATCTGGAAGCAGCTTTCTGCTGGAGGAAGCAGACTTGCCACAGAGTTCATTTATCTGTTGAAATTAAAGGAAGAATGAAAAATCATACCAAGTTTTTAGAGAAAACTTTACCTAAGATGATAGTGGGCCAAACTGAATGCAAATAGAGCTGCTGGATTCAGAGGGAGCTAACAGAACTACTTTAGTTTTTTGTTCATTTTCTTTTAACAGGCTTTGTGCCATCCAGCCTCTAATCTTTTGAAAGCAGTCAAACAGCATTGGTAGGACTGCGGGCTGTGGATTTTAGGCAGGAGAGAAATCTGTGCGTCATCTGCAAAACAGTGCAAAGATGTTCCGTGTTTTACATGCACAATGTGACAGCAGCCACGAAGAGAACAGATGAGGTGAAAATAAAGCCCAGAGGAACCCCACAGGGAAAGGCAGCCAGAGAGATTAAGGTATTTTTAAGCTCATTTTGCTACTACAACTATGGTACCTACTCCTTCTATTACTACAGCAATCACTGCCACGACCACTGCTTCCATGCTGCAACTCTATACATTTGAGCCGATACAACTTATGTTAGTGGAAAAAGAATAGCATCTGATCAGTGCACACAGTGCAGGCTTTGACAATTATGTTTTTAAAATGACAGTTTGCTACCCCATCCTGTCTCAAACAGGACCAGCTACCTCCCTCTCTTCTTTTGATCCTTTTCCATGGTTTGGAAGAATTAAAATGTGTCAAAAAGCAATGTTTTTAAAGCCTATGGCATAGTCTACAGACATACAAGTGTCCCTTCAGCATCTACAAAAGACTCCCAGTGTTTTAATCATTTTACAGATATTGGAGCTCAGAAAGACTTTGCCATATAATAATAGTTATAATAATACAGTTTAAATGAAATAGACAGATGGGAAACAAATACTTTCAGAAGCGCAGGGTTGTCAAGTCTGTGATTTATACAGTGATGACTAAAAGTGTTCACACCCTTGAATGTTTTACCCTGAAAACAAATTTCTACAAAGTTATGTCAATTAAAGGAAAATATGTAATGTAAAATAAATAAATGCGTAAATATTCACCCTCTTCAATTCAGTATTTAATAGATGGGCTGTAATCACAGCTCTGAGTCTGTGTAGATAGGCCTCACTCAGGCTTGCACATCTCGACAATGTAACTCCACAACATTAACCTTGTCTTTAAATCATTTCTGTGTAGCTTTCGCTGTATGCTTCAGGTCAGTGTCTTGCTGGAAATAAATCTTCTCGAAAGTCATAGTTCTCTTGCAGGGTGAATAAGATTGTCCTCCAGGATTTTCCTGTCATTTTACCCTCTACCTTTACAAGCCTTCCAGGGCTGGCTGCTGAGAAGCATCTCTACAGCATGATGCTGCCACCACCATGATTCACAGTGGGGATGGCATGTTTGTGGTGTTTTTTTTTTTTGCTTTGGTAATGTGCAGTGTTTGGTGTCTGCCAAACATAGCACCTTATCTTAAGGCAAAAAAAGCACCATTTTGGTGCTGTATAGCACTTCTCTAGTTATCAGACTACTTGAAACGCTTTAAAAGCCATTCACACACTGATGGCAAAATCAGCCATCACTATTAGTTAATCCTGTTCTAATGCATCCGTACCCATTTACACGACACCAATGAAGCAGTGGAAGCAAACTGAGGTTAGGTGTCTTAGTTAAGATGGGGATCAAACCCACAACCTTCTGATTATGTGACGACTGACTCTACCTACCGAGCCACATTAACCCCTCCTAAGGAGTTGTTGGAGGCCAAAGCTAGGCTTAAAAGTACTTTTTTTAAACTTATAGTCAACATACTGTTCTGTTAAGATGCTTTATTGGTGGTAAGGTATGTTAGTCTATGCATAGATTAGGCTAATTTTTGAGATGTTATGGTACTTTTGCTCACTAGTTTTTACTGCTCCCCCATGTGCAGAGAGAGCGAAAACAGGGTTACAATTTAGAGGAAAAGTTCAACACTCTTTCCATTGTCCTGGGGACAGATCATTTCTGCAGATCGAAGAAAATCTTATAATATGACCTTGTTAAATAGAGGATTGCCAGGGGTTTATCTTTCAGAGAAACAAACTCTAGGCTCTTAGGATTAAATTTGATAATGTATTGTAAAGAAAAAGCCTGCTTTGTGCCAGTTCAAAAATAGAAGAGTGAAAAAGTACCTACCGATGGGTAAAACCAGGAAAAAAGGGAGCCAGCACAGGATGAAGCATCCAACTACAATGCCCAGCGTCTTGGCTGCTTTCTCCTCTCTGGAGAACTTCAGCATCTTTGGAAGGGAAAAGGTGGTGTGTTTATGCCTCTCCTCTCCCTCCTTATTGTCCTGTTTCTCAGTCTGAGTGGTATGTCCTCTGTGGATCCTCAGAGTCACCCCCTCTGTCTCAACTCCTCCGCCCTCGCTGCCCTTCCTCAGGGTCTGTGTCTCTCTCTTTGCCACTGTGTAAACACGGCAGTACATGGCCAGGATGATGGCTAGAGGTATGTAGAAGGATCCAAGAGCCGAGAACAAAGCATAGCCAGGCTCTTCTGTTATACGACAAACCGTTTCATCTTCAGGTTCAGGCTCCTTCCACCCAAACAGAGGGCCCACAGATATCGCTGCTGAGAGTCCCCAGAGAGCAGCGACTGCAGTCAGGCCTCGCCGTCCTGTTGCCATGGCTGGGTACCTCAGAGGGTAGCTCACAGCGAGGTAGCGGTCGATAGAGATCACACAAAGGCTAAGGATGGAGGCGGTGCAGCAGAGGACATCCAAAGCGGCCCAAACGCTGCAGAAGGAGCGTCCAAACACCCACCTGCCCAGAGCTTCAGAGGTAGCAGAGAAGGGCAGGACGGCAGAGCTGAGCAGCAGGTCTGCCGCTGCAAGGTTGGCGATGAAGTAGTGCGTCACGGAGCGCCAGTGGTGGTGGAACAAGACAGAAAGGATAACCAGGATGTTGCCAAGGACCCCAAAGACGACAAACACCACCAGCAGCATCCCCAACAACACGGCCTTCGCTACATCCATTCCAGGGTGGGTGGAGGAGCTGCAGTTCATACAGAGATCAGCCGCAGAGAAAACGCTCATGTTCTCTGCTGGAACCATTGTAATCAATAAAGTCCTTAACTTTGTCTGAATAATGGCGGCTTAAACCCTCCACCTGTCCCTGCTTCCTCTTACTCAGTGGTTAAAATAATTTCCTGTTGATTAAAAGGGTCTTTGAGTTTTTTCTTGGCAATAGCAGCTTTTGCCATCTCCTTGCCAGTCACATGGCCTCTGTCAAGTTTCCTTGGCGCAACATCACTTTTAGAGGCAGATGTGCCGCTGTAATTTGTCATGTTTACTCCAAAAGAGCTTAATAAATCAATTTTTCCTGTTTTAAGTGGCAGTCATGTTCAGACACGCTGAATGCCTTTATTGAAGGAAACCTGTCAAAACAAGGAAAGAGATAAAGCATGATTAACACCACAGAGCCCAAAGCCTTTATAAATCCTCCAAACACGCTCGTAAGTGCTGCTTTTTGTTCAGCGTTGAAGGAACAAATCAAAACCTCAAACATAAAAAGGGAAATAAATTAGTTAAAATATTAGCACAGAGTTTCCAGTCATTACTCAAGGGTAATAATATCAGTCATTTTCACTAGATGAAACCTCTTTATCTGCATGTTGTCCTGTGCAGATGTAGAGGAAATTTCTAGAGAATTTCAACACAGACTGCTTCATCTTCTTGACTTGCCTGCCAACATCTGAATAGAAAACTTTCAGAGGAAAACTCAACAGCAATCAATATGACAGGACCAAGACCTGAAAATGCAAAACATAGGGGCTGGGCTAGATGGTATGGAGCAGGGGTCATAAACTACATTTGAACATGAGCCAGCGATTCCCTTGATTTACACTTTGGGGGCTGGACTTAAACTAAAGTGCATAAACATTTTGATGTAATTAATACATTTTTGTTTAATTTTCTTTTTCATGTTGAGCATCACTGAGTTTGGGTCTAATGTGCTGTTTCATGATTGGGGAAACCACATCTTACCGTCCTCTTGTTTGAAGTTCAGTGACCAATAAACCTCAGACTTACATCTGTACCTCTTTCAGTTGCCTAGAGGGATACAGGACTACCAAGGAAACTGCAGGGTCTAGGTGTAAATCTTAACAACACTTTGTCAGTTTTCAAGATTTGAGTTCAAAGAAAAAAAGGAGAATCCTTGAGACCTTCTAGAAATGGCTGTCTCTGTCGCCATGAGGAAGAAAGGTCTGCCTTGGAGCCTGAAGGTCACAAATTCAAATCTTACTTCGGCTTGGTCATGTTTTTTAGAACTGAGTCTAAAGAGAAAAGGCAAAAGCTTTAGGAGATGATAGCAGGTATAAGTCTACAGTATGTGGGCTTGGGAGACAGAGGTCTGTCTGGGAGTCTGAAGGTTGCAGGTTCAAATCTTACTATGATTTTGTCAGTTTTCAGGTTTTGACTCCAAATAAAGAAGGGGAAACCCCTGGAAGACCAAGGCAAGTGTCTATCTCTGTAGGCTAGTGAGATAAAGGATTGCTTAGGAGTTCTGAGATTGTGTTCAAATCTTACCATGGCTTGGTCAGTTTTCGAAATTTGACTCCAAATACAGAAGGGGAAACCACTGGAAGATAATGGTGCCTTCTATCATCAGTCTGGGAAGATTTAAGAATGCCTGGCACTCCAGGGGTTGTGGGCTCAAATCTTTCCAATACATGGTCAGTTTTCAAGATTTGAGTCTAAAGGGAGAAGGTAAAAACCTTTTTGAAGACTTCAGCAAGTGTCTTTATCTGTAGCTTTGGGAGGGAGCGGGCTGTCTGGTAATCAGGGGGTTGCTGGTTCAAGTCTTCCTAAGGCTTGGTGAAAACTTCAGTTTAAAGTGAGAGTGGAAAACCTCTGGAAGACTTGAACAGTTATCTGTCTCTGCAGCATAGGGAGGAGGTTGTGTGTTTTAAAGTCCAACATCCCAAATGAAGATGATAAATGCACCAGAAGAAAATGTGAAAGGTACTGGTGACGCAGCAGAGTAGTTCTGTAGACTCACAAGCACACATATCTTGGATATGGCTATAATGTCAGTAACGATGGCAAATGACCTTCGTTAGTGACCTTTCAAGATCCCCAGTCTCTGCAAAATCTTAAGTCTCAAGCTTTTTACCTTTATTATGGTAGGACAGCCAAAGAGAGACAGTAGAGAGAATGGGGGACAAGGGTGGGGGATGAAAGGAACCAAACAGCGTTGCGATTTGGAATAAATCCTGGGATTAGTGTTTTGAGAACTCTAACCTCTGTATATGGGTGCCTGCTCTACCTATGGCCAAAAAGCACTGTTTTGGTTGCATCAGACCAAAGAACTTTTTGTCCACTTGGCCATGGAGTCTCCCACATGCCTTTTGGGAAAGCCTTGTCAAGATTTAATGAGTTTTCTTCAACAGTGGCTTTCTCTTTGCCACTCTCCCATGAAGCTTTGACTGGTGAAGAACCTAGGCAACAGTTGTGTGCAGAGTCTCTCCCATCTCAGCTGCTGAAGCTTGTAACTTTTTCAGAGTAGTCATAGATGTCTTGGTGGCCTCTCTCACTAGTCTCCTTCTTGCACGGTCACTAAGTTTGTGAGGACAGCCTGATTTAGGGCAGATTTTTTTCTTGATAGTGGATTTAAATGAACTCCGGGATGTTCAGTGCCTTGGAAATTTCTTGTATCCTTCCCCTGACTTATACTTTTCAATAACTTTTCCTCTGAATTGCTTGTAGTGTTCTTTGTCCTCATGGTGTAATGGTTGCCAAGAATCCTCATTAACTAACGCCTGGGCCTCTCAGACGCAGGTGTCTTTATACTTGACACTGTAAACTTTTGAATTTTCCAGATTTTGCTTCAATTAAACTTCACAACTGTCAGCAGTAATTCCAGGTAAAGCCAAAGTGAAAAAAAAATCAGTTGTTTGCATTCAAACATGAGACTCATGCTGAAAGTTTTGGTTGATTTTAATGAGCTTTATGTTCGTCTGAAAACGCCACAAATGGCAGGCACAGTCTCCTTGTCATCCTACAGAAATCACTGCTTTATTGTCTTTTTGTTGCCTCTACAAAGACAGAATAATGACCATTAGACACCCTGTCATAAATGCCATTTTTCGTATCTTTATGTAACCAGGCTGTTCCATCAAAGAAAAAATGATTTTGAGAGACTGCGGAGGCTGCTGAGCTCTTGAACAGTAGGGGCTGTGAGGATTATAAGGGAGAAGAAGAAAAGGAAACAAGACGTAATCGAAGGCAGAGGTAAAGACAAGGACACCACTGCTCAGTGATAATCCTTTGGGGAAGAAGGAAATCATCCGTGGTGTTATGAGAAAACAAGCCATTCATGCAGGGGTACGGAGATAAATGATAGCAAAGATTCCTTTCTTTATAAACCAGATATGCAGCTGCAGCCTGTGAAAGCTTCCATTAGGGTCCTGTGTCTTTGAGCTGTGCACTAACTCAACCTCTAGATGACAGGCCAGGAATTGAACCTTGAGGAGGGCACTTTATTATGATGGCGAAGGCTTTGGCCACTGATAGACTCACTCTGTGTACGTGTTTGAGATCTGAAATGACAGAGAGCGAGATAAACGTGGTGAGGGAAAAAATGAAAAAGCAGTGATGATAAAGCCCCCAAGGAGTACAGTCATGCTTGTCACATGTTCGTGCATCGGATCAAAGGCTTTCCCGCACTGCACAGCCCACAACCAGGCGGAACAAAATCCCTCCATATAAACACTTGATGCTGGGATCAGTAGCCAGAGGGGGAATGGAAATGAAACAGGCGGTGAATGGATATCTTGGTTTGTTTCTGCTGAAGAGCTAAATGAGATGATATTTGAAATACGTTTTTGCTTGTAATGAGATTTCTCTGTGTGGTGAAGTGTCTGCGCGAAGAGATTAGCTGCATCTGAAAGTTTTATTTTCTCAGCCCACCTGTGTTTGAAAACGGCGCTCTAAAGTGGTGGACAAAAAATAGATTTACTTAATCCAAGGTGGCAGAGAAGAAACAAATCAAGGTGAAACCAAATTATCTGCAACATGTCATGCATTTCATTTCAATTTTGCTGCACTGCACAACAAGTGTCAAGGTGGCAGTTTGGAGAGAAATGTTTTTCTTGAGGTTAAAAACCGGTGGCATGTTGCACCAGCTATGTGCAGGTTTAAACCTAAATGTTAATGGTAAATGTCTGTGTTAAGTTCAAATAAAAACCTACATTTAACTTCAGTTTGTCATTGGTTGCCACATGAAGATGCATTAAAATGTTACGTCAACAGGTAGTTTATCTCTTTCCTTGAAGTAACCCCGCTTTTCAAAATGATGCACCGAGGCAAAAATAATCTACGGAGGCATTACACCTACTAAGAGGTAGGTGAAATTGAAATGTAACAATTCCTATGCTCTAATTTACACTGTTGTAAATATAAGCAATGCATAACCTCAATCAGAAGCAAGAACTTGCACTCAAACTAGGCTAAGTTTCAACCCGCACTGCCTGTACAACCTTATGCAGAACATTATATCTTGGATAGGTAAACCTAAAAGGACTGCAAAATGCTTGGCTGGTACATTTTGTTATGCATTTGATGTGTCCATCAGCCTGTTCAACATCCCAGATACTCAGAAAAGATGGTCGGTGGAAACATGGTTGAGTGTTTCAGAGTTTTTTTATTTACAGTTTATATAAAAAGTATTCACCCCTTGAATGTTTGACTTTTTTTAATGGTTTTAAGAATCAACCATATTCAATATAACTGGGCTTTTTTTGGCAAGAAAAAAAATTGTCAAAGTAAAAAATGATTTTTAAAAAGCTGTCAATTAAACAAAACTATATAACATAAAATAAGGGACTTGAGCCCTGTTAAAGTGACTGACCTAATTCATCAGAGGTCCAGCCAAATGGTGCTAGTAGTCCAGTTGCTGGTTTATCAGGATCCCTGCTACCATTATCCCAAGAAGACAAAGGAACACCCCAAGCAACTCAAAGAATAGGTTTCTGAAAAGTATAAGTCAGGGGATGGATACAAAAGAATTTCCAAGGTGCTGCACATCCCCCTGAGTTCAGTCAAACCAAACGTTAAAAAATGGAAGGAATATTGAACATGTGTAAATCTGCCTTGATCAGGCCATCCTCACAAACTGATGTTTTCTCCTAGATAAGTGCTTTTGGGCCTGAAACTGAACAAACTGCAAGTGCTTCACACTTCCAGCCATCAGGTAATGTCAGAAGTCTTGAAAAATATGCTACAGCAAGCTACATTTTGAAAATAAAAATGGATGGCACTTTATTTGAAAGCACTTTACATTTGAAACCTATCCTAGAACCAGGCATGCCCATAGGATTGACTGGTCTGAAAAACCCAGTGAATGAGCCCTCCCCAGTTGTGATTCACTGATGATATCAATTCACGTGTGTTGGATCAGCAGAATTGGTGCTCACGTCCTGGCTAACAGTTTCCATTTTGGAACTGAAAGGTACAGCATGTCATTAATGGGTTCTGATGTTCAAATTGTTTCATGCCACTCTTTAACTTGTTTATATTACTGTTTCCACCAATTTTTTTCCACATTTTTAACCTGTTTTTTCTCCTTTTCTTAAAGCCATTTTTGCCATTGATTGCCAATTTATGTCACGTATGACCAATTTTTGCCACTTTGTACTGCTTTTCACCCTCTTTTGTTGCCTTTTTTTCTCTTATTGTCATTCTTGCCTCTTCTGACCTATTTTTGGCTTTCATAAACCTCTTTTCAGAACTTACTATCATTAATTTTTGCCACTGTTACTAATTTGTTAAATACTTTTTAACCCCTTAATATCACTTGAGCTGCCTCTTTTAACCTATTTTGCTACTTTTTGCCATTTATAAGTTTTCACATTTTCTCACCCATTTTTGCCACTTTTGCCCTTTCTTAAGCCATATTAAGATCTCCCCTTTATCTCCCTTCTGGCTGGCCTTGCCTAGAACCAATCAGTTGTCATTTGCTGACAAAACCCTTTAGCAGTGGCCAAATGTTAGGGCTATACATTTAACCAGTTTTTAGTGTTAAAGTAATTCCTTTAAGGGCTTCCTTTCCTATCCAAAGTTTGAAAAACCATTTGAGAAGTAAAAACTGAGTTTGTGTTGAAAGACAGAATGTAAACACAGACTCTTAGATAGAATTGCACGCATATGTTTGAACAAATTAAAACCTAATCATCGTCAGATACTGCTGAGTTTGTTCTTCCCCTTCAAGCAGACTGTGTTTTGCATGCAGACAGTGCTTGCTGAGATGCTACTGAGCCATGCTACTTCACATCAAACAGAAACCAGAACACATCTGGTGCTAAAGCAATGTCTGATGCCTTAAAATTTTCATTTTTATGCAGAACCTGTAAATAGCGATTTAGTGCATAACTGACAGGATAGGCACTTCTATCTTTATATTCTATATTCTAAGGCTGCTCACCAAGCTGCTGTTTTGATGAGTTTGGAGTGAAAACATGTTGCTTCCTCCCCTCATGTTGAAAACATAAAGCTCACCCTCCACTAAAAACATCCCTGCATGTCTCTGCTTCATTTTTCATTCATGCATATATTAGTCTGGAAGCATTAAGGCGACTGTGACAAAATGATTAATGGTGGCAAGGTGTGTTAAATGACCTTTTCAATCTATGCTGCTATTGATGGCTCCCACACCCCCCACACCCTCTGGCCCCTTCCTGTGATATTTACACCTTACATGTAATTTTCATCTTGAAGCAATGGAGGATTTCTATCATAATGAAAACACTGGGGAGCTGCTGATGCTCTTCAAAAAGGGCATATGGTACTAATACAAATGACCTGAGTCGAACAGTATTTGAAAGTCAATTGACCTGAACCTGTAGAGAAAGTCAATTTTAGGATCAGACAGAAATGTCATAAGTTAAATGAAGCATCTTAACGTCCAACTGTTTAATCAATCTACCCTTTTAGAGTAGTTACAATTGATTCATCTCTAAAGGTCATTTATCAAAAAATTCCAATGACTCATTCTTTCCTGGTTCCTAAAATATGTAGATCTGCTTTTTATTTCTCTCTCACATTACTACAAATAAACATCTTTGGGTTTTATCTAGAAAAAAAGACATTGTATGGTATATAGTAACACCTTCATACATGTTAAATTAATTCAGCATGGTTGGTTCTTAGGTAGATAGCGAAATAGTAATACTAATGTGTCCCCTTAAGCACATCCATGACAAAGTTTCCTCTCTGAATAGTGGAAAACTAAGAGAACAAACTACGCTCACACATGGATTAAAGAGCAGGTTGGAATCTCAGACTGATTTCACTCCTTATTATGGCTAAGTAATAGCAATGTCATAGTAATATCATATGTATAGGGAAGTTTGTGCATTATAAAAACTGCAATGCACAGCTATCAGCTCTTACAGACAGCAGACCAAACTTTATTCTATTTATGCCATGCCGATATCATCCTTGTCATTATATGCTCAATGCAGTTGTTCCCAAACTTTTTCTGCAGGGCCCCTCTTTTGCAGAAACAAATGTTTCAGCCCCCCCCCACCCCCACCCCTCACCATACAAATCAACATGTAAAATATGTAAATATACAAAAAACAAGCCGTCAGCCCCGATTTTTGCCCTAGTTCCTATTTTTTTCTATTTACCCCAACTTAGATCCTCAAAATTTTGTTTCAAAATCTGAGTCGCTAAATATGAAACATTTCCTACAAATAAAAGCTTTGTCAACATTTTTTAGGACTGAGTTATACTTCCAGTCCTGCAATAATATCAGTGATCCCTGTGAGTTTGTTTTGTGCTACAGATCTTCTGGGGTCCTGTGTGCAATTCTGAGACTACCACTCCCTGTTCATTTGCAATGCCCAGCTTTTATCTGTACTTTGTCTGGGTTGACATAACAGAAGTAAAGCCCATCTTGCACTGGTAGGATGTTGCAAAAGGTAAGCTATGGCAGGGCTCTTCTGCATAGATGTAGGCACTCTTTTTAACACTCCAGTCAAAAATGCAGACATCTTGGACTTAAGCTGCAACCACATTGTTGAATCTGAGGTGACATCAATAAAATGTGCCTCTTCTCCTGTGCTAAAGTCATCAGCTGACCTTGCCGCGCCCCCCCGTCATGACACCGCGCCCCCTTGGGGGGGCCCACGGCCCACTTTGGGAACCACTGGCTTAATGCAATAAGGCCAGTTAGCATGAAAAGGGGAGTTTGTCCCCAAATAACTGCATAATCACTGCTGCATATCTGTGGTGACTGGCCTACAACATGACAAGGGGAACATTGAAGCGGTGCCTTTTGACTTATTTAAAACATTTTAGAGCACTTTGCTGCAAGGAGACAGACACGTGTTGATGCCAAGTGCAACCGACAAATAACAGCTGATAAACAGTGATTTCTCAAGCCAATGTGTGATACATCTCCTGTGTAAGCTTGTTTAATATGAGCAAAGAGAAGTGCTGTAAAGAGAGTTAACTAATCAGGGATTCTGGAGCAGGTGTATCATCACATCCAGCCTACCAAATACGTTTCCTTGTGGGCGTATTTCAACAAAGTCCAGTCATTTTCCAGCTTTGCTGCTTTCTCTCTCAGTTATATAGGAAAAAAAAAAACCTCATGAGGCCAGTATAGTTTTTTTTTCTTTTAGTGTGTGTGTGAGAGCTAAAGTTGTCTCCTCTTTGGCGTTTGGGTGGAGTGAATAAAATGCACCATCATGGCGTGTTCCAGTCAATCTCAGAACTCGGAAAGTCTGAGACGGCAGTCAGGGACGTCATCGAAAAGTTGAAGCAACCCCCAGTACTCCCAGTGAAAAACTCCTTGAAAATGGAGGCTATTCAACCAGGGCGCTACGTCCTTCCCAGCTCTGAAATCTGGCATCAAATATAAATAGAGTGCAGCATGAGTGTATGTGTAATACAGGAAAAATGATGTAATGGGGCGGGGAGGGGGGAAACTGATGTGAAAGTTGTTTTTTATGGCACTAGTTTCAAAACAGTAACCCAGGATGTCTTCTGAGAGATTTCAAGCACAACTGCAGCACAGTGTGGTATGCAAATCCTCACAGACAGACAGACAATTATAATACTAAGATATGTATGTATGTGCAGACACAGCTAGTAAAGCTGATTCTAAATATGATCTATTTTTAGCCTGGTTGCATCCCTGAGAGCATTTCATTCAACTGACCATCAGCTCATTCATACAATAAGAGTGCATGCATCTTACAGACATAAGTCTATTGGATTATAAGCCCCCAGTGAATACCATTACACTCTAATTTACATCTGAAATCCAAGGGTACTGCTCATTGTATTACATTATGAGATCTCATGGAGACATGGTGCATTGCCCTTGAAGAAACTTTCCCGTTAGCCTCCTCAGCCACAGTGTCCATTACAGAAGTGAAACAAGTGAACCAAATAAATCTCTGAATGCAGTTATAATTAGAATTTTGTTTTTGGAGAGAGAATATTAGCAGGATTATTAAATGGCTTAATGTAGCCTGACTGTGGTGGTATTCAATCAGAGCTGTAGTTCATAAGCGTAAGACAGCTTTATTATCTCAAGGGTGCATAAAATTAATGACAATGCAGTAGAGGCAATGGTTCTCTTCTTGTTTAACACGTTTTTGTGTTGAATCTCTATATATCATATCTATACATTAAGTACAATTTGAAACAGTTGTCGGATTTAAGTTGTAGAGGAAAACTTCAAAATCTGAGCATTTTGTAATATTTCTTGATTTATCAATGGGATAGCCATTGAATGTAGCACTTCAGTGTTTGATAAATGGTCTGGCCTTTATGAATAGGAAACAGTGATCCCTGTGGCTCATATAAATTGCATCTTTTTTGTTCAACTGTCAACTTTAAATGCACAGTGAATAAATCCCCCTCAATCTAAACAATGACAAAAGATAACGTATAGAGTAGTGGGAAATCATGGCAGTGATTCCCTGTTACTCCACCCTCCAAAAAAAAAAGTTTCTTGCCTGTTAAAAACAAAGCAAATAGCAGTGACATGCTCAGAAAACCTTTTTTTCTCGAGTCAATTATTTCTGTCCAGTTGTGCTGTTATAAATTATCTCATCTCTTAAAGTGAATATCAGCTCTAAAGCCTTTGGACAGTGTGCATCATTCTGCTCTTAGATTTATTACTGGTGATGGGTACAGCACTCATCATCGTGTTCTGTGTGAGAAGGTTGGTCTTTCCTGGAAGCGAGGTGCAACAAACATTGTTTTTTATTTATCTTTAAGGCCCTCATTGGAATATTACCACCTTACATCTCAATCTTGCTGGAGTGAAATCCTGGTAACTAAATGACTTGCTCTGCTGACTTCTTAAAGTCACTTGAGCTTGTACTGAATTAGCAAAACACTGTTTTTCTTGAATGCCACAAGCTCATGCAACGTCCTCCAACAAACTCTAAAGACTGACGTTCTTCCCTATCTTTCTAGGACTTTAATTTCCAGCTACCGTGTTTCCATATGCAACTGTTTTCCATGAATTCAATTCATCTAGCGTTGTCACTAAAAATGTGTTGTTCTCAGTGATTGCCTTTACATACTTTGTTTTATTGTGCAGTGGTTTTAATGTGCTTGTAATCTCAATGGCATTGGAAATGAGGTGAACCTCAATGTCATTTCAAGAATAAATAAAGTTTTGTATATCCTTCCCTTCACTGCTATTATTTTTGCCAATGCTAGTATTACAGTGATCATTGTTTCATCTATTAACATCGTTCTTACTTCTGTAATCATTACAAGAACAGTTTAATTGAATCCAAGAGCAATACTTCTTTACTGCTATATCTGTCAATGATAATTCTCTCTATTTCATTATCATCCTAGCTGCTGCTGCTAATGATAATAATAAACTGTTTGTTTTTTTCTATCAATCAAAGCTGTTACTGCTAATTTTTCACATATTGCAACCATCATCTATAAAGTTTTAGTGATTTCCTACAAAATTGGAGATAACTTTATGGTCGTAGCTCTCATTTCATTTGCTGTTTCTCTTGTCCCTCTCCTTTCTTGCTTTTCTTCCACCCCTACCCCTCCTTCTAGCCCTTTCCACCCCCAGGACAGCTTTAGCAGAAAGCGATGCGTACATTTAATTGCAAAAATGGTTGAATTTGTTTATCAAATTAGCCGGCGCGGGATTTATATGTTGGAATTACCCATTATTTATATAAACACAGGCTTGAAATCCTGGTCTATATTGCTCTTTTAAACTGTAATGAACCTCCCACCACTAGAAGCCACTGTAGCTTCAGTTAATGGTCGCTGAATTCCTGTATGGCACTTTACAGATGTAAACATGAGAAGCTTAGTGGTGGCTTAGCGGTTAGTAGAAACAGCTCCATATGACAGTTTTTTAATGTAGTAAATGGAAATAAAGTGGTATGTATGCTGGTACGCTGTCAAGGTTTGAACTCACGTATAACTTCCACCCGAAGTGAAAAGAGGCCACACATCACAGCACAATATAAATCTGCACAAAGGAACAAATGCTGTTGGTGCTAGCTTGTAATGTTAGCCATCCTGTAGAGAGTATATCAGGCTAACGTCACACCTGCTGACACCATGACCCAGTGAGGAATTTGATTGTTTTCTAAGGATTTAGTCCTCTTTAGGTTAGTCAGTTGAACAGAATTTAAATTAGCATTTAGCTGAATACAGAAATTGTTCTTATATTAATGACACTGGTCTATAATAATAGGCCACAACAGAGGGTATGGTCTAGACCTGCCCTCTTTGTAAAGCATCTTGAGATAACTTCGGTTAGGAATTGGCGCAATACAAACAAAGACTGATTGGTTGATTGTGAATCTGAAGCATTTGGGGATGTTTGGCACCCACACACAGTCTGGAATGCGGACGGATGTGTTAAACAGATTGTGTGGAGAGTGGAAGGACACACTCGATGAACTAAGGTGGGATACAATCTGTGATAACAGTTTATACACAGTCAGCCTAAATGTCATCACCACAATGAGTTTGGACGGTAGTAAGTAAAGGGAAATGACATGATTTAAATGGGATTTAGGAAAGAAAAAGCTTTTTTTCAAGCTTTGACAACTGCTACTAGGAGTTCCACATTATGACATCTGCATTTAAGGTGATTTTGTGAATAAACTTGAACTAACTGAATTGCATCAAAAACATACTGTACATAATTGTTTTTAATTTAGACATTTCAGTGTAAAAATTCAATTCTACATTTTGTACCTTCAAACTTCATTATAGATCATCACTACTGGGTAACGAAGAAAAGCAGTAAATCCTTACATTTTAGACGTTTCACTTAGAAAGTATTTGGCTACCCTACCACCATTTAGCAAACTCTGTGATTTAAAATTTTGATATTTGCGAGTCTCCTTCTAGTCACGACAAATTACCTCAGTCTTTTCTAAATGATCCACCTAAAACTCCTCCATATGGTAATCAGTTCTGCTGCCAGTCTAGGCCTCGCAACAGTTCATTTATCATCTGTTTCCTCAAACACTATAGTGAAACTGTTCCTGTCAGCTCTCCGAAGCACTGCAGTATATCATGATGAATGACTGAAGCACAAGTCCGTTTCTAAAATACTGCTCCCTCTCTCTCTCTCACTCCCTCTGGGGAAACAGTCAGTCCTGGAAGTTCATAATTCAAAACCTCCAAATCATTATGTTTGATCAACCTTGAACACGAGAGCTGCACAGCGCCCTTCAGAAAGGATGTTTAAATGTTTTGTGCTTTCATCCATCCCAACAACTTTTATAGGTCGTGTTTATCCCCAGATATAATTCTCTTTGCAGCCCCCTAAAACTATTACCACATCACTTTCTCAAAAGTAAAATAAACACTTATATCCTCTTTTCTCAGTGTGTACGAAAAGTACCTGTTGAAGGAAAATCCTCTTAATGTAAAGCTAATTGAGGCTGCAGGAAACAGATTAGGAGTTTTGTTCATTAAAAATATGAAAGATTGTCTTGTTTGAACACTTTTGAAATATGCAGGGAATAATCAAACACTGAATATCTGGCTGGATGAATTAGCATTTCCATTGATGATGAAAAAACTATTTTCTCACTGTTCTCATCAGGCTTATTACAAAAAACAATCACCACATTCTTTTCTTGATTGAAAATAATCAAAAACAATCCTAATTAGCCTTGATGGAAATGAGAAATCACTCAGCCTTTTGAGGTAAGTCGTTTGATGATGAGGGGGAATAAAAGTGTCTTACCTTAATCAGAGTAGAAGCATCTCTCTTTCATACAAAAGGGGAAAGGCTCAGCTCATTTTCTCTGGAAGCAGTCATGCTTTTTTTCAGTCCTCCACAGACAGCGCGACAGCTCTCCTCCCTCCCTGCTGCCGTCCTCCTGCCTCCTCTGGTGAGAGAGAAAGTCACAGTGGACCACCCGGCCTGATCCTCCCACGCCCCGCCCCCGACACGAGCCGCTCGCAACTTTAATTAGCGAGTGTTCACGTGCCCTGTCCACTTATTTAGCTACTGTATAAGACCCAGCATAAAACAAGTGACAAAGCTGCTACCACACTCTTTCTACAGGTTTATAATCATCAATAACTAATGTATATTGATAAGAATGATACAGTGCCTTTATAAAGTATTCAGCCCCTTGAATGTTTCACCCATGTACTGCTTGTATATAAACCAATCATGGTCAGAATAATTTGGCTTTTATGGACCAAAAAGACACTCCAAAAAAATCCTCTTTATTTCCAAAGTAAAATCAGATTTCTTCAAAGTAATGTCAATTACATAAAAATATGGAAGTTAAAATCAGTGACCGCATAAATATTCACCCCCTTAAGTCCATATTTAGTAGATGCACCTTTGGCTGAAATCACAGCACTGAGTCTGTGTGGATAGGTCTCAACCAGGCTTGCACATCTGGACACTGAAATTTTACTCCATTCTTCTTTGCAAAATTGCTCCAGCTCTCATTGTAACCTCTACCTTTGCAAACTTTCCAGGGCTGGCTGCCAAGAAGCATCCCCACAGCATGATGATTCCAACACCATGCTTTACAGAGGGGATGGTGTGTTTGTGGTGATGTCATGTGTTGGATGTCTGCCAAATATAGTCTTCTCTGATGGCCTAAAAGCACCATTTTGGTCTCACCAGAGCAAAGGACTTTCTTCTACTTGACCATGGAGTCTACTGCATGCCTTTATGAGTTTTATACAACAGTGGCTTTCTCTTTGTCCCTCTCCCACAAAGCTTTGACAGGTGAAGTTCCCTTGCAACAGTTGTTGTATGCAGAGTCTCTCCTCAGCTGTTGAAGCTTGTAACTCTTTCCGAGAAGTCATAGGTGTCTTGGTGGCCTTTCTTACTAGTCTCCTTCTTGCACTGTCACTCAGGTTGTGAGGACGGCCTGATCTAGGCAGATTTAAACATGTACTATATTTCTTCTAATTTCTTGATGATGGATTTAACTGAACTCTGTTCAGTGCCTTGCCATTGTTTTGTGTACATAACATTTTCAGTAGCCTTTTCTTTGAGTTGCTTGGAGAGGTTATTTGTCTTCATGGCATAATGGTAGCCATGAATACTGATCAACCAGTAAAATGTGGCATGTTATAGACTATTAGGGTTGACTTTGAATGTGTCAACTCTGCCATCTTTCTAAAGCATAGTTCATGGCCCCTTGTCTGTAACATTGCACCCTATTAGAATAACACAAGCCATCACCTTCACAGCTCTTTAGTTTGGTCACAATCTGACTATATAATGGGCAGAGAGGAATGCAGTATTAGACACAGTCTGTGTGTAATATGGCTTCAGTATGACAATTAAACACAAGCTTTTAAGCTTATGTTTTATTATAATGTTCATTTTTCTTATTTCTCTCTGCCATCTCACTGGCTGAATCCCCAAGCCATGCCTTCAGTAACACAGCTGTTTACTCTTCCAGGCACGGAGGTTATTATTTTGGTAGTAGTTCTGTCTTTTCACTCATGATTTCTTGTATGGAAAAACAGACTAATTGAACTGCAAAAACGAACTTGTTGCTTTACTCTTTATATAAAAAGATGATCTGGGAACAGATTACCCACAACAGTGGAATGAATAATCAACTTACTGTTGGTTAACCAGGAAAATGATGGAGAATTAATTGCTACTTTAACCATCAGTTAAGATGTGTTCTCAATGATTACTTATTAGAAAGTGGCTGATAAGGATATCAAAATGTATAAATATAAGATAACTGCTAGTTAACCATTAGTTAAGGGGAAGATACTGAGCAACTCCTTTTTTATTTTAAAAGAAAACTGATAACTTTCAGTTGAATCTGGGAAATTTCTTTATACTGCATCATTACTTAATGACTAGTCATTCATTAGTGATTTATTTTGGGCACCACTGCAAAGTAGAGCATCATACTGGGTAGTCACTTGCAGTTGTTGATCATTTGTCCCCTGGTAAACCAGTAGTTAATTACTTATATTACAGTTTTTGTGAGCCTTTGTGCAAAATGTTCAGCCAATTCTTTTAAATGTCATGGGGTCTCTTGTTGCCCAAAAACAATAGTGAGTCACACTGTTATACTAGATGGCATGCCCTTATAAATATAGGCTTCTGTAGGCTTCTGTGAGTGGATCACATAGCCTGTGCAAAATCCTGTGGCTTAAAATACTTCCTTGAGCATCACATTAATCTAAAGCTAAAATTACTGCCCAACTAATAAACGGTTTCCTCCCGGTGGTTTCCCACAAAAATACAATATCCAGCAGCTTTGGAAAACATTCGTGTTTGCTACAACTTCAAAATATTATGTCTTCAGGAATGAAAAATAGATAGGCATTGCTGCTAAAACAGGATATGGATGTCTGTCTAATATCCTTAGTTTATAAAATTTAATATAACTGGATTAGTATTATTTAATTTTGTGATCCCACTGACTTTTGTCCCGCTTTACGTCCTGCTTCCCTATTATCAAATGAAAAACAATGTGTCCATTGATAAGTTGAGGCTGTCCTCAATTGAAGAACTAAAGTCTTCATTGTTTGCTCAAACACTAAAGGAGAATTTTGTTTCTTAGAAGCACATATTGTGGATACAAAAAGGATTGTTGTTTATCTGAAACAAAGGCAGCAGAAGTCTGATAGGGTTGCAGTGCTGCAAAATCTGAAAGGGATGAGATTAGTGCCCGAGTGTGACACAGGAGACTGCAGTTCATATCTCATCCCTATAACAGACCGCAACCTCCCTTTTACCTGAACAAAGTTTCAGTTGTTTAGAAATAGAATAAATCTAACCTCAAGATAGAGAGCAGAAACATTTATATGGGTAATGCCTTTTTCATTTAGCTCAAGGACTTATTTAACATTGGCATGTTGCACAAAAAGTTCTGTCTTCTTTGCAAAGTCCACACTAAACCATATGATGGAACCTGATAGTTTGCAACTTTAGCTACATATGTGAGTGTACGGATACACCACAGGTTTATCTTAACTTGTAGATCATAACTGAAGCAGTATTAAAGATTCCATTTGCCACACTATTTGCTACTTCGAACTACGTGTATTTTGATGTGTTATGTGATTCCACTCATACTAACACTCTGTACCCCTGCAGACTTGAGCAGTTTGGCCCATGTATCATTGCCATTCTGTCCTCTGGAAGGTTGATTTGTAATGAAATGAAATATGCTTGTGTTTCTTGGTAAAAGTACTATTTCCTTATGATATATTTGTGAGAATCTCCACATCAGAAATCAAACATTTATGTGATACACATTGATAGACATTGGTTTGTTTTTGTAATTAAGGCTAACAGTGTTGTGATGCTTTGAGAGATAAAAATGTAGCTTCTCCACTGATCTCTGTGGTGGAGCTTATTAACCAACAGTTCTTCATTTATCTGATTTGTTTCTAAGTTTCTTGGAATTTATTTAAAGACCTAATATGTTTCAGATGTTTTAGAATAAACAGCATATTTGTGCAAAAAGTGACATTTTGTGCCAAATTAACCAAACTGTAAAACAATGTTTTAATGTCCAGTGAAAAGCAGTTTTCAGAATGCAATGTTTGTCACTGTGCTACTTCTGGTCCCTATGGTTTTGAAGTTGGCTAACACATGCCAGGGACAAAAATCCAGCAAAATCCTCTGCTTCCCTAACCTTGCAAAGCCGATGGACTGGACAGACTCCATGTCTGCCATAAGGAAAATCCATCTTGCAAAGCTCCAATCTACAATGTTTGTGCCAGATCTGAAAAGAGACCTAGCCAATCAGCATTGTTTGCAGTGGTGTAAGCCACCAGCAAGCTCTGTCATTCATATACTATTGCAGCGCCAGCATGTACAGCTCAGGTTAGTACTGGGGCTGCACATGCCTACTACCTCTATTTGTACTGTCAATCTGTTTGGTCTGTCAAGAATGTGACAGAACTTTCAACTAATCACTTTCCAAGGCCTGTCCTTACCAAATGCTTTGCATGGGAGGTGTTCCAACGAATGTGAAATACTGTACAACCATGCAATAGTTATATGACAGTCAGTAATGCTACCTTTCAAAATAAGACACCATGACAACCTATTCAAGGTTAATACCTGTGGCTAGAATAGAACAGTTTTTGTTGTAACTTATGTCTACACTGTAGCAGTCTCAGCTGGTGTAACATCCTGAATGTTAGTAGTACTAAAAAGAAACTGCATTTAAACTAATGCTAGTGCAAACATGCAGAAATTCACTTAAAACTTGAGTGTGGATTTTCTTCAGCCCTACAACATGGACTATATAAAATTCATGGCAACAACATTCTGTCATTCTGTCCAGAATTTCCAAAAGAGTTCAAATATTTGATTGGAATTTGCGTTGAAATTTGGAATTTTATTGAACATTTTTGGGATATGTTTGCAAATTTTAGAGATTTTTTTTTTTTTTTGAGTGGGGCCAGAATGCATGAAATTTTCAGGGAATTTGGGGATTTTCTTTTTGTATTATTTTGAGGAATATAATTGGAAATATGGGTGGGAAAATTCCTTAGATGTTTTCATGAATTTCCATTTGAAATAATTTAGATGTTTGGGCAAATTTGTTGGAACTTTTCCATAATTTTCCATGGAATTCTAAGAAAATTTATTTGTAGATTTGTAATTTTGTAAATTTGTAATGTAATCAAAAGGTGATATGAACTAATCAGACCCAATGATATTTTGTACCAGGCTGTGAATGTGTTTATTTCTGTTTTAAGAATGGTTATTTTAATGTGTCTATTGGACTTCTGAGGTTTTTGGAAACAGCTTCAAGGCTACAAACTGCAGTTTTCTGCACTTCTGCTCTGGCTTCTGTTTGCAATTCTGCAGGTTTCTGCTTGAATAGAGCCTCAAGACAAGCTGGTAGTCCAAGGTTGTGGAATGATAAGATCAGATTACATGATACAAGCATGTAACTGTAAGATTACAGCAGAATCTGGCAGACTAAAGGTTTTAGGAACCATTGGCCTTGAAAATAAATAATTTTTATGTTGTCATAGTGAACGATGTTCAAGGAAAAATCTGGAATGCCCAGACAGAAAAGGCAAGTATGTTTAATTCTGTGTTCTGTCACATCGTTGGCAATGAGTGCTCCGAATGCACAAAAGTCACAAATGGAGAAAGCAAATCTTAAAAGAAAAAAGGTTGACAAGGTTTGTGCTGCACGATGAAACTACCAGACAGAGTACAAGTTTGTCAACTCTGGCAACAACTCCTCTGCCTTTATGATGCATCATTGAGAGATTACCGCTACACAATGAAAAATGAGAAAGTATGGCGATGATAAAAAATTCAGTAATTATGTCAGGTACTCCATGGTGTCTGCTAGTAAAGTCACAGCTCAAACTTGTGGCTAGGTGATCATCTAATCTGGCATTAAGGCCATTGCAACAGAGAAAAGAGTTTGCTGTCTGATCTCAACGTATAAGAATTTGTTTTTTTCTGGTTAACAAAATCATTGTGGAAACCTTAAGCCTGTATGTGGTGTTAGAGCACATCAGTCCAAAACCACTGTCATTCATCTGTTGCTTTCCCCACAGCTGTTGCTGCTCTGCTCAAGCACACTGTTTTGGGAGATGTCAGCTAGAAGATAAGTGATCCCTGCAGCTCCAGGGCCTAAAGGTAATGCTCTGCCCCGGTGATGCCTGTCTTTACTTTGTAGAGATACCACAAGCACTAAGGAAGACCCTAAACAGTGTTTGGACGGGTCCGGTACACCACTACCTCGTGGAAAACAAATTGGCTATCTATCCTGACAGGTTCTTGTTTTAGGTCGAGTTATTTATGGCCTCTGCCATGACTCTGCAACCTGACCACGGGTGTTTCCAATGCAGCTGAAAGCCCTGGCAGCAGTGTTTGACATTTTTCCCCCCTGCCTGTCTTAAATGTTAGGGTGATGCATTCCTCTACCTCAGACAGAGTCGTCTCATAAGTCTGCCGCCACTGGGAATTATTGATCTAGCATATAGATTTTTCTTGTCTATGAAGTAATACTGCAATTTTCAGAACTTCTCTGGGGTGTTCTGGCTGTGTATTGTCCTAAGACTTGCCCTCTTTCTGTCCCTGCATGAGTATAAAAACAGATTACTTAGATTGCCATGAAATCTGCATAATTAAAAGTGGAAAAACCTTCAAATTGATGCATTATTTCTGCCTTGTGCTGTTGGAATACAAAACAGAGTGATCTGTTGAAGCACACAATGTTGAGCTCATTTGGATTATTATGCTGAGTGTTGGCTTCAGCCACTGAACTGATGTTTATCCCTGAGTTGGAAACAGTGACTAGAAATAGCTTATTTAGATTCATCTCATGGATGCTGTGCCTGTCCTAGCAGCCCGGATCGTGATGGGGAACATAAGATGAATATTTGGGGATGCACCTGGTATTTTCAGATATTTTCCACTTGCACAGAGCTGTTTGATGTTTTCCTGGCTACATGGTGTGAAACGATGCACTTTATTTTGCCCATGCTGGGCTGTGGAGGAGTCTAAAAACATCCCATCACATTACAGCTGACATAAACATACTCCTTCATTGGGATTTAGCAATATAAGTCTCAGTCTCTGCAATCAGAAGCATCTCAGCAAAGAGGACAGAAAATAAATTAAGCTAATGGCCTGTAAGGGGGCATTTGTTTTGAAGAACATTTAAAGCAGCAATTCGTTAGACTGAGTTCCCTTTTCATGCCAGTGTCACAATTCAAAATCAGTGACGAAGACTACTTTGAGTGTGGTGGGAACTTATGGCAGCATGCCAGAGCTAAACATAGCTAAAGTTATGAAGCCTCGAGCATGTTATCTTTATTCAAGTGTCCATGATAGTGTGTAAATCTCACTGTTTGACTCCAGGGTAAAGTTTATGTTTGATATGGTCATATTTGGTTCTCCCTGTTAAAGTGGAATGTTATTTTGAGAGTATTGTATCCATGCAAGCAACTACAAACTAGCACAGAAACAGGCCTTGTCAACAAAGAGACGAAAATGTTATATTTCCATTTCGTTTCAAAAAGTCTTCCGTAAACTCGGGATCATTTCAGAAAATGTGTGTGTAAGCAGGGAACCACTGAAAAAGACTGGAAACGCTGTAGTGTACATGCCAGGCCTATACGTGGTGCTGTACTGCTGCCATGGAAATGCAACAAAAGAGAGAAGAAGATTACAGAAAACTGATACAAACTTTCTTCTGGTTGCCCTCCTGGTTGTTCTCCGAGTTGGATTTAAGAACACATGGTGTATGCTGTTAGCGGTGGTGGTAAAGGAGCATTAGGTTTTGCTGTAAAAGCCATAATAAGCTTAATAGCTTCTGCAGCGCAAACACAACCCCGTAATTTGCCATTGTTGTTTTGGTTTGATATGCGCATGCGAGGTAAGTGGCCTATGCTATGTGTGATGTAATAGTTTCAAGAAAGATGCAGTTAAAGAGATGTATTAAGACAGGGATGGAGTTGGATTTATTTTCAGCCCTGGGATGCCATTGCTTAGACTTGCCAACTTTAGTTCACAACCTTTACCTGGAGTTATTGAAATATGGATTCTTTTGACAATGTAAACCTTTCAGATAATGTATACCATGCTCATGTTTGGCATAATTTTGTCTGCACTACCTCGACTTTATCTAATGAAAACTTTTTTTTTTTGTTTAATTTATTGTATTAGATTAAAGGACTGCCAAAAAACACAAACCTGCCAAAAACTGATTTTATTGTTGTTATTTTATTGTTATTTTAAACAATATCTTGTTAACCTTGCAAAGTGGATGGATACACCCGTTTCTGTGTTTCTCACTGGCGAATCCATCTTGAAAAGCTCCCATCTGAATGGCTTGGGCCCGGTTAGAAAGTGACAGGACCAATCAGAGTTGTGACGTATGCTAGCAGCAACAAGAGGCCGGTGCAGATATGGCGGAAGAGATTATCGTGGATGCTGCTAAAGCGTCAGTTTTATCAGAACTTGACATTTCTTAGTTAAAAGAAGAACAAAGAACAGCAATTGACTTGTTTTATTTTAAAAAATGACAAAAGTTGTGTACTGACATGTCTACAGTTGCCATGGTTCGAGTTATGCAGCTCTCTACGGAGTTTACCCCTCGGTCATGGCTACGACACGTGTTTTGTTGCTCTGATTGGCCCGTAAAGGTGTGACAGACAAAATGTTCATCCAACCACCCTCCAAGTTTTTTTCAAAGCCTCTGCCTTTTCCCAAATGCTGTGTATGAGAGGTTTTCCAGATGGATGAAACAAATCCAGCTGACATTAAAAACAGAAAGAAATCTTAAAAATCACACTTTCCACACCAAGTGATTCCAATGCAAAACACGGCTTTGTTTTCATGCCATCTCATGACCAAAATAGCCAATGAAATCACACTGGTGTGATCGTGGACCCCTAAGGGCTAATATAGTAGCTATCTGCATAGAACTCAGTGCTATTATAGCCTATATATTAAGCAATGTGATACCTCAACAGTCATGAAATTCATTTATGGTCAGTGGATTGCATGCTAAATGTTGTGTTTTGTGTTGCAAATCCAGCACAAGTTTATGTTTCTCATCAGACAGACACAGATGAACCTCCCTGACCAAGCACACTGACTTGTGAGAGGGGGAGAAAGGGAGACGCAGAAAGAGAAAAGAGTTGAGAAGGGGAAACACCACTCAAACTAAACTTAGCACAAAAAGTAAGAAACTTGTGTTTGGTAGATTGTTTCTTTGTTATAATAAACTTCTTTGCAATAACTGTCATACCATTAGAAAGCCTGTTTAATTCTCTTTTAAATGATGCCACATTTGTAAGGAGCATGCATTTGTGGGATGAACAGCAGAGCTGATTATGTGCGTTGTATTCACAATACATTTTCTAAACCTTCTCCGCCAATGCCAAACAGCTTACTTTGCTGTTGCTATTGACTCTTGTTTTGAGCTTGCCTGATTTAGCATGGGACCTGCTAAAGTGCAGGAGGGGGTCTTCTTCAAGAATCGGCATGCCAGGGTTGACTGATCTGGATAGAGCCTGTGCAATAGGGCAACGTCAAGCTGGTGTTTTGCGAAACCAAGTTGGGACATTATTTGGAGTGAGCTGTAGTACCATCTCCAAACTGAAGGCCAAGTTCCATATAAAGGGGAATGTCAGACACAGGCCATCAAGTATGTGTCCCAAGAAGACGACACCCAAGAAGCCTGTTTTCTCACCTTGTCAGCACTTAGGCATTGTAGGCTGTCTCTACAGATTTGCAGACACATATGGCCAACGGCTCTCTGCCCAGACAATCTGGAACAGACTACACACGACCAATCTCTGGTCTCACAGGGCAGCCAGGTGCCTGCCCTGACTGTCCCTCACCATCAGGCCTGTTTGCACTGGACTCAGCAACACGTGCATCCGTGCATCCATCCATCCATCCATCCCCAACATTATCCATTGTCCAACACTCATTATCCCATTCTGGGCTGTGAGGGGCTGGAAGCTGATCCCAGCTGCCACTGGGCAAGAGGCAGGGTACATTGTGGTTTGGTTGCCAGTCAATCACAGGGCTGACGAGTAGAGACAGACAACCAGCCAACACTCACACAGGACAACTTAGAGTCACCTATTAGCACAGTAAGCATGTCTTTGGACTGTGGGTGGAAGCCGGCGTAGCCAGAGAGAACGCCAGGAACCTTCTAGTTAAGAGGCAAAAACACTAATCACTGCACCATCATGCAGTCCCTCCATCTGGTTGTGTTCTCTCAAAATTAACCACCAAAATAACAAGTAATCTCACAAATCTACTTTTAGCTATTTTTTAAGACCCTTTACCTGGAACAGAAATGCTACCCATGATTGAACAAGTGCTCAGAAATATGAGAGCTACTTGATCCCTTGCGTTCAACTTTCAAGCTGCTTTGTGTGAAGGCATGAGAGGCTTAAATGCCAGGAAGCAACATGCATGTTTTTCATAAATAAGTCTTTGCCTTTGAGGAGTTCTTTGAAAACAAAAACTAACCTGAAATGGCAGCCTTTCTTTAAAACATAAAGAAATACCTGAGCAATCAATGTGCATGTCAGACTTCAGTAAGAGAAGTGTTTATACCTATCACTGTCCTGGGCTCTCCCTTTCCTTGATCTTCATTTTCATAGGAAGGAGGCTGACTTATACACTGGAATATGATACTTGCAGAGCAAAGTCATACAGGTATGGAAAGAATGGCATAAAGATGTTTTTGTCCTCATTTGATCTGAAAACTCAAACTTTCTATGAAGTCATCACTCCCATGGAGGCATTAATGTTCATAGTGCTCATTTCTTATCTGAAGTTTTCTTGTTCAGTAACCTTTACCTTATATGCAGCTAAATAAACACTTTACTGGTTAAGGGTCAGGTTCCTTGCTTGGAGCTGATAGGCATTTCATACTGCTATTACAGTGCTGAAACACCCAGGGCTCCTCTAACTGATGCTCTCTCACTGACTTCTGACATAAACTGATTACATTTTGGGAAAATCCTCCTCCCTTATTTTCACTGCCAGGGAAATTTAAACATGCACAGCTCCAGCCTCCGCTTGGCAGAGGGAAATACATTTTGTCGTTATCAGCCTCAGTTGGTTAAATACTTAATTATTCATAGGGTGGTAAAGGCTTGCCCTCATGAGATTAGAGCACCTAATTGTTCATCCCATTTGCTGCTTGAATGCGGGAGGGAAGCTGGCTGAACACCAGGATCCTGCGAAATTTTTCAATGAGAAAAAAAAAACTGTCATTCAGAAACTATGTACACAACTCCTTAAACTTTCAGTACACAATGCTCAAAAATAATAGCTGCCTGAAACTTGTTTGGGTAAATTAGAGGAACATCAGATTTAGAGAGGAATGTTACAACACCAATTCTAAAAAAATTAGACACCCCGTAAAGTGTAATAAAAACAAATAAAACCATATTTTATTCACATTAGAATATAAAAAACATATCAGATGTTAAAACTGAGACATTTTACCATTGCATGAAAAATATTAGCTCATTTTGAATTGATTGCACTAACACATCTCATAAAAGTAGGGACAGGACCATGTTTACCATTGTACAGCAAACCCTTTTAACATCAGTCTGTAAACATCTGGAATTAAGGGGACCAGTTGCTGGAGTTTGGGGAGAGGAATGTTGTCCCGTTCTTGTCTGATGTAGGACTCCTGGGTCTATTTTGCTGAGTTTTTGGTTTTATGATGCTCCAAATGTTTTTTTTACTAGTGAAAGGATGGCAGGCCAGCTCTCTTCAACAGTGAAGACATGCTGTTGGATGTGATATGTGCATTAGCATTGTCTAACTCAGGGGTTCTCAACATTTTTAGCCCGGGACCCCAAAATAAAGGTGTGAGAGACCGGGGACCCCCACAATACCTGAAGGTGGTTGAGGCACAGTTCAATACAGCCATGCACAGTCAAGAATAGTCATGTGCAGACTTACATTTTAAGGAGGTTTTAAACATTACTTTGATTTCAGCATAAATGTCACCAAATTCCCATGTTTTTAGATTACATTTAACTAATTTCATGTATATATTTTCAAAAATGGGTAAAATACACGTTTGGAATAATTTTGAAGTATTCGTTGTTTCTTAGAAGTCATCTGGCGACTCCCTCTGAGTGTCTCAGGGGCCCCCAGTGGGGTCAGTGCAAGGCCTTCCCTGACAGCAGTGTTAATTTTGGCAGCTATTTTTAATTAAAGTCTTAGTCTTCATATGAAATGTCTTTTAGTTTAAGTCCCATTTTAGTCTTTTTAGTCTAGTTTCAGTCAACGAAAACTCAAAAAAATTTTAGTCTAGTTATAGTCCATATAAAGTCTGCACATTTTAGTCTTTACTTTTAGTCCAAGCATTTATTTTCCTGCCTAAATCTGATACAAAATCATGTTAGTGTGTTCTATGCACCCTTCTAAACCTGGGGTCCCTGCTTTCTACAGCTGAGAGGCAGAATAGCTATAGATGCATTTTTTTTTTTTTTTTGACAGATTTACTCACAGTGGAGAAATATCACAGATTTTGAATGTCAGACGAAAACTACATTACATTTCAGTTTGGTTTTCGTCATCTTGACGAAAACTAAACTTACTTTTTGTCAGTTTTAGTCATCACAGATCTATTTTTTTTAAGTCTTAGTCTAGTTTTTGTAATGGATAAAAAGGCTGTCGACTAACATTTGTCTGGATGGAAGCATATGTTGTCCTTAAACCTCTATCTACTTTTCAGCATTGATGGTACCTTTCCAGATGTGTAAGCTGCACAAGCCATCAACACTCATGCAACCCCGTACCATCAGAGATGCAGGCTTTTGAACTGTGGGCTGATAACAAGCTGGATGGTCCCTCTCCCCTTTAGCCTGCAGGACACAGCTTTTCCAAAGATTTTTTCAAATTTTGATTCACCTGACCACAGAACAGTTTTCCAATTGGCCTCAGTCCATTTTAGATGAGCTTTGGCCAGAGAAGACAGTGTTTCTGGATTGTGTTTACATACGGCTTCTTTGCATTTGTGGATGGAATGGCAAACTGTATAGACAGACAATGATTTTTGGAAGTGTTCTTGAGCCCACGCAGTAATTTCCCATAGGAATCATGCCTGTTTTCAATGCAGCTCCACCTGAGGGCCTAAAGATCATGAGCATCCAATATTGACCGCCAGCCTTGTCCTTTGCACATAGAGATTTCTCCAGATTCTCTAAAAGTTTTGATGATATTTTGGACTGTAGATCGTGGGATATTCAAAGTCGTTGTAATCGTGCATTAAGGAATATTTTCTGAATTTGTTCCACAATGTTTAGACACCGTTTTATTAGTGATTCTGCCTTTCTAAATTGCTCCTTTTATGCCCAGCCATGTTACTGGCCTGTTGCCGATTAACCTAATTAGATGTATACATTTGTACCACTTACATTTCCAGCCTTTTGTATCCCACCCCTACTTTTTGAGATGTGTTGCTGCCATCAAATTGAAAATGAGCTAGTATTTTTCATGAAATGGTAAAATCTCTAAGTTTCAACATCTGATATGTAATGTTCTATTGTGAATAAAATATGGCTTTATCAGATTTGGAAATTACTGCATTCTGTTGTTGATTACATTTTACACAACGCCCCAACTTTTTTTGGATTTGGGGTTGTACTTGTGTTATGCATTTATGAAGTCATGATTACTCACTTCAAACTTGTGTATTAAAGTTTGGTTCTTCTCACGGCACTCTGGTCAGACTCCATCTCCCTTTCCTGTATTCCCCCATCAATCGCCGTCCTTCCTTTGTGTCTGCAGAAAAGGGAAGTACTCAAGTACTCAATATGATTTAGGAATCAATGAATGAAAAATCAGCTCATTACATAAATGGTTTTAGAAAGATTTTGCAGATATTGCATTTCTACTCCTATAACCTTATTCCTTTACATTGGCATTTATGATGCATCTTCCAAAACCTTCCTCTTGCTTCAAATATAAGGTTTAAATTTTAATCCTTCCTCCTGCCAGATTCACTGTACATGAATTGCATCGTTTAAATCTAAAACAACTTTGCATCATTTTCTCCCCACTCCTTCTCCCTAACTGAGTCTTTACAGAGCTGTGCTTTCATGCTGACAGACCACACTACTGTTCGCACAAATATTTAAAGCTAAGAAGTTACGCAAACTTTTTCAAGGTTTATTATGATGAAAGGCTTGAAAAATGTGGCATGGGTTCCATCATTTCAAACAAAGCTTCATCCCTGAAAGGAGAAAGCAAGAGCTACTCAAAGAAATATCATCAATCGATGTCCTTAACAGCTCCAGACCTTTTCAGAGGTGTTGACAAAATATGGAGTCACTAAAACCCTGGACATATTCAACCCCTGGTTTTATACTAATGCCTTAGTAGTATTGACAGCTTTTATATTCAGATTTATAGTCATACAGGAGAGAAATGTTTTCCTGATAACTGGGAACTTGGCATGTAACATCTCTTGGAAAAACGTGGCACAGTTACCACCAACTTTCAGCAGATGGTAAGTTTTTCATTCTAACTCCACAAGACTGGCAACACCAGTATGTTTACATGCAGTTAGAAAAAGTTGAATTAAAAAATTAATCAGACTAAAACACTGAGATAATGCAGGTCTAGCATATATACACCACAACTGGACTCCTATTGGCCCAGGTCTTCTGTGCAAATCCCACAGTGTCTGCACTGACTTTGGCCTGGTAGTAGAACAGCTAAATGCTGAACACAGCTGAAGTAGTGCTGTCTACCATTGGTTTTCTCCTAAGGATGGATGGAAAGCATCAAGTCAGGCAATTGGGTCACATTTATGACTTTTTGGTTACATTTTTAATCGTTTCTGCTGTGGTTGATTTTTCACTCAAATTCGGTGACAGGTTATTAAGTTTGGCAAATTTTGGGTTGTTTCAAAAATTGTTGGTTATGTGCTTGAATTATGTAACAGATCCACATTCATGACATATTACTCACACTTTAAATCGTTTCAGTGATGGTCATTTATTCTCCCAGATTCTCCCAGGTCCACATTTATGCCCTTTTGGTCAAATTTTGAGTCGTTTCCACTAAGGCTGTTGGAACGAATTTTGTAGTTCGAAAATAATTTGAGTATTTAAAAATGTTTTAATATTCAAAAGCAGAAGTTACTGTTTAAATGTGGTTTTTTTTAAAAATATTTTTGCCATTTATAATCGTTCTTGAGTCTGTTCCATCTCTCCTTGGCCTCTACTTCACCCGTATGTAGGTGTAAGAACCAAATGTTTCGTCACATGACATTATAAACAATAAAGTTTTCACTCCAAAACCTACAGTCTATGTCTAAAACACAGCGGCGCCAATGGCCGCCACTGGGGATGTTTATCGCCAAGGTGGTGCACATGCTGGCAGTGATTTGGCCAGTGAGGCTTCGCTTCATCAAGAGATGCTGATGTACAAGAGTAAAACCGCGCTGCCCACCGACAGTAACCTGCTGTCGTGGTGGAAGACGTTCTGGTCCAGGAATCCTCTCCTGTCCTAGCAGGCACGCCGTTACTTGTGCATCCCAGGCACCTCCATCAGGGCGGAGAGGGTTTTCTCCACGCCTGGGACGATGGGGAACAAAAAAATGCTCTGTTCTTGATCAAGAAGTCGTGGATCACCTCGTGTTTTTAAGTAAAAACATGTAAGAAAAAGGTAGTATCAACATCTTTTTAATGTTTTGTTCATTATAAACATGATGTCATCATACGCAATTTATTTTATTGTTGTTTGACATTTAATTTCTAACCCATTTGTTTGTTTTAAAGTTGACCCTCAGTACCAAAACTCCTGTTGAAGGCCTCTAAATGGTGCAGGTGGCTGTGTTTGCACTAAAAAAGTGCATAAAAATTAACATGAACTACTTTTGCTTTAAGCTAATTATTTCTTCATTGCTATCTGTAATATTTGAGGGTCCTCTAGTGGACAAATGTGTAACTACACGGTGATTAAAGCAACTGGACGTTTTGCACACATATTACTAAAAAATGTGCATAAAAATTTGAATATACTTGGAAATCTGTAAAAAATTATAAATGAAATTGGAATGGGACTGTAGATTAATACTGACAGCCCTAGTTTCCACGGGGGCTAATTATTCTCTCAAATTGGGCGACTGGCCCCCAACATGACTTATGCTAGTCAAATTTTGAGTAATTTAAAAAATGGTAGATTTTTGCTCAAATTTGGCTACAGGTCCTCGAGCATGACTTTCTTGTCTAATTCTGTTTCAAATATGTTTGACTTTTTTGCTTTTATTCATCAACAGGTTCGCTATGACCTTTTGGTCAAATTTTGAGTCGTTTCCGCTGGGACTAATCATTCTCTGGCCCCCAGGATGACTTATGCTTGTCAGATTTTGAGTAATTTCAAAAATGGTAGTGTTTTAAATGTGTAATGGTTTTGTAGGGCTGGCATTATCAGCATCAATTTGAAGGTGAGGAATCACTCAGAGCAAAGATAAATGTCCAAGTTAAAGGGTTTTATTTATAGGCTGTCAAGTGGTGTTTCTGTATTTAACAAAAAGGAAAAGGTAACATAATTTATTAATTGATGGTCTTCAAGCAACAAATAATATTCAATAATGTTCAGCAGCATCTAAAGCTTACATTTAAAACAGAATTTATCTGATCACACAATCAAAATTGGATACAATGTATTTCATAAATCAAATAGCATCAAATAACACTCACTTTTGATGCACTTGACAGCCAGGGTAGAAATGCATCTTGTCAGCAGCAGAGCAAACTGAACAACGGGCTCAGAAGTCCTTTGTAGACTCCTGATTAGGCCATAGTGGCTACACCTGTGGCTGATTGCTGCAGGCTGCATTCATGTGCCTGCTGATCTTCAGAGGAGTCACAGCAGACATGAAGGATCTTAACAGGAAGATTTTTGCTCAGATTTGGCTACAGGTCCACGTTCGTGACTTTTTGTCAGATTTTGAGTCTTTTCAAAAATGGATGATTTTTTGGTTGGGCGGTCGACAAGTCCACAGTCATGACCTTTTGGTCAAATTTTGAGTTGTCCCGCTGAGGTGGATTTTCCCTCAAAACAGGCAGCCGGTCTGAGGTCATCACTATCAGAAGTGCTGTCTACCTTTGGCTTTCTCCTTGGGCTGGGTGGAAAGCATGCATCAACTTTGTACCAAAAGCAGAGGATGTGCAGCACTTACAGAGCTGTAAAGCTGGTCATTTTTCACTGCTCAACAGAGCACTTGCTGACTTGTTTGCAAGGTCAGCTGGAACAAGGACCATAGTAACTAGCTGAAAGGAGCCATATCACCACCTAGTGTGGCAGTGAATGGTATACATCATTACTGTAAATAAATTTGCCCATAGTGCTTATGCACTGGGCAGACGACAGTGGTCTAGTTAAATAGGCTAATTAAGCTATAATTATGACTTGGTTTAAGTGCACATGGAAACTTAAGAGTTTCTGAATTCAATGCCTTTTGCAGAGCATATGTTTACACAGAAAAGGGTCTTATTTTTTTCTCATAAACAAAAGCTCATGCAGATTTGATCTGTTCATTTAAATATGCACAGAGACAATGTTTGCTCTTTTTCGGGTGCAACAGCAGTGCAATCCTGTTGGGTATGAGGCCCTAAATGTTTAATGCCTTGGTCTGTTTCATGCTCCAGCTGATGGAATGAAACTTACAATAAGATGGATTTGGTGCAGATCAAGGTGTGTTTTTATCTTAGTCAGTTGTTTCACATGAGTGCTTTCTTGTAAAGCAAAGCAACAGGTACATCCCTGTAGCTGCCATGTCCTACACTGCCAAACTCTGAGTGCCATGGTAGAGCCTAATACAACACAAACAACACTGAAACACAGTACCAGGCTATTTATGTTTATTATATAAGATGTGTGCAGTTATTCTGGAATCAATATCCAAACTTGTGAGTATGTACTGCCTACTTTTTGGACAAGTTTTGGCACCACATTAATCGTCCTCTTACAGCTGTATCATGCTGGTCTTTGCAGCGATCCTCATGTAGCATCCCTGCTACCTGAAAGGCACACTAAAGATAAATCAGAGTAGAGCTCCTCCTGTGAACATTGGTGTTATATCTATGTTATTTGATCAGCATGGTTAAATATTTTAACTATAGCAAAAAGAAGAGGGATTAGTATCAAAAAGTATGCAAAGACTGTTAAGATGTTGTTGATTATGTCTCTGGGAATGCTTAGGGCATGTTATTAACATCACTGAAATGAGAACGAGACTAAAACAAACAATATGGTGGCTCCCTTTCCTTGCAGTGTTCAACCTTGCTAAAATGTGCCTTTGTACAATCTTTCCCATCACTTCATTAGGGCTGCTTTGTCAAGGGAACTAGCAGCAGCTGTTGAAGAATTATAAACAGTAATGAGTCTGAGATGGAGAAAATTACGATAGTTTAAATCATGGCTAATGAGCTTCTGTTGAATGCTCATAAATTAAAATTACAAACAAAGATGTTTTCACAGAATTTTGTTGTTCTACTGATTCCATAATGCCACAGAAATAACCCCAAAACCAAGGAACAAATCAAACTGAATACTGACTTTCTTTACGTTGCTCTTACTCATCTTTCCGTCATGTGTGCACTTGTTTTATTTCAGCTCACTGAAACAGTCTCTTGTGTTCTGATGTTGTCTGTGGTACATGATGTTTTATTGGTAGTGAGTCCCAGCTCCTGCTTGAGGAGTGCTGACTCTGGAGGAGAGCAAATAAACAATGATCATGCTACTACAAGTGCAACAAAAGGCACTTGTAGTGGTGTAGTGTAATTGTGCAAACGATTTTTTGGAAAAAAGGAACACTCAGTGGAACACATAGCATTCAAGCAACTGCAGCAAACACTTGAGGGCATTTTTAAGCAATCCAGGGCTATTGAATTATAGAGAACAAGTTAAGGACTAATTTTGACCCCTTTCATTAAAGCAGATGGCCTTTGGATTCTTTCACTGTGCAGCCAGTCTGCCAGTGTAACGTGAGAGCCAACACCTCTGTATAACCATACTGTCGTGGGGGAGTAATTTTGCTTTAGGGGTAAATGCATCATAAACAGACTCGCTATTCGCTCCTGCTGTATGCACAGATACAAAAGTAAAGCTTTCACACACCAGGTTACAGTGATGACACTTCTTCTATCACGTTGTCTCTCTCTGTCTCCTTCTCGGCAGGTTAGAGGAAACCAATCAAACTCACAAACCTTGTTTCAGCTCTCAACAACCTCAAAATCAGGCAAAATATTAGCTTAAAATGACAAAAGGCAACCAACCGCACCTACAGGGGCGATTAGAAATCATAATCTCATCAATTCAGGTAACTCTTCCTGCAAACAAATTGTCACACGCAGGTTAATCCAAACACTGAAGCATCCCACCTGCATCTAAAAATATCCACACATAGCCAAACGGAGAATTTAATAGTTAGTAAAGCTGCGGAGAGAGAAGGGGATGTTATCATTACTCAGCCTGTTTGAAGAAGAATATTCCTCTGTCATTCGTGGTCCTGTAAGAATTGTTGTCATTAACCACACAGAGCTGCTAGCTGGCGATGCTTAACTCCGATAGCAACTCAATATTCCTATAACTAGCATCACTAGCCTCCTCAGACCTGAGCTTTTGTTTGAATGCATTTTTAGTTTCTCGCACTTAGGACCTGATCAGTTTAAAACCAAAGCCTCGCCTTTGAACAGGAAGTCATTTTCACCCAAAAATTATACCTGAATAAAAGGAACACTGTCTTATCTAACTCTGCTACACACAAAAAATAAAGGATTTCTAAAATTTGATACAGTTTAAGTTATTTTGACCAGTTGGTAGGGGGCGGTTAAGTCAGTAAGAAACTGTGTCAGTCATTAAGGCTCACATGATGTAGTCCTTTTTCTGATGATGGACCACAAGAACTTGTTAGGGCTGTAAACTAAATTTCCACTCAAAGTTCTAAAGGTCTTGGAAAAGTCCCTTAGAAATGGTCAGGGCTCCCCAAAACAAAAACAAAAAACTAAATTCCTAAAGATGTTAACAAAGACACTGGTGAAAATTTCAACATTTCAGTAAACTGTTCTGAATAAAACAAAGGATTTACAGAAATTTTCCCAAAAGAGACCATGGAAAATTTTCAAGCAAATTCCCCAAAATTCCAAAGCAAATACCACCCAAAATTTCTAAATTGAAACAAAAAATTTACTAACCTTGCTAAGCAGATGGATATGCCTGTTTCCTTGTTTCTCACTGGCAAATCCATCATAACGTAAGCAAACAGCAACAAGACGCCAGTGCAGTTATGGTGGAAGAGCTTAGCATAGATGCTGCTAAAGTGCCAGCTTTGTCAGAACTTGTGTACATTTCTTCATAAAAAGAAGAACAAAGAACAGCAGTGAGTTTTCTTTTCCAAAGACAAAAGTCGTCTACTTACATGTCTACAGTTGCCATGGTTTGCGTTATGTAGTTCTCTGTGGAGTTTACTCCCCTGTCGCAGCTACATCACGTGTTTTGTTGCTCTGATTGGCCCATAAAGATGCAACAGGCAGAATGATAATCCAATCACACTCCGAGTTTTTTTCAAAGCCTCTGCCCTTTCCCAAACACTTAGTATTGAAGGTTTTCCAGATGGATGTTCGGAACAAATCCATCCGGCATGCAAGGTTAAAAATGTACAAAGTTCCATGGAAAATTACGAAGATTTTTCAAACTCTCAAAACCCAAATAAAATCCCTAAAAATTCCATGAAAATATTGTCAAGAATATTTCAAAAGATATTCGCAACAAAAATTTCAAATTCAAATCAAATTCATTTAAATTTCAAGAAAATAAAATTCCAGAAAATTTCAAAGTTAAAATATTCAAAGCAAATTTTTATTGAAAATTCTAGACAATTATCCCCAAATTCCATATATTACTGTGTTGTAGGAAAGCCAAAGTGAAGCAATGTCCAGATATGTGCACACAGGGTCTCAGGAAGTTTTAAGTCTTCCCTCTGTTTATTCGTCGTAACGCTGGTTTTGGATTTGTCCAAGTTGCAACCTCCGGTCCTAAAAAATGAAGCCAATGTGGAAGTGCAAAAAATTGCTATACCGCGACCGTCCACTTGAGGCTGGCTGCAGGAAAACTGGAAGTTCTGTCTGCACACATGTTAAACAGCCGGTTTTGACGCACAAAATAAACTGGTTGACAGCCTGGTTCAAAACACCAAACATGTCTCATTATCTAGTGTCTTAATGTGCTCCCACTGTACGGGGGGTGAATTTTTTTGTACCATGATCGTTTGGATTATATATAGGATAAACCTCACTTCACGGTGATTGGCCCATCTCATTTGATTGACAGATAGCTCAGCAGGCAGAGGCTCCATTCCTGTCAACTGAAATGCTAGCTAGCAGGCTGACAGGAAGTCGCGCTTAGTGGGCGGGCCATTAGGTTGATCCAAAGTTCGGTTGAGACCGCGATTTCAATATGGAAGCATCCACGGATTGGCTTCAAAAGCTGTTTTACTCTGCCTATTGTAAGCAGACGACTGACGTCACACGGGGTTTGTCCAATTCTTTCTACAGCCTATGGAGTTGTCCCATGATCAGATCTAGTTTTTTTTTTTTTTTTGCCATCATTGTGGAGTTTAGTGAAGTTTGTATTCAACAAAAAATCTGGATCTTCTGCCTCTAGGTCAGTGTTGTTGTAGGCATGACTTGTTGTCATGACAATGGTCCCATCTGATTGGCAAATTTTTTGATTATTTACTCCATATTTTGTTTTGTTTTTTTACAAAGGGACACTAACTTGAACTGGCTTCCCCTGCAATAAAGAGCAAAGTAGTTTCACTACAAATCAACCATGTAACATTTAGAGGGGTGCTATTTCACGCAGAGAGGTAAGATATAAAATAGGAGCAACAACAAGAAAAAGTCACTTTCACTATCAGAGAAAGGTATTAAAATGACATTCAGTCTGAAAAAACTGAAGAAGCCATGCTTCTACTGGTTCCCGGGAGGAAACACCACACTGTGCAGCTGTATTATAAAAAAAAAAATACAAGTCTTAGAATTTGATGTTGCAAATTATCAGTACAGAAAACCTGGATCTGGACCAGGTGCAAAGAATCCTCATGTATATATATCTTTCCCTGGCATAAACAGTATGAAAGACTTGTTTTTATTAAGACTTAAATCTTCTCCATCAAGTAAGGCATGTCACTGGGCCCAGCATAATCCAGTTTGTACATGTCATGCACATATGGCTAATTTGGTAAACTGCTCTGATATAGTTTTCTTGTTCTTTTTGCATCTGTGTTTAAAAGTTGATTTCCAAATTTGTGGAAATGGAATCAATACTTCAGTTCCACTAGTGCCTGAAGGACATTACAAACATTTCATTGCCTGATCCAGCTCCAAAAGATCTTGAAAGTTGAATTTACACTCATTATACTGTAGTTCATTGCCAAATGCCTGTGTCAGCATGAGTGTTTGCCTTAAAGAACAGCTGTTCTAGCCTCCAGCTGTTTCTGTTTAACTACATAAATATGTAGCTCCATATTTAGACCGAAACTAATTACAGCAAATCACAGTTAATTGAAAAGAGGTTATGCCAAACTCATCAGGGATCAACCAACTCTTTCATGTTATGAACCACATTTTTCTGAAACATTTATTCAACAAGCTTTGAAAGATACCATTTTCTTAAAATTTCCATCCCAATTAAAGATCTAAAAGTTATCATCTTCAACAGAATTCTCCCTCCCTATCCAGCCTATCCTGTCTTCCAAAAATTCTACATTTCTTCAAAATAAAAGCAGGTCTGTATCCAAACAGGAAGACATACATGGGAGGTGTAAATTGTGATGTACTATAGAAATGAAGAGATTAAATATTTTAATTGTTGACAGCCCTAATATTGCTTATGCACAACTTTGTTTCAGCCCTATTCAAAAAGATAAACCTTCCTGTAGCTTGCATGACTCATGACAAACTGCTGCCACTCTGCTGGTTGAAGAAACCTGAAATAATCCAATATGTTTGATTCTAGCCTGCTGCCTTTAGATAAACACTGTCCACCTTACTGGTCTGAGCACCAACTTTTGGTGTGAGGAGAGACATGCGCTGGAGCTGGAGTTCCGTGACTGCTACTATCTGCTGGCTTTTTTTTTTTTTTTTTTTTTTTAACTGCACCATCAGTATTTTAAAGCTGTAGCATTTACGGCCATATCCACAGTGGCCAAACATACCTTATATAAGGAATCATTCTTTATTTGGAAGCTGAAGTTCATGTTTCTAACTGAATTGATAAGTAATGCCTTTTATTTCTTTTTTTTAAAACCTATTTTATTCTAATAAAATCATCTCAGCTGCCATTGTGTCTCTGCTCGGGACGTGCAGTGCTTTTCATTGGCAATTAGAAGATTCAAGTTTCCACTGTGCCTGTTCTCACTGACCAATGAAAAACATTTCTATAGTTGTTGCCCAGAGACGGACTTTTGAAAAACATGTCTACAGCGAGACCACCCTTACCAGTAGCCAGGAAGAGAAGGCTGCGTAAGACATAACAGCAGTGACTGGGAAAAAACAACGAATGGCTAAAAAATGTGTTTATGAAGCAAACTGCACTGTCTGGTAATTCAATTATTAACAACAGACAGATTAAATACAGTTCTGTTAATGAACTAATAATTGATTCTGCAAAATCTGCATTGATACGTGTATCTGCAAGGTGTGTGTGACAATGCATTTCTAGAACTCTATCACTGCACTCACAGCTCTCTAAGTAATGAAACTGCTACAAACCCCCTCCCATTTCTACTAGAAATACAGTAGATGTAGATGTAGGAAGGCTGCTCTGCTTCAGCAGCTATATTGCAATACCTGAGCTTTATTCCTTTTGCTTCCTCCATTGAATCCTGCAGGAACCGTCAACTGAAATAAACAATCCTCAGACCTGTAGGCTATAGCACTGTGCCGGGCCTATTGACAACTGAAGTTCAAGTTTTACACTTAAAAAGAATACCAATATCCCTTTATCATTTAAGGCAGGAAATACAGGGGCTGACCTTCTTGGAACAGCAATTAAAGACAATAACAGGAGGCTAGGCTTCATCAGAGCTAACAGGGTGGAGATTTAATTTGTACCAGAAGCTAGGAAGCCATGAATGACAGTAAGGTAACTAAAGGGTGTAAGGTTAATAAAGATTTAAAGCTGCAGTAAAGCAATTTTAGAGGAGTTAAACACATGACCCAGAGGTGGCATGCATGATTAAAACAGAAGAGGTCCAAGGACTGACCCCTGTGGAACCTCAGAGAAGAGAGTAATTGAGTAAGACGAGGCATAGTTAGAGTCTGTCAGACAAGTGTGAGGAAAACCATTTAAATGCAGGAGCGGTGATTGATACCCGGCCGAGGAGCGTTTTTAATTAGAATGGCACGATTCATTGTGGCAAGGAAGCAGATAAGTCAAACTTAAATGTTACAGTCTCCTTCATCTGCATGCATAAGAATAATGTCATCAGTTTCTTAAAGGTATGTCAGAAATATTTCAAAGATTGCTTCCACAGGTTAGAGACGCTGGTCAGGTTAAATTTTCCAAAGATATTTAAGCATGAAAGTTTAGGAACAGACCTATATTTGATAAAAGCTTTGGTATCTTTTAAGAAGAGGAAAGAAAGCAGCTGCCTTTGATGGACAGATACCGAGCCACAAGGGAGAGTCTGATTGACAATAGAGAGAAAAAAAGGTGGCATTGATTGGCAGGACCTCTTTGAGAAATAAAAGAGACTTCCAAAGATATCCTTCATGGAAATAGAGATGAACTCAGAGAGCAGAAACACTCCATAGTTGAAATTTGATCCGAGGCCATCTTTCTAACAACAACACTGTATTATGGAAAGCTGACAACTGTTTACTAATCTACATTACTTTACAACATAGCTTTTATGAACATGCAACAGAAGTTAGTTAATAGTATAACACAAAGATCACTAAGGTTCTCTTTCAACAAAGCTCAGCCTTTGTCTTTACTTATGGAATCAGGGCCGTAGCTCTCGGCACTTTACATTAGAAAACACAAGAAATGTTAAAGACACATAAGAGGAAAGTGCATTCAGCCTTTCATACAAGTCTCTAGTATGTGTTGATGTCTTTGTTTCCATCTCCCTGTCACTCAGTGTCTGCCTTTCTTTCCACCAGTAATCCTGCCTTCTCCACCAAGATGCCAAAAGCAGATGGCTGTGTAAAAATGTGGTTGTGTCTGACTCTACTGCCTTTTATAGTAAAAGTAAGTTTTTCCTGTTAACTTTAAAGGCATCCAAGCTCATTGGTGGGTCAAGTTTGCTGTATGAGCTAGTCCAGTCATTTTCAAGGTGTGGGCTCCATCCCCTTACAGAGGGTCACCAGGGGGTGCAAGGGGGTTTCAGAACTTGGAGGAAAGGGGGTATAATAGGACAAAAATAACAAATAAATACTTGGAACAATAACATTATGAACCCTCTTGGATGTCTTACCTCTTAATTGATTTAATAAATCAATCATTTTCAAAGAAATGCAAATTGATTTCAACTATTTAATGTAAATGAGGTCCCCTGATTGTAGGGAATGTGTCTCAAGTGGTTGTAGTATAAAGACAACTGTGTCTGGTCACTGGTTCATCAGTATTCCTGGCTACCATTACACCATGAAGACAAAAGAACACTCCAAACAACTCAGAGAAAAGGTTTTTGAAAAGTAGAGGTCAGGAGATGGGTAAAAAAAATTCAAAGACACTGAACATCTACGAGAATTCACCTAAATCCATCATTAAGACATGGAGTGAATATGGCACATGTGTAACTCTGCCTGATCAGATAGTCCTCACAAACTGAGTGAACATGCAAGAAGGAGACTAGCGAGAGAGACCCCCAAACACCTATGGCTACTCTAAAGGAGTTGCAAACTTCAACAACTGAGATGGGAGACACTCTGCATACAAAGACTGTTGTATGCTTCTTTAGCAGTCAAAGCTTTACGAGAGAGTGGCAAAGAGAAAGCCATTGTTGTAGAAAATTCATACTAAATTTCAACTTGAGTTTGCTAAAAGGCATGCAGTAGACTCCATGGTCAAGTGGAAGAAAGTTATTTGGTCTAACGAGACCAAAATGGCGCTTTTTTGACCAACAGACAAGACGCTTTAGTTGCCAAACACCGAACATTGCACATCACCACAAACACACCATCTCCACTTTGAAGCATGGTGGTGGCAGCACCATGCTGTGGAGATGCCTCTCAGCAGCCAGCCCTGGACGGTTCATAAAGGTAGGGGTCAAAATGAATGTGCCAAAATATAGGAAACTCCTTGAGGACAATTTTATTTATTCTGCAAGAGAACTACAGCTTGGGAGAAGATTTATTTTCTAGCAAGACTATGACCCAAAACATAAAGCAAAAGCCACCAGAAATGGTTTAAGGACAACAAGGTGAATATTCTCAGTCCAATAGAGACTTTGTGGCTGGACTTGAAAAGGGCTCTTCATGCGCCATGCAACCTGACAGAGCTTGAGCCGTTTTGCAAAGAAGAATGAAGTAAAATTGCAGCATCCAGATGTGCCTGATTGAGACCTATCCACACAGACTCAGTGCTGTGACTGCGGCCGAAGTTGTATCTACTAAATACTGACATGATTGGGTTGAATATTTATGCAGTCACTTATTTAAACTTACCTATCTTTGTTTAGTTGACATTACATTGTAGAAACCTATTTTCACTTTAACATTGAAGAGGTTTTGTTGGCACTTTTTCTGTCAAAAAAAAAAGCTAAATTAAATATAGACCATGATTGATTTTTAGAATCAATAAAAGGGTAAAACACCCAAGGGGGTGAATACTTTTTATAGGCACAGTAAAATCTAGGGCTTTGAAAAAACACCATAAATACACCCATTCAAAAGCCTCATCCAGTTAAAAAGCTGAAATCTCATAGCTGAGGCAATAACCAGCCTCACAGTCAGGGCGCTTTCCTACAGTCTGTCGCAATAAGAAGACTTCATGTTATAACAGACAGTTTTTGAAAATGAAAACATCCATCACCTGTCACGACAGGTCCAGCAGGCATTATCATTCTCCCAGCATGCTCAGCAACCTGCTGAATGTCCTGACCTGCTGTCATGCAGGCAGCAGAATCTTAAGCTGTGATAGCTGAGCGAGGACACCAACATGCATCTGTCTGTGAAGCCCTCTTAGACCCCGGTCCATTTTTAATAAGAGGTTCATGGTGCACTTACATCCATCAAATGCAAGGTTTACTCTCCCTGTGTAGACACAGCAAGAGAGGGGTTTCAAAGAAATTATGTCAATCATAATTCAATTTTCCCTGCCTGAGCGGAATCTGCAGGGATGCCTGTGGATGCTCGTGATAGGGGACTTGTCTACGGAAAGAAAAAGGTTGGTAAAATACATGGTGCAATACACTTAAGAGTACAGATGGGCAAATGGAATTTGAATGAGCACTTTTGTTTGATTAACTTACAAAGCCTGAGAGATTGACAGAAAAGCAGGCGGAAAACATCAACGGCAAGGACAAGAGGAGGAAATAATGGAAATGAAATAGATGATAGCCTGGGGCGTGCAATTAATGGCAGCTACATGGCGATGCGGACCTGAGGAATATGCTATTAATTCAACGTTTTCATTACTTTTTTGTTTTAATAAGCAAATTGGTATCTGGTTTATTTTTGTGAACTGCATTCATTGTTTGCTCAGGGTAAATACTGCTGAGTTGTTTATTGTTTTTAATGGGCAACTCTTTTTAATAAATATATTCCCCAGATTTAAGTGTAGATGCAAAATAGTTTTCTGTTCAGTGCAACAACAGTTTTAGTGCAATGCAGGGAGTGGCTGTCTACTGAAGACCTGCTGCATACTATAAATAACCAGGACTCTAACCTGGCAGATAAATGCCTCCTGAGGTTTACAACCTCACAGTGAAAGAGCAGAGGTGGGTCAAAAAGGAGGGCTCCTTTTAGAGGTAGTGTGAATTCTGTTACTTTAATGGTGTAGGCAGTAAAGCTGTAGAACCTGGGGAAGTGGGTATTCCTTAAATTTGTCCCCACATTCCTTTAAGTGGTCCACCCAGCAAAGGATAACCATCCTGTGTCATTAATATGGCATATAAGACCATCTTGCATACAGTGCCTGTAGAAAGTATTCACCCCCTTGGATGTTCTATCCTTTTACTGATTTTATAAATCATTTAATCAAAAATATGTAATGTTTAATGAAGACCGCATAGATATTGACCCCCTTCAAGTCAGTGTTTGGTAGATGCAACTTTGGCTGCAATCACAGTGCTGAGTGTGGATAGGTCTAAACAAGGCTTGAACATCTGGACACGGTAATTTTACTCCATTCGCTCAAGCTCAAGCTGATCAGGCGTGAGAGGCCCTTTTCAAGTCCAGCTACAAATTCTCTATTATACTGACTGACTTGGCCACTCTAGAGCAGTGGTTCTCAACTGGTGGGTCAGGACCTAAAAGTGGAACGCAGGGCAGTTTTTCCTTCGCGACCCTGTTTCTGGTTATGTGATCAGCCTGGCTTGTTTGTTTGTTTGTCAGTTTGTTAGCAACATAACTCAAAAAGTTACAGAACGATTTAGATGAAATTTTCAGGAAATGTCAGAAATGGCATAGGGAACAACTGATTAGATTTTGGGAGTGATCTGGATCACCATCTGGATCCAGGAATTTTTTAAAGGATTCTTTACTACTGGGAGATAGGGCTAATGGTGAAGGTTTTTGCTGTCTGAGTACTTTCCTAGTTTTACTCTTTTTCATTGTGGTTAATGGGTAAATGTAAATGTTTCATTAACATTTAGACTCTTTTATCTCTTTTTCTTGCAATAAAAAAGTTGCTTTTACAAGACAATGAAGTGCTTTCTCAAGATCTTTGGAAAATAGGTAGGGGGTGTAAAACATGTCAGTTTTGTCCTATGTCTTTCTCCTATCATAAATTTTGTTCCTCCAAGAGCTTAAGTGCAACATTTGTATTTACTAAATGTGCATTGTTGATATTTTTGGGGGAAATTTGGGTTGCAATTTTGATCTCAAAGATAATGATGGGTCCTGAGGCTGGACCACTTGAGATCCACTGCTCTAGAGTATTCATTTCATCATCTTTGGACTATTTCTGTGTAGCTTTCTCTGTATGCTTTGGGGCATTGTCTTGATCTTCTCCCAAGCCATAGCTGTCTTGCAGACTGAATAATATTGTCCTCAGGATTTTCCTATATTTTTTGACACATTCATTTTACCTTCTGCCTTTATGAGCCTTCCAGAGACAGCTGCCAAGAAGCATCCCCACAGCATGATGCTGCCACCTCCATGCTTCACAGTGGTGATGGGCAGTGTTTGATGTCCACCAATCATAGCATCTTGTCTGATGACTTAAAAGCACTATTTTGGTCTCATCAGACGAAATAACCTTCTTCCACTTGACCGTGGAGTCTCCCACGTGCCTTTTAAAAAACTCTAGTTGAGATTTGACTGGTGAAGAATCCACGCAATAGTTATTGTATGCAGAGTCTCTCCTATCTCAGGTGCTGAAGCTAGAAGTAGCTCCAATTAGTTGGATCTTTGTTGAATTAGGTCCGTCACTTTAAAGAGGGGTGTTTTTTTTTTTTTTTGTAAAAAAAAAAAAAAAAAAAATCAAATCATTATGACCATGATTGATTTATACAACAAATAAAAGGGTAAAACATCCAAAGGATAAATATTTTTCATAGGCACTGAATGCATATAGTTTGATGTAAATCAAAACACACAGACATGCTTGAACACAAACAAGAATATAAATAAAAATGCTTACTTGCATATATTAAAACATTTACAGTGTTTGCAGAAATGCTAAGGTAAACCCTTTAAAAGAAAAAAAGGAAGGATTGTGAGATTTAGTACATCATCATCAGCATAAATAGTGCTGCTCATTCATACACGTTTACATAACATCTTAATGCCTTCAGTATCTCAAGAAAGTCTTCACATAAAGCAGTGATGCTTTATGATGCTTGGAATTGGGGAGATGTCTAAATTAGAATACACAGCAAGGAGACGTTCCAAAAGAAATGACATGTTGGTCCTACTTTTCCTGTTTTTCTACCTCTATGTTTTGGTGACAAACTAAACCGCTTTACTGATTCAATGGGCAGAAAAAAAACAGAAAAACAGCAGGTAGATAATAGACCTGTAGCAGTAAACAGGATGTCCTTCCAGCTCTGTCACAGTAGGCAAAGCAGCCAAACATCCAAGGGTTTATTCTTTATTACTACCAGAGAAGCAGCAGGAGAGTACATCTTGTGAATACAAAGGATTGGATGGTAAAGGCCATGTCATGTTCTCCATGGCTGCAGACACAATTTTGATGCTGCACTGTTAAGCTTTTTTTGCTATCCCTTCTCTTCATTTGCCATGAGTTGCCTTTATTTACAATTTCAAAAGTGCAGATATTGTTTAAACAGTGATCTTATGAGTTTACACCTATACTGGTGCTTTGTTCAAGATGAGTGCCTTCTGCAGGCTTAAGCTGTGTGGCCTGTGTATCGTTGCCAGTCTGCACTGTGCTGAGTTTAATTTGATGAAAAAGTGGCAAATTTAGTCATTTTGATTGTTTCTCATTCATCATTAGCAGTACAAAAAATTATTCATTGATTAAGGGCCTCAAAAATTAAAGTAAGAAAAAGTGATGATAAAACTGATGTAATGAAAGTTTATGTGATTTGAATTTTAAAGGATCAGAAATGCATGTGAACTGAGATACAGATGCATCCAAAAAATGTAATATCATGAAAAAGTTCATTCTTTCCTATGGTTTAATTCAAGAAGTGAATCTTTCATGTGTTCTAGATTAATCTCATATCAAGTGAAATATTTGAAGACTTTTAATCTTTAAGACTACAGATTACAGCTCACAAAAATTAGAAATCTGTTATCTGGGGGTGCACTGATGGCCCAGCGGTCTGATGCGCTGCCCATGTGTGCGGGCTGCCTGGGTTGGGGTCCGGCCTGTGGCCCTTTGCTGCGTGTCTCTCCCCATTCTCATCCCATTTCCGACTCTGTCCACTGTCCTCCTCTGTCCAAAAAAGGCACTAAAAAGCACACAAATATATTTAAAAAAAAAAAGAAATCTGTTATCTGAAAATATTAGAAAATCCCAAAACATCAGTCCAAAAAAGGAATTCTAATACAGACATGTTGACCGTCTGGAATATTATGTTCATTTATGCACTCAGTAATGGGTTGTAGCTTCTTTTATGCAAATTAATTGCCGTGGCATGGGGCCAATCAGTCTGTGGCACTGCTGAAGTTAAGAAGCCCAGGTTGTTCTGATAGCAGCCTCCAGCTCATCTGTACTGGTGAGTCTGGTGCCCCTTATCTTCCTCTTGATTTTTTGCCAGAGATTCTCTACGGGGTTCAGGTCAGACCAGTTCACTGGCCAATCAACTCCGAAATATCATGGTCAGCAAACCAGTTTCTGGTAGTTTTGGCTTCACTGTGGACCACTGAGTAACATTTGATACAGCCTCTCAGAACAGCCTAACCCTTCAGCAACGACCTTCTGTGGCTTACCTTCCTTGTGAAGGATGTCAATGACCGCCCACTGGACAATAGTCAGCAGTCTTCCCCATGACTGACCCAGAATGAGTGAATGAAGGCAGGATACCTTTGCAAATTTGACTTTTCCAAAATATTTGAATATTTTGAGATGGTGGATTTCAGGTTTTTTCTGAGCTGTGAGCTGTAATCATCAAGATTAAAACAAAAAGAGTCTTGGAGTATTTCAATATGTTCAAATTTTTAGGATGCACCTGTTATTTTACAAGAATACTCATGACAATGCCAAAACACAAGGAGAAACAGCAACTATATCCTCAGTCTTAGAGTTTTGAGGGACCTAGTAAGCTTCTGCTGTTATCAGGTACAGTCACCATTTCAACTAATGCTTTTATCATTTCAGCCAGTCTGCACTTTGCTGTCCCAGTGCATTTTTGGAGCTTGAGATTGGCTGTGAGAGACCAAATATGCTTCCTTTGTTATCAGGATAAACAGTGTGTTGTAACCAAAAGTGAAAATGTATGCCTGATTTGTCACACAGTGCCAGAGAGAGAACACAACTGCTACATTGGCATCAATTTCAGCACAAATTATCTTCAGCAACTTTCAGCACTTTCTTATGAACAGAGACCAAAAGAGGTTTTTGTGTTAATAAAGTGCCAGGAGGCTTTTGATAGATGGTTCAATGCATGTGCAATAGAAACTTAAAGGCTCTCTGTTAGTTTGATCATATCCTTTATATTAAAGCTATCTGACTAGTTATTACATACAGAGAAAAGTTTGGGGGAAAAATCTTTTGCAGTCAATGGCAAGCAAGTCCAACCAAAGTATTTTGGAAAGTTTGCAGACAACATATGTTTAGAAACTTGTTTACTTGCGGTTTGCTGGTAATTGGTGAGGACTTACTTAAAATTCAGTTTTCTCTCCTACTTCATCACATCTCAGTTACTTCAGGGTAAGGTAACGTACTTTACAATTTAAAAAAGGTTGACAGAGCTGCTGTTGATCTGGCACATTTTCTGCTCTGGTTGTATAGTGGTTTGGATGATGGTTATATGATCTAAAGCTTTTCCCACCAAGTCTCATTTTCACTTGACTTCCCCACTTCAGATTGAATCTCTGAGAATGTTCAAAGTAGTCTAAACTGTTCTCTTATTCATGATAGTGCTGTGCTGAGTTCATAATTGAGCTCTCAGTGCAGGTTTACTGCTATCAGTGTGAGAAGACAGTTGACTCCAGGCTCACACTGCTTCTTCCCTCCAGTTATTTGCTTTTCAGCCTTGATACTGCCGCTAGCTTCCCTAAAGTGGTGTGGGTGTGATTGTGAAAGAGTCAGATTCAGAGGATTAAATGTGCTCTGAATTCAGGCACAGGGCTGCACTTCAATGTATTTTGCATTTTCATAAAAGAGACATGCAAAAAGTCAATTTTTCAAGAGCAAATATTAAAAATAAAGTGATGTGTGCCATCTATTTATTATGGATTTCAGCTCAGCTTTCAACACCATAACCCCAGCTCTGCTACAGGAAAAGCTCTCCCAGCTGAACGCGCCTGAATCCACCTGCAGGTGGATCACAGACTTCCTGTCTGACAGGAGGCAGCAGGTAAAGCTGGGGAAACATGTCTGACAGCAGAACCATCAGCATCAGCTCCCCCCGAGGCTCTTCTTTCTCCTCTGCTCTTCTCCCTGTACACCAACAGCTGCACCCCCAGTCTGTCAAACTCCTCACTGGACTCGTATCTTGTTGGGACGAGTCCGCCTACAGGTGGACCATCTGGTGACCTGGTGAGGCAAGAACAACCTGGAGCTCAACACCCATTACCCTCTGTGACTCCCCAGTTTCCACTGTGGTCTCTTTTCGCCTCCTGGGGACTCTCATCACCCAGGACCTCAAGTGGGACCTGAACTTCTAACCTGCCAAAGATGATGATGGTGCGCTTCTACACCACCATCATCAAGTCCATCCTGACATCATCAGTTACCATGCGGGATGCTGAAGCCACGGTGAGTGACGACAGGCTGCAGCGTATCATCTGCTAAGCGGAGAGGGTGATTGGCTGCAATCTACCCTCTCTCCATGACCTGTGTACCTCCAGGACTCTGAGGTGTGCAGATAAAATTGAAGCCGACCCCTTTCACCCCAGACACGGACCTTTTAAAGCCTGATTTATGCTTCTGCGTCGCTGACCATTCGAAGTTCTGCGTCGCTCTGCAATTTACCGCCATGCCGCTAGGCGGTCGTATTTCCTAACCTCCTCGATTATTCTCTCTTCGACTTGATCCATCGTTGAAACACTTGCACCGCTCCACAAAAACTTTAAAAATGGTGGTGTTGCAGGAAGAAAGACCAGAAAAAGCAACTGCTGGAAATGATGTTTTTAGCAGACCAATCACAGCCCTTGAGGTATGCGTCGCAGCGTTAGGATTTTTTTGGAGTTGCGCGTCAGGCTACGGCATAGGGGTCCGCGTCATCAGGCTTAAGGCCCTCCCCTCTGGCAGGAGGCTGGGCTCAATTATGACCAAAACCTCCTGCCACAAGAACAGTTTCTTCCCCTCTGCTGTCAGCCTCATGAGCAGTACTCAGGCCCTCTTCCACTGCATGTCCATACATCTTTATGTGTTACATTAATGCACATCGCTCTGTTTCATTCCTTAAGAAAACTGCACTATTACCAGTATATCTGCACATCTGTACAGTTTCTCCTTTTGCACCTTTGTACATACTTGTTGTGATGTTTGCAACTATATTTTTTCAATAACATCTTATAATATTTTATTAGTCTCTTAACATTTTTCTTCTTCCTCGTTTTGTTGTTTTGCACCAAACATCAAGTCAGATTCCGCTTTTGGAAAAATGTACTTAGCAATAAATCCCAATTCTGATCCTGATAATGGCATTGCTTCTGGACCATCTTCTTCACCCACACTATAAAATCTCAAAACAGCAGGATAAAAATCTGCAACAGAAATCTATGATCCCCCACTATCAAAAACTAAAACTCTGGCAACCCCCGAGCACCATCAGCAGGATCATGTGTTACACTGTGAAATGTCTTAATATTACAGTGAATCAGTAGAAACCATCACAACAATCAGACACACTCTTCCTCTGGCCATTGAGGTTTGCCAATTTAGAATTACTCCAAGAGAAAACAAACCTTGTGGGTTGTGTGAGCTGGTCAGAGTGGAAAACGAGTCCCATTTTCTTTTGTACAAAATATAATTATCTGAGAGCTAGTGCTTCATGAAATAGCTTATCAAAAGCCTGAAAGGCTACAGTGGCCTGATGAGCAAAGATGAGAATGGCTGTTTATATTTGATGTGTTTAGGCCTGCTAATTTTTCTAAAAAGCCTGGAAAAGAAGAGTTTGTTTGATTAGCCCTCTTCTTTCTTCTTGTTGTTCCAGGATCATAAAAATACCTCTACTGCACTCTGATCCAGGTAATCTCATGTTAACCTTGTAATGCTGATGTCATAGGCTGATCCACTTTGCTTTCACATGGAGTCTTTTGCAAACACTAAGCAGGGTTTCATGTGTTTTGCATTGAAGAGAGACTTCCATCTAGCCACTCTGTCATAAAGCCCCAACCAGTGGAGAGCTGCGGTGATGGTTGTTCTTCTGGAACTTTGTCTCAACTCAGGATCTTGAAGCTGAGCCAGAGTGACCATCAGGTTCTTGATCACCTCTCTTGTGAAGAAAGACCTTGTCCCCCTATGGCTCAGTTTTGTCAGGCGTCCAGCTCTTGGAAGAGTCCTGGTTGTGCCAAATTTCTTCCATCTACCACCAGCGCAACAAACTTTTTTTGCAGCCTTCCCCAGATCTGCGCCTTACAACTATCCTGTCTCTGAGCTCTGCAGGCAGTTCCTTTGAGCTCATGGTTTGATTTTCGCTCTGATGGGCATTGTCAGCTGTGAGGCCTTCTATAGAGAGGTGTGTGCCTGTCCAAGTCATGTCCAATCAGTTTAATTTTCCACAGGTGGACTCCAATCAAGCTGAAGAAACATCTCAGCAAAGACAGAGAGATATTGGAGGCACCTGAACCAAAATTCAAGTGTTTTTTTGCAAAGGGTCTGAATACTTATGACAATGTGAATATCCTTCCTTTTTTAAATTTATAATAAATTTGCAAAAAATTCTAAAATAGTGTTTTGACTTTGTCATTATGGGGTACTGAATGTAGATTACTGAGAATAAAAATGTATGTTTTTGATTGCATTATCAGTAGAAAAAATTTTTTAAAAAATGGAGGTGGCCTGAATACTTCCTGAAGGCACCCATGCAATGGATATATGAAACAGTCTACATGGGGTTTCTTGTCAAGAAAAGTGCTACAGGCTGATGTCAATTTGCATTTTTTTTCATTCAAAGATATTAATCCATATAGTTTTGTTTGTTGAGTAAAAGTAAGATCCCACCATTAAATCAAATTGCAGACTAATTTTGGTCAGCGAGTTATCGGCATTTTTCGATAATGTATAAGCATCAAGCTAACAATCTAAAATGGTTAATATGTGAGAAATAACACAGATTAGAACTTGTCTAAGATTTGCTCTGAAGTCTGCATAGAAGGCCTTTAAATCTGCAACCGGCAGATTAACATCCATCCCAATTTTAAGGATGCATTGGACGTTGTGGGTAGTGATGTGTATATCATTTAAAACTTTCCTACATAAAAGGAGCATAAATGAGCCTTAGTGACAGGAGCTTTTATGTCTGCAAGCTGACCATGTATTTTCATGGCTTGTCTTTGAAGGATAAATAATTTCAGTGTTTCCCAAACTGTGTGAACTCTCTCCCTCTTCTTATCTGATACCAACTCCTGCTGATAGAGGCAATGCTGCTAGCAGGAAGGGTGTTAATGCTGTTGATATTCTGCAAAGGCTGTTTGGATTAGTTTAACACTAAAGCAATCATCTGTTATATATCTCCTCTGTGGATATGATGGGGACATACTGCATCTCTCCACATCTGATGGTGGCGAATGATTATAAGCACTTTAAAATCTTCACTTCTATGACAAAAAAGTCAGATTGAGTCTCGGATGGAAGTGGCGACACTCTAAATAGAAACCACTTTCAAGTGTATATTGTTGTTATTTTGTTGCTGACAGTTGTGCCTGGAAGCACATATACCCAATAATGGTATGAGTTGAAAACTTAGAAATAGCCTATATACTAGAGGATGGCACATTCATATATCAGGTAAGAAAGCAGTTTCTGAAAAGAAAATAGCAGTTCAGTCACACTAGAGAGGGGAGAATTATTCTAAAGAAAGGCTGCAAGTACATTCATTTTATACTTTCGCTGACCACTATCTTAGGGACAACAGCTCCACTGCTTATTAGCGCCAATATCTCATTAGTGAAGAAACCAACACATTTAGACATGTAGGCATGGTCCAGAAGATCTGCTGAAGTTCAAACCAAGCATCAGAATGTGGAAGAAAGCTGATTTGAGTGTCTTTGGGTGTGCTGTGGTTGCTGAGGTCAGACGAGCTGGTCTGGGTACAACAGAAACTGCTGATCTTCTGGGATTTTTCCACACACAACTCCCTGTAGGGTTTATACAAGTTCATTTGAGGAAATATCCAGCCAGCAGCAGTTTTCTAAGCCAGAATGCCTTTATGGAGGCAGAGGAGCCAAAAGAATGACCAGAGTGGTTCATGCTTAAGGCAACAATTACTCAAATATCCACTCTTTAGCATGCAGAGGGGCATCTCTAAATGCATATCACGTCAAACCTTGAAACAGAAGGGCTACAAGCAGCAGATGAAGACTGTACTTCATGCCACCCCTGTCTGCTAAGAACAGCAAATTGGCTACAATTCACCAGAGATGGGAGAGCTATGATGAAATTTCAGTATTAGGTTCAATATTTACATAACTTTTTTTATCACTCGCCAGATTGATGGAGCTGTTCCATGACGGCAATCCATAGGCACTGACTAGATTTGGCAAATTTACCTCACAATGAACAAAAAACTAGGGATGATCAAATATCATTTTTTTTCTTCCCGATGCGATTCCGATACCAAGGTGCTGGGTATTGGCCGATACCGAGTACTGATCTGATACCAGTGTGAACTTTCTGACAGATTCTGTAAACTAGCAAACTATTTTAGACCTATATTTGACTCAGAACATGGCTCAGCAAAAAGAATCATAATGTACAGCATCTCTGTGACCCTGAAGTTATTTTTCTGCTGATTATTGAGTTTTACTGCTAAATATTAAAATAAGAACAATACAGGGGGCTGCATCACAGGCTCTCTCTATCTCTCTCTCCATTATGCTCTAGTTTGGTAGCATGATGTGATAAAGGAACAGCCAGCCTGCAGTCTGCACCCTTTGAGAGGGTTGACAGACCCTCTCAAAGGGTCATCAATATTTGAGCTAGTGGTAATAAATGATCGTAATTCGCTGCTCTAAAAATGGTAGCCCATGCATGCGGTGCTTTTCAGCAGTGAAGAATAATTGATTTACAGTTTATAGTCCTAACATTTAGCATGGCTAAATATAGCAAAATTAAAAGCTAAACCAAACGGTATTGGACAGGTGCATAAAATCATGCACTCACTGATACAAATACCAGCATTTTAAGGACGTATTTCCGATACTGGTATCAGCACCCCCCCGCCCCGCCCACCCCAAATTAAACCCAGCCAGGAAAGAGGTGAAAAACGTTCTAACGGTCTAAATCCAAAATTCAGTCACATGTAGATCTCAGTAATTTCACATTTTCAGCAACAATATTCCAACATATCTGTTGGAATATTATCTGTATGTTTATCTGTATGTGAAGACACAAATTTGGGATTTCATTTTACAGGGACTTTAAATCCTCTTTAGTCCACATTCTGACACCCAGCTGCTGTCATGTGATTGGCTGATTAGATATTTATGTTCAGGAGCAGTTGAACACGTGTACGACTTGCTTGCTTTAAAAGACAAAGTCTGTGTGCATGTAAGTAGAAGGTCATCCTTACTCCCTCTTATCTCTCTCTGCTTTTCCCTCTACCCCTTTCCAATCCTGACACACTGACACAGGGCTGTTCAACGTGAGTCTGGTTCAGCTCAATGTTTCTGCTGGTTAAATGGAAGTTTAGCCTTGACACTGATAAATGTTCTGCTGAGCTCATAGTGAATTAATGCTGGGTCTTTCTTTATAGATAATATAGTAAGAGAGCACAGTGTAGACCTGCCCTCTTTGTAAGTATGAGCTAACTGTGGTTATGTACTGGGGCTATACAGATTGATTGATTGGTTAACAACAATGAGCTGTCATCATAAAAATATTATGACTCCAGTGGAGATGCTGAATAAATGCTCTTATTTATAGAATCACAGCTCTATGCATCATCATCATCAGCGTCAGCGCTCAGAAATTCATACCAGTTGAACACTCATTATGTGACTAACTGTCATAACAAACAGCCCATTGTGCAGAGCTCACACTGATTGATATTCTCTGAAATGACAGTGACACGTATTCTCCATGTAACCAAACAGCTGCAGAGTCAATCAGCAAAGAGACTTGAATGTGATCACAGAGAACAGCGAAAAAGATCAGAGTTTAAGAAAAACAATATGAAACTATGAAGACAGTTGTGAATAAAGGAAGCCAACAATAGTAGCTGAAAACTCAGGATGAAGTGGATGATCTGCATTGACTTCAACAGGGGAGAGAGAGAGAGAGAGAGAGACGTCTAACCTTAAGTTACTTTTTGTGTCTTAAAATAGCATGCACATCCAAAAGAGCTTGAATTAATCACAGGTAGAAAAAGGAAAAGAAAGCCTATAAAAGTTCAGTAGTCTCTGAATGGTGTTCTTAAAAGACAGGAAATTTGCTTTGCTAATGAAGTTCAGTGCTGCTGTAATTATATTTTACCTTATGAAATAGTGTTTTTTCCATCAAAGAATGGATCAAGGATAAGGCTCCACTTAAGACACCCTCAGGCAAAAACATTTATGAACAGCGTTCTCTTAGCACAGAGAGGAAATCACATTTGGATGTTGTGCAAACTCAAGGTATGACAAAAAATCAACTGAGATCTTGATTTTGTAGTTAAATTGATGACATATTAGTGTGCAATAATAACTTAAAGTTAATTTCAATGTTTTTAATTAATAATAAAAGACATCCAATATGCGCTGTCAGCATTGATATGCACGTCATAATGAGATTTGATCCAAAACTCATTGAATTTTGTGCTTTTTTTTGTACCTCAGATGAGCTACTGAAGTAGGCTGCAGATGGATGCTACTCACCTTATGATCTCCCTGTTCCCACAGTGATGCACAGGTGGATTAAAAAAATGAGAATATCATGAACAAGTTCATTTTTCAATCACTGACACCCTTACAAGAGGGTAAGCCACAGAAAGCCATCGTTGAAGGGGTGGACTGTTCTCTGAGTGCTGTAAAAAGATGCACCAGCATCAAGGATGAGCACAACCTTCAGAGGATTGACAAAAGGAGCAGATTCAAGAAGTTCACAAGGGAGTTTCACAAGGAGTGGACTGAGGCTGGAGTCAGTGGATCAAGAGCCACCACACACAGACGTGTCCAGGACATGGGTTGCAAGTGTCTCAGTGTCCTGCCACGCTTGAACCAGACAATGCCATCGACATCTCACCTGGGCTAAGGAGAGAAAGAACGGAACCATTGATCAGTAGTCCAAAGTCAATTTTGCATTTTATTTGCAAGTCCAAGGTGCTTGAAGTCCAGTGTTTTCAGTTTCAGTGATGGTTTGGGGTGCCATGGCATCTGCTGCTGTTGGTCCATTGCTTTATCAAGTCCAGAGCCAACGCTGTCAGACAGCTACCAGGAGATTTTAGAGCCCTTCATGCTTTCATCTGCTGAGAAGCTTTATGGAGATACTGATTTCCTTCTCCAGCTGGACTTGGCACCTGCCCACAGGGAAACCAAAATGACCAGAAACTGGTTTGCTAACCGTGGTATTACTGTTCCTAATTGGCCAGCCAACTGGCCAGACCTGAACCCCTAAAGGAATCTCTGGGGAAATGTCAAGAGGAAGATGAGAGACACCAGACTCAACAATACAGATGAGCTGAAGGCTGCTAGCAGAGCTTGCTGTGCCTCATAAAACCACAGTAGTGCCACAAACTGACTGACTACATGCTATGTGACACTGTTGCATTGTTTACCGCTGAGAAACATCAACCAACTACTGAGACCATACATGGACATACTTTTAAAATATACTCTTTACTATGGACAGTACGAACTACAAAGAAAAAGCACAATAAGCAGAAGTTTATAGGATAGGAACCTCTCTTAACTCTTAACATATAGTGAGCTAATAGAGAAACAACTAAACGTCAATGCCTGGAAAGTAAAAACAGTTACGCATTAAGAAGGGATAATAGGACTTCAGTGAGTCATTTTGTACATGCACTCCATCACATGTCTTAATGTGTAACAGTTTTTTACACTGTATTTTACAGAATAAACACCCCAAACCATGGTTTCAGACCACACTTATGTAGCAGTGCAGCACCCATTTAAATCGAAATCTAAAGTCATTTTCTGTAGTATATGGTACATCGCATTGCATCAATTTGATATCCAAATCAGGAAACTGATTGGAATTGCTTTACATTGTCAGTATGGGCTCAAAATGTTTTGGAATGCAAAATAATTAAATTTCAAACTGTGATTAATTCCAATTAGCCACTGGAATCCAGTAACTAATCCCAATTACACATTAATGGTTTTACAGCCCTAATTTGTGAGCAACGGGTCACAATTATCTATTACTTCATTAAGATTTGTCCCTCCCTGACCTGCTACAACATCATAACTGTAAGAGCACAGCAGGGACTCCACTTCCTGAGAGTGCCTATAAGCACATAATGCCTCCAAATTTGGAACTACACCCAAAGGATGCTGCTAATGGCCTTCTACCGTGCAACCATTGAGAACACACTCACATACACCATCTCATGGTATGCAGGCTGCTCATCTACAGACAAGAAAAAAAAAGCCCTGCAGAGACTAGATGAATCTGCAGAAACAAAATCTAAGGGCTGCCCACTGTCCTTGCCACCTCACACTCCATTCATAGATCCACCAGCATCATCTGAGACCTCTGACATCCTGGTCGTCACATTATTTTAACTGTTGCCCCCTAACAGGTGCAACAGCCCAGCAAAAACATGTGCCTCATGGTTCAGAAAGAGTTTCTCCCCCAAAGCCATCTCCACCCTAAACACACTCACACAAACAAAAAACAATAAGAATAAACAATGAGACTCTTTATTATTTAAACATGCTGCTGCCTGCTTGCACCTTGAGGACCTCTGGCACCAAAAGCAGTGAGTTCAAGCCTTTCACAAAACCCCAAAATGTCCAAAATATCAAGATTTATTTGTATACTGAAACATTGAAATGGTGGATTATTTCGAGGTCAAATTACATGCAATGAATAAAAATGTGTACAGCAAAGATATTGCACCAATAGTGAGCATATTTTATTTGTTGTACTTGGAATAGAGACACATTAAAAATGAAGATGTGGTGAGTTTGAATAATTAACAGCTATTTACAGGAGAGGACAAAATTATCAGCCCCTAAATGAAACAACATTGTTTCACAAAAAAAAAAGAAAGAAAAAAGAAAAAAGAAAAAAAAAAGAAGCTTTTTTAGACTTTGTCCAAAAAAAGTGCTAAATGGGCCTAATGTCTCTACCTGGTGCCTACAAATCACGAAAACTGCCCAGGATTTTTTTTTAATGCCAACAAATCCCAAAACATCATGTTAAGAAAATATAAAACAAAAACAATGAATCTCTGTTGTCATTTTTGATAACTTAAGCAGCCTGGCTTTATCTGCTTTCTATAAGGTTAGAGTTTAAATAAGTGTTACTGAAGGCTGGGATTGTTCCTGTTTCACAGTAAAGTTTAATCCCTTATCAGTCACTCAAGATATACCTAGCTAACTCAAATTAAGGTTTAGACAGCTTATGCATGAGTCCTTCTAGCTTGGCAGGATAAGAAGCAGGACATTGTTTCTACGCATGCGCGCTGCTTGTAAACAAGGAAGTAGACGTACGCTCTAATTCCATCAATGAAAACTATTATGTAGATGTGGCGTCGTAGAGGAACTGTCAACTCGACACAGACACACGTTGTATATCTCTAATTCAGGTAAGAGAGGTACGAGCTTACGACACATATTCAGAATAAATGCAGTAAGGCGTGTGACGTTACGTTATATAGCTTTAGTAAAGAAGCTAATGCTGCAGCTAATTACGTCGGAGCGTTAATAAGCTAGACATAAACAACTAAAACAAGTCAAATAGACGAGCAGCTCACTTAGCAGTCAACTTGTCTGCTCTGCAACTACATTATTTTGTAACGGTAACAACTGTACAGGAAATAGATGGTTAATTCTTGCTATAAATAACTGATTTAAATCAGAGTAAAACAAGACAGTAACTGTCCACACATTAGCTATAACTAAATACTGGAAGGATTTCACTCCTGGGATGATGGAAAACTGTTTCTGTCTACTTTATTTTTTGGGTAATGACTCAATATAGGCTGTACAATTTAATGGCACAGAAACATGACAGGAAAGTAACAGAAAGTGTCACAAGATAGACTACACTTTGTAGTATTCCAGTTCAACAACAACGTGAGACTAAGACAAGTCCCTCAATACAGCCTGTAGTGTTTACATCTCTAAAGTTAAGATAAAGCATGTGCATTAATTCTGTTCCAAGGAAACCATTGTAGCTAGGACTTTGGATTAAACACTAGTGGATCATAAGACCAAATTCTTTCAGAAAAACCATACCACTTTCAACGTTTTAATCCAAAGTTTGCTTAATAGGATGTTCAGCTGTATTATTATATGTTACTACAATTCACATGGTCTAAAAGTGCTGCTTTTATAGACTATTTTTTTTTCCTATTCTAAATATATATACAGTATGTCAAGGACATGAAAGCATACATAAAATTCCATATCATCTGTACGCCCTCCACTAAGGGAATTAGAGCTGGGTGGTACACAGAGGTGGAAAAAGTTCACAACTTTTGTAACTCTAGTAAAAGTACAGTTACTCTGCTTAAATATTACTCAAGTAAAAAGCACTGTTCTATAAATCTACTCATGTTGAAAGTATGTAATTTAAAGTTAACTTTAAGTTCTGAACAGATACCGAGGTGTTGTGCAGTAAAATATGATCTCTCCTTATTGGCAAGAACAACAAGAGAAAAAGAAGAGAAAACACCCTCAGACAACCTCATGAAAGAACTGAGCATGCTCACACCTCTATAATAAATTAAAATACAACAGCAAAACTCACATTATAATTGACAGTGTATAAGAGTAATGTACTCAAGTAAAGGTACAGTTGATCTGGTTAAAGCATACCTAAGTAGGAGTAAAAGGGCTAAATTGTTTATTTCCCCTCAGTTTTTGATCGTACAATTTTACTTTTGCCACATTTAGTACATTTTGTACGTCATAATAAATGCATAACAGTTCCAAATATCAGTAATCTGTCTCTTAAAGTACTTATAAAAAGTATCGTATTGGCCCTGAGAAACCAATATTGGTTGACCTCTGCTAGAGATCACTATTAAGCCCTCTGGAGGTGTCATGAGACTAACTGAATGAAACACAAGTGAAGCAGAGTCCCCACTGACATCCCTGCACAGCTGGCTTGTGTGGGTTAATATTAAAGGATTAACTGTTAAGGGATTTCTTCACTGAGTGCTTATTCTTTCTATAAAGTAGATGTATCATGTGTGTACTTCACATTGTGTGACATTTTAAATTATCATTGTAAATTCCTTAGGTTGTACAGACTTTACCAAAAACCCGACCTCAGTTTCCTCTGTAATATCTACACTACTTAAGAGAAACTGCAATTTGATAAAATTTCCCAAACATGCAAAGTCTAAATTTACAAAGCATATATAGGTGACAAATTCAAGCAGAAAATCTAGGTAAACAACTGGGGGATACAGTGAATGCAGATTTTGTTGTATTGGTGGACTGGCATCGTATTTTAAGACTTTCTATGGTTTATCACATTATTAATCATTCATGTAACCTCACATGCTAATACCAGGAAAAAAGTAAGCTTACCAAATAAAGTTTATCAAAACAATCTTGTGACTTTGCAGAAAAGGTTCTCTCTCTCCCTCTGAATCCAGTCCAGGCGAATACTAATGCATACGCCTACATATTTGTAATTTTGGCATGTGTTTAAACCTGCATATGTTTCTCTCTGATAACATAGGGACATTCAGAACAGCATTGTAAACACTTGCCTCCATTTTTGCTAAATCCACAGTATTCTCTAGTTGCAGTGTGTGCTGCAAAATTACAATAACTATAACCTGGAGCTTCCTTCATCACTGTGGCTCTGTGGCAAGTTGATGTGACAACTGCCTGCAATATAAAAATACAATTTCTGAGAACTCCTCCATGCTCTGTTCGAGCAAGAACAACGGTTTTTATTCACAGATCTCACTCCCTGTGGGGGGCTCAAGTATGTGAATGCATTGAGCTAAAATTTCCCATAAAACAAACTTAGGCCTCGAGGAAGATCACAGCACATAAGTTGTCACGCCTCTGCTGCAGATCAATGTTGTGGTGATTTGTTGGCCCATCTCTGTTTGGTGCAGCAAATACATCAGTGATAATCTGTTAAATAATGTGGAGTAATTTGTCTTTATTCCTGCAGACTGACATGTGCGGTGTTATTACAATTACTGTGAACATGGAAGGCAACATCCCCCATGGCTAAAAAAGAGCACTGGATAAATACAAATTTTCTCCATCTGAACGTAATTACTAAACATTTTCCCTGCAGTGTGCACACAGGTTGCTTGAGAGAGGAGGCCAAGGGAATAATTGGCTTTCATTTCATTCCGTCTATGAACTACGGAGGAGAAAACAACTGTTGTAGAAAAAAAAAAAAACTTGAGGATCAAATTTCTGAGAGCTGCTCTGACAGTGTGCTGCAAACACCTCATTTGATCAGTTCATACTTTCAAAAGAGACGTTCATCTCTGCCTTTGAAACAGAAAAATCATGCTGAGTGAAAAGATGTTTGACATACAGGAATGCTAGTTTTGTGTTACATTAATGAGAGATGAGAGGTAACATAGAGGAAAAGAAAAGGGGATTAGCATGAGCATATCCTGCTCATTAACCTCTTGGTCTTTGTGATCTGTACTGCAGCGTTTTTTAAAACAGGTGTTTTTTGGATGCTTAGAATAAATGTGACATATAATTAAATTTGGCATGTTTGGGCACTATCAAAAAATAATCAACAGCAGAGAGTTTCGTTGAGATACTGTCATTGGACAGAAATCAAAGGTAACTATGAAGATAATAATAATGATGATAACCTTTCTACTTTTTTTCTTCCAAACAGTTTCTAAGCAATAATGAAAGCAGCTAGAAGCAATGTGTTGATTGCTGGAGCTCCAAACAACAAGGTCAAGTATTCACGGCTGGCTGCTGACGATGACGGTTACATAGACTTGCAGGTGAGACTCTTCTTTAGACTTTATTGTGTCTCTGTCATCTCACCATGCTGCTGTATGGATTGCTCAGGAGGATCCAAGCTATTAGTAAACTCTTTACTACTGCAAGCAATTAATGTGAGGTGAATCCTGATTTAACGTCTCCCTGGAAAGACACTAAAGCTGTCTGGTTTTACACCAGAGTCGAAGCTGTCTGGTAAAGAGCAAGTCTGATTAACTTAGTGGTTCTGTTTGTTGTCAGGTTATTTGTTAGGGTTTGACATATGTTTCTCCTCTTGACAGGAACGCATTCTGTAGTGATAACGTGTTGCATGTAAGCAGTGCTATGTGCTGCAGTCAACTATACTCATGATAAAACATCTGTGTCTTTTATTTGTTCTCTTTCAGTTCAAGAAAAGCCCACCAAAGGTCCCTTACAAGGCGATTGCACTGGCAGTGTTTCTGTTTTTGATTGGCTCTTTATTGATAATCTTTGGGGCTCTTCTTCTCTCAGGGACCATAGAGGTTGAGGTGAGTTTGGTCTTTAAATGAAGCAAAATCTCTTAAACATGTAATTACAATGACAGGCTCCCAGTTCATTTTTTCCTTGTGTCAGTACAGCAGGACTGCCGTTGAAATGTGGATACGTTTGAACACAGTTTCTTGTCCTGTTGCTAAAAAGCTTATTGTCAAGCATGTCACATTCTCCTGTACTGTTTGTGTTTCTTAGAACTGACAGTAAACACCCTGTCAGGCCTGTTCCCACAATACACTTCTCTCGAAAATCCATTTGTGACAAATGTGTTTCTGTCTGAGCTGCCTGCCACCTGTCTGTTCTCAGTGTAATTCCTGGTGGGAAGATACCAGTCTATATCATCTCTTTTTTTATATTCTGCTCCTATATATGAGACCCAGAAGCCTTGTAATCACTGTCTGTTAGTTTTTCCATGTATCACTGATGTTTCTCCAAACACTTCTGATTGCATTTTAATTTATCAAGTCTTCATGCCATTTTGGATATGTCTGAAAGTTAAAAGATACATAACTTTCATAGCAGTTAGGTATATGATATAGTACATATTGTATTGTGAAACTTTAGTTTTAGTAGCACTTTAATCTAGTAGACTTGAATTGCCTTGCATTCTATAGTAATAAGTGGTAATTATCAAGTAATATTTCAAGAATAAGGTGTAATTACATAGAAATACGCAGGTATTTTACCAAGTTATAACTTGGTAATATTAAGGAAGTACCTGGTAATAATGTGTAAATTAACTAGTAATTCCTCATAATATTGTGGCAATTAGGGTTACACTATCTTAACCCTTGTAATATTGTGGCAATTCCCTGGTTAATAGGTGGTATTTTACAAAGTAATTTCTTAGAAATAAGATGATCATTTTCTATTTAGGTTGCTTGATAATTCCCTGGTAATTTTTTTTTAATTTGGTCAACAAAATTAAAGTGAGTACTTCCTGAATAATTTTCAAGTATATTTTAGGGTAAGAAAGAGTAGAATTTGCAACAAGATTTCAAGAAATTACTTGATAATTAAAACATTATTGCTAATTAAGTACTTCCTTAATATTACCATATTTCTGAGTTTTAACTTAGTAACTGCCATCTTAGTAAAGATTACCCCTTATTCTTGTAATAACCACTTTATTCTTGAGAAATTACTGGGTAATTACATTTTTTTGCAATAAACTAGCTGGTTAATTAGAGCCCACTAAAATAGTGTTCTTTTTGTTTTTTTTTTTTTTTTATGCTGAGTGCGATTTCAAGCCGACTCTATTACAGTTGTTGCAGAAAGTCAGCTCACAATGTGCAACTGAATCGCTTACAGCTGACGACCATTGTGCACGATTTATGTGCTCATACAGTCTGATGATGCACGACCTGAGTGCTTACACTGTACAAGTGAAGTTAGGACAGACTTACAAAATCAGTGAAGTTTCCTTTGAAAAGGTCTCGCATACTAAGGCTAGAGTCGTATCTAGTAATTCCCCACTCTGCCACTCTCTCTCTCTCTCTATCCCACACACACAAACAGCATTGTCATCCATGTCAGCCAGATGTCCGCGGATGGGAATATGTCCTCCTTTTTTTATTTCCTTTATTATAGTGCAGGTGGGGGGGCATTAGAAAGTCATTCCTGCTGTTGTCTTGATGGTTTAAGATGCTGTCTGACAGCTTACAAAAGATTCTGCTTGTGGTTCTTCTCCCAATATGCGAGTGTTTGGAGTCATATGACCTAAATATCCCAACATGTTAGAAATCTATCCATCAAGTCAGGAAGAGCTGGTCAGGCAATTCTCGGCCACATAAATAAAACTGTAATATAATGTAAAAAAACAGCTTTTGCTTACCAGTCCCCTTGTTTTTCTTAAGATCCCTGGGGATTTTGCAACTTTCTGGGAGACAAAACCAACCTGTTCTCTGCAGCAGAGTTTGTGATTGATATGAATATTTGGAAAAAGAAATGGTGAAACTTTAATGATTTCATCATTGCCAATGAAAAGTTTAATGTGTTCACTGTCATATTTCTTGTTTCCAGCAAATACAATGAAATGAGACTTTTTGATATTTAAAGACAACTTTTTTGTTTGAAACCAAGAAGATTAATTTAAAGTCTTTTGAAAATGATAAAAAAATAAATAAATAAAATTAGGCCACTGTGTTGTGAACCAACAGGCCAAATTTCAGTAATAAAAACAACTCTAAGTAATTAAAATTAAGCTTCAAAATCATGAAATTATACCATATTATCTGCTCCAGGATGGAGCAGATATTATGGAGTGAATGAGCTGAAGCCACACCCCCTCACAAGATGTACGATATTCCCAAATTTAAAAAATGACACCTACCTGGCTCTGTACCACAATAAAGGGACAGAAGTTAGGGATTAAACTGACTGTTTTTTGGCACAAATCTTTCTGTTATGATGCTTTTAATGACCTGCAGGCTACCGTGGCTGACAAATTTGGGAAATTTGCCTCACAACAAACAAAACACAGCACGCTGGCTGTTAACTTTCAATAAGAAAGTGACTTCGACTGACAACAGACTGTAATGAGATGAACTGCTTGGTGATTTTATATAATTGCAGTGTTTGGGGGGTAGTGTAATTCCCCATCAAGGCCAATGATGCCATGGGCTCACATATTTGCCCTGCTCAAATAAAACCAAGCCAGGAAAGAGGTGAACAACTTTCTAATGGTCTAAATCAAAAATTCAGTCACACATAGATCTCAGGGTTTCACATGTTTACAGCAACAGTATTCCAACATATCTAGTGTGTTAAGATACAAAGTATGGAACACTACGGGGATTTTAACAGATAAGATTTAAGGATCTAATGGGAAATGTTAAATCTCTATTTTTGACTAAAAGGTTGGTATTGTTTGATAAAAGTAATGGAAATATAGAATTAGATACTGCAGCACTGTTTTACGCAAATAAGGAATAAGAAAGGTCCCAAAATGAATCCTCGAGGAACACCATATTGGATAATACTTTTTCAAGACTGACAATCATTAAAAAAAACTAAATGTGTTCTATTACGAACATAAACACTTGTAAACATTCTCATGAAATCTGCATTTGAACATATTTCAAAGCAAAATTGAATGATCAACAGTGACAAATGCCTTTGAAAGGTCTAGAAATAAACCAATTGCACACTTATAATGGTCTACAGTGACAAATGCCTTTAAAAGGTCTAGAAATAAACCAATTGCACACTTATTATTGTCTACAGCTGTGAGGTGGCTTTTAGTTTGTCTGACCAGAGCCTTAGACGGCTTTGTAAATGTAGTTTATAAGGGAGGATGGACCAAAATAGAGTAGGAACTCGAAATAAGGGCTTCAAATTGAAAAAAGACTTGCTGTTGCTTGACATTTTTTCAGTAGGTCTGAGTATTGTGTAGTTCTTTATACGATTGAGGTTGAGGTTTGTCAGATACTTTTATCTGATTAGCTCATGTATCTGGGGCTCCATCTGAATGGTCAAATAGTGCATGCTGAAGTGTGTATGAAATATGTGAGCCTTCATTAATTCATTGCCTCTCAAGCCCCCTTTGCAATGACTTCATTGTGCAACCACTCAGCCTTAATGGTCTTGTTTTTTTATTTTTTATTGTTGTCCGGGCTCCTCCTGAGCCCGAACAACAATAAAAAATGTGATACATGCATTATGGTTACATGCATATTTTAAGTATTAATAAAAGGCTGTAGCATTACATCCTGTTGATCAGAAAAAAACATGTGCAAAGAGACTGTAGTTGTCGCTTGCTGTACCTTCATTAGCTGGGAAACTTTTCTGAAAATGCTCTGCTGCATTCTCACATCTTGGAAAATTTACCAAGGGGCTGGCAAAAAATGGCAGCAAAATTCTGGGTAAAGTTGGAAAGAAAATGATCTGGTTGGATCTTTTGTTTAATCTTTTCAGCAGGGCCAGTAAGAATAATAACAGGCAAACAAAGCTAATCCAAATTGTAAAGCTCCTGTTTGCTTTACATTTTTCCATACACATATGATAGTGGAATATAATGATGCCATTAATCCCTGCGTCTAACTCGTACATTTCCCAAAACTGTGTTGTCTAAAATAAACAGTGGCTGAGAACATGACTTGCTTAAATAATCTGCCATATATTTTGCTAAAATTTGGATTCACTATCTTTCTGAGTTTAGAATAAGTACAACTGACAGCAGGTTTGGGCAAACATTCACTGCCAGCTCTGATTCTTGGCGTTTTTGAACACTTGGTGATACAGAATGAAAATATTTCAGTCAGTACTAAAAAGTGTGCCAGTGTGATAGTGCCTCTACTTTGGAAACACAGCAAGACCGCCAACACAGCCTTCAACATTTCAACTCAAGTAGTAATTAAACCACTCACTCTGCTGTTAAATGTATCTTTATAAAGCTGTAATGGAACAGTTCTCCTGACATAACATTGCTTTGTTGCCAGTTTTCACACTGCTTTTGGTTTGACTGTCCAAAAAGGTTGTGTGTTTGTGTGTTAAATATAACTAATAATCCAGATTTTTCATACCTTAGTGTGCCAGTTCAGTGCAGCCCTGTTGTGGTTTTTGATTCTTTAACTCATGACTCTGTGTGGGAGATAATGGAGTCTGCACATATTATAAATTTTCTTTTAATTTTGCAGATTCTGTTTGCAGAAAATTTGATCTGACACCAAGGCAGCATTCTGGCATCCAAGCCTTGTTCCTGCCAATTAGCCCACGGTTGTTAAAAAAGCATATCTATTACTATGAGTTACACAAGGTTCATGTTATAAATAATGCAAGAAAGGGATACAGCCAATGTAATTGCTAGAAGTTCTTGTTTTCAGAAGTTCATATTTTGTTGAATGAAAATGTTTCTGTGAACTGAAGCAAAGTCCAGTGGCCTGTTGCATGAGCTTTGAGTGAGATCTACCATAAGTTATAGTATAAAGTCCTTAACCTATATTGAGACTAAGTAGACTGTTTATTTGTTGTACTAATGCTTCTTGGCAATACATCTTAAACCATTGGAAAGCCTTTTATTTCCCTTTTAAATGGTGCCATATTTGTAAGGAGCATGCATTTGTGAGATGAGCAGCAGAGCTGAGTATGTTGATTGAGCTTATGAAAAATTTGCCATATCTTCTCTGCCAATGCCAAACAGTGTATTCTGCCATTGACTCTTGTTCAGTTTCAATAGATTGGATGATTGAAGTGTGAAGAAACAAGACATATTGGCAATTTAACTATTTAAGAAACAGAGTCCTCAGTAGTGTGTAGAACAACCATACACACCCAAAACGGCCTGGCACCTCCTCCTCATGCTGGTCACACACTGCTGTGGGGTGGGATCCCATTGTTTAACCCGCATTTGTCACAAGTCAGCTAATGTGATTGTGCTGGTCACTCAGGCATGAAAAGCACACCCAAGCTGATCCCACAAGTGTTCAATGGGGTTGAGGTCAGGACTACTGGCAGGCCACTCCATCCTCTCCACTCCCAAATTCTGGCAGTAGTCTCTGATAAACCCCGCTCTGTGGGTGGAGCGTTGTCATCTTGGAGGATGGAGCTCAGTCCCAGACTGTGGAGTTTTGGGATTGCCACTGGTTGCAGAATCTCATCTCGATATCTTTCTGCATTGAGATTGCCTCAAACGATGGCAAGCCACATTTTTCCAGTGAGAGAGATGCTGCCTCACACCATCACACTGCCTCCACCAAAACATGTTCTCTATCAGTGCAGAATCAGCAGTGTCCTTGCATCTTCTCCACCCTACAATCCAACTGCTGTGGGCAGAATCTGGACTCATTGCTAAACATACACGTTTAGGTTCCAGTGCACGTATCAACACCATCACAAAGAGGCCTGACAGTGAAGGGCAGTCATGGCAAGCCTCCTTGCTGCCCTGTGAGAATGGAGAACGGCTGCGCACAGTCTATTCCAGATTGTCTGGGAAGAGTGCCTATTGTCCCATAAACCTTGACTGCAAATCTGTAGAGGCCAGCCTACAGTTCCTGTGCTGCAAGGGTGAAGAAACGGTCTTCTTGGGACACCCAATTCACGGCCTGTCTCTGACATCCCCTGTTATATGGACTTAGCCTTTCGTTTTGAAATGGTACTTGGACTCACTCAGCTTGAAGTTGCCCTATCACACAGGCCCTATCCAGATCAGTCAATCAGGCACCTGAATGTCAGCACCTGGGCGTACAGGAAGCTCAAAACAAGAGTCAATAGCAACATCAAAATAAACTGTTTGGCGTTTGGTGGAACCCATACTGTATACTCTACTGTGGTGCTCACCCTAAAAGATTTAAAAAAGCCAAAAAGCAATTTAACAACAAAGAAATAACCTACCACACTCAAATTTACTTACTTTTTTCTTAAGTTTAGTTAGTGTGTAACTTGCGGTATGATTACACAACAGGTTTATATCTACCAGGACAGAATAGAATGTCTAACTAACAAAAATGACACACGCAAATGACATTTTAATTTCAGGTGACCAATCAGGTGCGACTCTTGGAATTAATGTAATGTATCATATCATATCGTGTTGTGTCATGTCATATTGTATCCTGTAGTATAGCATTGCATCACATCGGTGAAAGGCATTTTTTTAAAAGCAGTGTTTGCAACAGTCTTGTCTTTCAGGCCAAGTTGTCTCTTAAGGCCGGCTCAGACTACACAGTTCTTTTGGTCGTTCACGATGGCATCATGTCAGACTCTGCGACCAAAATCTTGTCCCGTCTCGGCCGATAGCCTGGCCACATTACAAGAGTGGTCGGGACCGCTCAGTGTACGCTGACGTCACCACTGTCTCCGCGACTGAGTGCGAGTTCACAGGTTGTTGGGGGGCGGGCCAAAAAGTGTCCATCACTCTACAACAGAAGCGCTCTATGTGATTGTAGCTGTCTTTTTGCTCCAAAAAAAAGGAAAGTTTGGATTATGGCTAATAAGTATGGATGTATCAAAAGGAGGACAATATGGACTGGCTGGCTCTCCTTCAGATAGAACTCAAGGTATGCGTGTGATAATGTAAATAAAATAAAATAAAATGTACACATTAGTTTTAGGGAATAAAAGGGGATAAAGGGGTAAATCTTGGAAATGATGATGCAAAGATAATGAGCAAATGTTCATCTGTTAGACGTCGGGATTTACGTTGTTACTGTCAGGTCAGGGTGTCAAACTGGAAGATGTTTTACGAAAAATTCTGACATGCTAGTCTTGTGGAATCATGGTCGTGAGGAACCGTAAGGAGTCTTGGATGCGTTGTTAATTATGTCACACTACAAGATAGTTTGTCGTTCCCGATTCTCAAAATGGGGCCCGAATTTTGACGATGAGCTGCGACGTCGCAGTCAGGCTTAAATCTGTCTGAATTCGTGTAGTCTGAGCCGGCCTTTAGCTGCTCTTAACAGACTCAAAACTTGTAATAACTTTGGTTCACCACCATTACAGCTGCCAAAATGTCTGAATCAGTCTTAATCTTGTAAAGCATTGTGATTAGATGTTAACCAGAGCCTGCACCCTTTATCTAAAACTAGCGTATCTTACCAACCTTGACAATTAGTGATGATGAAGTTGTGAATTACAACTTAAGGTAAAGTAGATTTTCTGATTCCTAATTATTGAACAAAGGAAAAGGATCTGCACTTGTGGAAAACAAAAGCAGGAGTACAAAAACAAAGTCACCATTGATGTCAGAGGGATGTAATCTATCAGGAAGAATGCACTGCTGAAGCTGGACAACTGATCAAACCCTCTTCCCCTCCTCAAATTATCACACTTTTAAAAAGATACACCATGACCACCATATTCTACATTAGACTTTACACTTACAGGGAGATTTTTGCATGATTTAAGTTGCAACTTCTGCACTCAGTGGGAAAATCGTGATACAACACTTCAACTATTGCACGTTAAAACCTAGTGAAACCTAACTTTTAAACAAGGCTGATTTTTAGGGTGGTTTTGAAGATCATTTTGACTGATGTCACAATATCTGTCGCACCCAAGCCCAAACAGCAAAAAGGAAACGTTACTTACAGGATGCATGAACTAAAGTAACACTCTCGTCCTCAAATGTCCTGCAGTTATTTGCAATCTACATGCTACATGTCTACATGGTTATATCCTGTTGTGCAGTGGGGTGTACTAACAGGAAAGGCTAATATAGACTTCTATCATATGCCAAAAGACCTGGAACGATAGCAGAAGTGGATCAAAGCCATACATTGGAAGAACTGGCAGCATGCAAAGTAAACATGACTGTGTTGTGCATATTTTGTACAAGGAAAGCTTGGAATGATTGAAATGTCAAAATTAGATACCTGCAAATAATTTTATGAAGTGTAAAACAGCAAAGCAATGTCTCATTTGCAACAGAAGCACTAAATAGGCTAATACTTGTAAATACCAGTGTTATGATTTAAAACATGAACACTGTTTACTGGTGAATCTCAACCAAATGCAATGTTAAAATAGAAAGAGTTTGATTTTTTGTGTAATTTTTCATTAAATACATGTCTGATGTGATGATATACAAGTGCATCTTAATAAAGAGAATATCGTGACAAGGTTATTTTTCCTTTTTTAATTCGAGAAGTGAAACCTCTGTATATTCTAGATTAATCATTTCCAAATTTAATATTTCAAAAAAATTTTTGTTGTTGTTTAAATCTTGATGATTACGGCTTACAGATGTATAATTATTGATAGATTGTTAATAGCAGAGCTTCTCTGTGATTAAAATCAAACCAAGGCCCGTCAGGAGATGTGCAAAAACATCTTTTCTGCCAGGACAACCTTTTGGTGTGGCTCTTTGCTCTTGTTTTAAAAAGAAACATGGCCCAGTTCCAGTTAAACTGCCACTTTCCAACAGCTACATCCGAGCTAGTAGCTACTGCAGCAGCAGCCTTTTAAATCACTGGCAAACTCCAACTGTACAGATTGCAAACTCATTCTGAAGCAAGCTGGGTGAAGAGTGAAAACATCCTTTCCATCATGAAAAGCTTTAAGTGTGGCTCTCTGCTCTTGCTTTAATGAAGAAAAGTTGTCCAGTTCTGACAAAACTGACACTGTGGCTAAGTCCGAGCTAATCAGTCCTCTCGCAGACATTGCAAATACCCACTCACACAACACCTAACCCTTTCTCCTTGCAACTATCACATACTCATGCTGAAGCAGTTCGGCAGAAGAGCAACAGTGTCCCATGAAAAAAGTGTTTTTTTCCTCTTTGTTTCATACAGAAACATGGTCAAGTTCTAGTAATACTGACGTTATACTAAAGCTACTTCCTAGCTAATCACCTCATTGGAGGGAGCCACTGCAAATGGCTTAAAGTCCAGCTAAACCCCACCCGTAGCTACCGCCTCGTTCTTTTCAAATGATGTTGATTGGTCCAAACAGTGTTCAGTTTGGCACAAACGGTGTGGATTGTAGATGGAGTCTGGCAAATCCATCTGCTCTGCAAGGTTAGCTACTTTTATGGCTGTTGGTAGTTGGTAGTTAGTACCACTACTGTCTACTGTGGTGGCATCATGGTAGTCTTTTTCATTATCATCCTAGCTAGTCATGTTAATATTTTATTGTTCTGTTCTGTATTTTATACTGCTACCATCATTATTGACACTTTGGATATCCTACAAAATGGGAGATAGGTTTATGGCCACCACTGCCATATATCTGTCTTTTGTTTGTTGTTTCTCCTGTCCCTCTCCTCTTCCTGCTTTTCTCTCTCCTACCTCTCTCCAGTCCCAGCACTGCTTTGGCCAGAGTCATTAGATAACTTTGGCTTTAAATTAGCTTTATACAAACAAAGATTGGTTGACTGAAAAATTGATGACCACAGGAGGTCTATAGAGGTGACACGCCTTCTGATTGAACTTGTTTTGGCTAAGATATGCTTGTTTAGCAAGCTGGGCAGAGAAAGTACTTCTATTTTTAAGTGGTTAAAACACATGGGATTACTCTGCCTACTCCTGTTTTTATGTTGAAACCAGAAATCTTCCCTAGGAAGGCTGTACATTCAGATTGCGCACTAAAGCTGAGCTGAATTTCCAGTGTGAATTTTTGGTCTTTTGTTGTTTTATGAACACCTCCATGACCTTCAAGCAAAGCACAAAGCTTCTCTTTCAATATATTTCATGAATAAAATCAGCATATTATATACTTTCTAAGGATGAAGAAGAGTGCACTTAGGATTTGGTTCTGGCCAAGGCTGACTTCTTCCATAACTTGTCAAAAACTCCCAACAGCAGGTTTAAAATGCCTATTTTTTTATTCTTAAGATGCACAGATTAGTCTAAAAAGAAGGTCATTCTCTGCTTTCCTCTTGTAAAGAATAGACACCATCTGAATGTGAATCCCCTGAATTCATTAGTAGATGGAATTTGTCTTTAGGACAACAAAAAACCCATCTGCTGTTGAAGACCATGAGATGTTTTAAAGAGAGTTTGTTAAAAAGCAGAAAAAATCAAATTAAAAAGGATTTATTTTGGTCAACATCTAGAAAACACATCTGTTAGTGTCATATCAGATGATATTTTGGAGGCCATCCCCTTGATTTTTGGGTGTTTTGGGATGTAGACCCTACCAAAAAAACATGGTTTTTAATTATTAATAAACATTCTACATCCATTTCTTTTCATAAAAACCTGCAGTAAGATCTCAGTCTTTATCATGACCCATTCAGCAGCAAGTCATTTCAAAAAAACACCAAGGGGCATTGAAGTAACCCAGTGCACAAGGCTGCCATCTGGTGGTGAAATGGAACAAAACACTTGGCAAAGTGCCTCCCAGTGGTTTAGCTGCTGTGTGTATGACACGTCTGATGATTTACATGAAACCAGATCTCTGACGGATGAAGTCATCTTGTGTGTGTGCCTCCTCCACGCTCTCTTCCTTCAGATGGGGGTTTATGTCGTGCTGACAGGCGAGGAGGAGATAAGTAGCCTGATGAGTACATTAAAGACTCCGTTATGCTCCTTCCAGCAACTCATTACCAACTAAAATATTCTAATAAATGATGTACAACACAGCTCTAAAGTACGTCAAACCACATTAACACAAAGACATGCCTGCATGTAACTCTTCATGTCATGATTCTTTGTTTTATTTTCAGCATCCAGACCGCACCATCCCTGTCATCATCATCGGGCTGCTTGTTTTCCTCCCTGGGTTTTACCATTTGAGAATCGCCTACTTTGCTGCAAAGGGTTACCGGGGTTACTCATACGAAGACATCCCAGATTTTGGTGACTGAGCTGAAAGTCGACAGCTGATTGGTGGATTATCCTTTTTATTTTGAGACTGTTACCAGCTCTTTACTTGGAGCTTCTGAATGTATGTAGCAAATTAAACTCTATCTCCATGCTGTCAGTGCAAACAGTGCACTGCTTGCTGTTGTCACCTCTTTTTTGTTATAATTTTATAATCTTTTATTAATCAGCTCTTAGAAGCTTTACAGACCTTAGATGCTTTTTATATCTATACTAATGACAGTGAGTCAAATACTTGATGAGTAGAGGACGTCAGACCAGCAATAGTTCAGCAGCATGTCACTCTTGAACACCACTTATCATTCTTTCAAAAGAATGTTACAATCCTTGTCTGTGTGATGAAACGGCGTAGACTGATGCCTTTTAGAAAATACTTTTAGAAAATACTTAATCAGGATGGCTGAAAATCTTTGTGTTTTTGCACAGCTGTTTTTGTAGCATATCTTAAACAGATATTTAATTCTCCTGAAGGATTATATTTTTAAGTGCTGTCCAAAGATTGTTGAAGTGCTGAATATTTTTCGTGCTTAGTCATTCAACTGTTGGATATCAAAGAAAGCTGTATTTTTACATACTTTTGGCTTGATTTGAACGAAATGAAATAAAAGTAAAATGCTCATGATCTAAGTCTGTCATGTTTTCTGCAGAATCTTTAGGTAGTATCATCATAATGGACCAGTATAAAGGTTAAACTGTTTGGATTACTTTGATTACAGCAATGACTGCATTGTATTTGCCACTGTACTTATTTCTTCTAACTCTAACTTATAAAAGGCCTCCATGAACAGATGTCGCAGATTTATTATCAACAGTTCAATAACTGAGGACAGGAGTGCTCCCTGGACTGATAAAATGGCACATTCGAGGTACCTGTTGAAAAGCAGTCATTAAAAAGACAATATAGGTACCCTCTTTTAACAATGACAATACATTAATTTCAGCAGTATGGTCATGCAAACCTTTAAAAGAACAAAAAAATGACAATTATGGCATCAGGCCTTCACCAGGAAGTGTCAAGGCAACAACCTTTGCTTCAAGGAGGACAGGGCATCTAATCACTGATAAAAGCCTCCTTGAGCATTGAAAATTTAATTTAAATTTTTACTGAGGTAAGGAGGTCACTGTATTAATTTAAAATGTAAAAGCAGGATGTCATTAGGTATTTCATTCTAGCTAGCAACAGCAAAATACAGATTATCAAGGAACTTTTTTTGTTTGCACACATTAAGAAGCAGGGAGCTGTTTATTTGGAGCATACAAAAATGTTTTCTACTGCAATTTTGATTATTTCCTCGATAACAAAACAAATGTCAGGCACTTTCCCAATCACCCAAAACGATGTAGTCTCATCCACTCAAATCCCCCTCTGTCTAGACACTCTGCAGTGATGGTTGCCCTTCTGAAACTTGGTCCAATCTACACACAGGATCCCTGGAGGTCAGTCAGAGTGACCATCAGGTTCTTGGTCGCCTCTCCTACTAAGGCCCTTCTCCCCCCTTCAGTCAGTAACCAGTTCTTTTAAGAGTCCTGGCGGTGCCAAACTTCTTCCATTTGAGAATCATGGAGGCCACTATGATCTAGGGAACCTTCAGTACAACAGATTTTTTTTGCAGCCTTCTCAAAATCTGGACTGCAGCTGCAACATTACAAAATTGACAAAAGTGAAGGGGGCCTGAATACTTCTTAATGCACAGTAAACACAAAGAGTACACAAATTTGGTATCTTTTTTATGAATTGGAGCAAAGGCAGGGAGAAACGCAGATTAAATAGGCAGTCTTTTCAACTTTTCTGATCATGGTAACCACTTAGATTCAACCTCACTAACTCCTCAAAAACACATTAACTAGGATCATTTGACTAAATAGTCATTTTGTACATGCACTCCAGCATGTTTTTTGATCAATAACAGTATTAAACTCCGTGTTTCAATGAATAAACACTTTGAGGCCGTCTCCTGGCTCAAAATCAATGTTTTAGACCACACTAGTGTAGCAGTTCAGCACTCATTTGAATGGTAAATGTCAATTTTCCAATCATAAATCTGAATGCACTATATATATACAGTGCTTAACAAATTTATTAGACCACCTGTCATATTTGTCTCAGAGACCATCCAGCATCATGAAGTGCTTTAATGCAGACTCTTTCATTTTCAGTGAGCTCTCCGCGTTTTACCATTTTGAACAGGAATGAGCAATTTCAAACTGAATTCAGTGAGCCGGCTCACTGGGCTTCTCCGAGAAGTCAGAAATTAATCAAGCATAACATTCAACCTCTAAAACTAATTTTTCTGTTCAGGAATGCAAGTAAATAACTATAATTTGACATATTAATCAAGAAATATTAATAATGGGCTTTACTATTTTTTTCAGTTTTTTTGTAAATCAGTCAATTTTAAAATTCATGGATAACAATAATAATAATATTTTAGCATTAAAAATATCATTTGGGTTAAAGAGCTTCAACATATTGATGTATTAACCATTGCAGAAACATAAAAAATTATTTTGGTAATTACCAATGCCATTAATTTAGGGCAGCTGTGGCATAAACCTTACTTTGGTTAGGGTGGTACAATAAATTTGTTAAGCACTGTTTATATATATATACACAGCACTACATCACTTGAAATTTACATTGAATACAACTGAATGACCTTAAGATGAGGGGCTTACAGAGTTTTTGTTGTCATTTATGAGACCATCTAATAAATAATATTCCCAAGATTAAATAAAGAAATAGATTTCTTTTTTGTCATATCAGTCTATAAAAATGTTTCTATTAGAAGCATGAAAGAGGAAAGAAAAAAAACTAAAAAAAGTTTTTCCGCTATTTGACCCGTTTTAAAGAAAAATAAATCGATGAAAACAATGTGGATATTATTTTTTTACTCTATAAAGTGTAAGTCTTGTTCCTGCTAAACAATTCCAATTCAACTGTAACTTTTTCCCCCTGGCTTGGCCTCCAACATCAGGTAAAGGACACCCTCTTGTGGTTAGCATTAGCTGGATATCATCTGGGATTAGGGGGGAAACAGCTTTTCATCCTGTGCCTGCACAAACAAACTCTTTCATTAAAGCTGCATTGGCTTAAAACATTAAAGAGCTTTCGGGCTGTCGCAGAGCCTTCAATTAATGTGGTTTGAGTCGTTTGAACACGGGAGAACAGCGGCAGCCACAGGAGGGAGGGGAGGGAGGGTGTGGGGTGTGTTAAGTGGGGGAGGGGGTGGGGGTTGCTGGACTCTGACGAGCTCGTGAGGGAGCAGCAAAGTGCGTCGATGCTTCACTGTCACCTGTACGTGAAATGAACACCTGTTGCCGGCGGGGTTTAAAAAGAAAAGCGCTCATCTTACAGGTAGTTTGAAACGCCACAAAGGAAAAAGACCTGCTTTTAGCTAGCCACACAGTGACCTGGCCTTCACACGGAGAAAAACTAACGCACAAGTTGGACTTTTAGGGAGCCTACGAAGGATGTGGTTGTAAAAAGAAGTATCACGACGGCAGCCAGTAACCGAGCTACATGTACAGGTAGGAACATAGCCTTTGAAAGAAAGAAATGACATAGAAACTCAGCAGTTAAACATTATTCAAGTGTTTCTACCTGAAGCTTTGAAAGGAGATGTCAGCCCAAATTGTAAAGGCTAACCTGTCTGACTCATTGAATTTCCTCCCAGTTCTCTAACCTGCGTCACGCATTAAGACGTCAGTAATGCCATTTCCATAGGAGCTTCATTCTTAGTGATGGACATTTAAAAGCTCCGTAGCTCTTAACGCAGTCACTAAGGCTCGGTAATAAGTCTATAATCACTTCAGATGGGAGTAATAGTACAATTCTTATAAATTTAAGTGTATTTTATTAAGTGCATTTTGGAAACGTGGTAATGAAAGTTTTGGACAGTGTCAACACATGAAAATGTTGAGAAGGTTTTTTTTTTTGACAGTATAGAACATTTTTAAGAGCTTACATAAAACCTTCTATCATTAAAAACAAAAACCTCTCAGTATTGGGTGTCTAGGCTTTATATATAGTGATGAGACTTTAAACAGGAAATTTTAAAATTGAATTATACTGGAATCATATCAAAGTTTCTAATGCTAGTATTGTGACAGCAATTTTTTATTCATTAACAGAAAAACAATATCCAAATAAATATTATGTTTTACCATTGAGCTACAAAGATTTTGATATTATCATTGGTCTTTATCACCACTTTTAGAAGACCAGTTCAAAATCCCATATAAAAACTAGGTCTGTGTTAATCATTTACTTAACGTCTCATGTTTACATTTTCTGATACTGTTGTAATGAGGTTATCAAGGTATGATAACATGTGAAACTGACATTTGAACCCTTTAAAACTAGGGTAAAACAACTTTTAAACATACAGCATTCAAGTACTTTTAACCACTAAATTTGCAACAGTTACTGTGAAGGTTGCTTATAGACAGCGGTGGAAAATGTTAAAAGATTTTTGTACTCGGGTAAAAGTATATTTAAAATTTACTTCCGTAAGAGTAAACGTACAGCTCTATAAATCTACTTAAGTAAAAGTAAAAAGTATTTGATTTAAAGTTTACTGTAAGTACTAGAGTCCAAAGAGTAAAATATGATCTGTCCTTTTTGGAAGGAACAACTTGAGAATAGATCTCCAATTAGGTTGTTCAGGCTAAGTCACATAGAGTCAAATTAAACACTTTAAAAGTGTTACATTGGTCCACACAACACAAAGTTAAATTACACTTTTGCAAGTGTTTTACGGCAGAACTGCAGTAATTCCTGAAATCTGTTGCAAGGTGAGTCTCCTCTGGCAAGAACAAAGAGAGTCAACCTTATAGCAAGGCAATGCATACTGATGCACTATGTCCTTTAAGGCCGGCTCAGACTACAAAGTTTTCTTTGGTCGTTCACGACGGCACCATGTCAGACTATGCAACTAAAATCTTGCCTTGTCTTGTCACCACTGTCTCTGTGACTGTTTGAAAGTTCATCGGGGGGCAGAACAGAAGTGCTTTATGTGATTGTAGTGGTCTTTGCTCACAAAAGAAAAAAACAAGAAACAAAATGTAATAGAATAATAACAATATGTAGATGCATTAGTTCCCTGGAGGGAAAAAAAGCAGGGATTCTTGTGAATGATGATGCAAAGATAAGGAGCAAATGCTTTGCTGTTGGTAGGCATCAGGATTCACGTTTTTGGCAGCAGGTCAAGGTGTCAAAGTAGATGACGAAGCAAGAAAATTTCTGACATGCTAGTCTTGTTGAATCGTGATCACAGGGCATCTTAACCTTGCAAAGCAGATGGATTCTCCCGTTTCCGTGTTTCGAATCCATCTTGCAAAGCTCCCGTCTGAACCGTTTGGGCCCGGTTAGAAAGTGACAGGACCAATCAGCGACAAGGGACAGTGCTTTCGGGCGCAGAGTCGTGACGTATGCAAGCAGCAACACGAGGCCAGTGCAGATATGGCAGAAGACATTAGTGTGGATGCTGCTAAAGCATCAGTCTTATCAGAACTTGACAACATTTCTTTGTTAAAGGAAGAACAAATAACAGCATTGAGTCCTTTTTTTTTAAAAACAACAAAAGTCGTGTACTGACGTTGCCATGGTTCGCATTATGCAGTTCTCTATATTACTCTAGGAGCGGCTACAACATCACGTGTTTTGTTGCTCTGATTGGCCTGTACAGATGTGACAGACAGAACGTTTATCTAATCACCCTCAGAGTTTTTTTTTCCAAAGGCTCTGCCCTTTTCCAAATGAGGTTTTCTAGATGGATGTGTGAAACACATCCATCTGACATGTCAGGTTAAGGGCATCTTGGACGCATTGTTAATTATGTCACACTACAAGAGTGTTTTCCAGAGTGCAAAATCAGGCCCAAGGTTCGATGATGAGCTGTGGCGTTGCAGTCGGGCCAAAATCTGGCTGACTTGTGTAGTCTGAGTCAGCCTTTAGGAACACCTAAGGTCGCAGGTGGAAATTCTAACTCAGTGGAAAACTTCACTCATGGTGAAAATGTGTCTAAGAACAAAAACAACAATACACTAGAAACACAATCAAAGGAACACCAGCAGGACTCACTGTACAACAGGCAACATCCAAACATATCTAAAGACTCAGCCCAAGGGAATGATGGGGGAACTCTGTCCACACATCCCTCCAGGTTTAAAAATACAGCGGGCAGAGCTTTGATCTAGTGACTCTATAGAGTTGAACAAACACTGGTTTGATCAGAACTATTTCTCTCAGAATGGGAGTTAAAATCAACTCTGAAATGTTTAACCCTGAGATATCAACACTCCAGATTTGACTGTGAACAACAGCTGAACAACTCTGTGTGCTACTGTGTAGTCAACAAACTACTAGAGTATTGTACTCAAGTAAAACTGAAGTGACTCTGGTTTAAACTTAAGCAAAAGAAAACGTACTGATTTCAAAATGCACTCAAAAAGTACAAGTACCTGAAAAAAACTACTTATTTTCAGTATTCTGAGTAAATGGAATTATTTACTGTCCACCTCTGCTTATAGCCATTTATGAAAATGGCATCCGAGTGTGAAAAATGTGCACATCCCATAGATGAGAAAGCATTTTTTGTTTCTACATAAAAAATACTTAATCTGAGACTTATGCGATATGTAGATTGCATAAGCTCATTTGTGATTACAAAAACTCAGACAAGAGCACTTTTAATGATTTCTGACCCAAAAGGGGCACAAACCAAGAAAATGCCTTTCATTTTCTACCCTAGTCGGTACATGGAACAGATTTCTGTTTTTTTCACCCTGAATTCATTAGAATTATGGATTAAATAAAGTCAGATAGAATTCTCATCTTTTCATGCTGTTGGCTTTGTGAAACTACAGATCCATTTTTATATCATATATTCTCATGAGCTCCCCCAGACTGAGCCTGTTTTACCATTTCACAGTCTATTTCTGCTTTGATTGTGCCTGTTATGATGGCAGATGGGCTCAGCTTTCCATATTTTGATATTTCCCATCATTAGAGGATGGATACTGGAATTAAATTCTAGCACATACTGTTTTTGATGGACAAGAACTAGTCAAACATGATATGAATAACGCCTGTTTGGATGTTGAAAGCACTTCAGATCTGCTAGTTAAAGGACTGAAGCAGATGCAAATGAGTGCCTAGAAAGTACTATTAAGTCCATACCAGTATTTTTGCATGATATTCCCATTGCATGACTGAAGACTCAAAGGACTGCTGTGATGTTGATGCAGATATGTTTCATAAGTGAAGATTCGTTTGTCTGACAATGATGCTACTTTTGACATGAATCAAAGGAGACATTGATGATAACTGCGATAAATTATCCATGTCCAGAAAGTCTCTGATGTACTGTAATGACATGAAGGGAAACAGACAACTGCCAGATTGATGATTAAACACAATTAAAAGTGGCAGTGATGTAGAAACAAATGATACCTGCAGAGCTCCTGAAAATCCTGTCCTTAATATTTTTAACTTTTTCTTAATGTTTCTATTGCTTTTCTTGTGTGAAACTGCAGAAAAGAATGAAAAAGGACAAACCTTTTTTCAATCTAGTTTCACACATTTGAAAAAATTGGCTTTATGGGGATCAAACAGATGTGTTTCGATTCAAATTAACATTGTTGAGTGCAGATTGGTTGAAAATATGTGACTTCACCCTTTTACAAAAGTGCCACAGCTATTCATAAAAGGAAAAAGAGAGCTTTTTTAGCTTTTGTATCGAACAGGTCCATGTTGTTCCGGGTAACTCACAGCAAGAAGCAGAGAAGAAAAAAAAAACATTTTTAAGGCTGTTAGTGTAAATGAGTAAATGTACTTCTGCTATGCTTCTTCACTACATTACCTAGAGTGAAGTTTGACTGATATTGTGCTGTCAAGGCTCACTCTTTACCAAATAATCTTGTTTTGCCCGGAGTGTGAATCATCTCAAATGACTCAGACATGATTCAGACGTGAGCTCTGGATCCAATTTCTTAAGACTCAGAAAATCACAATTTCTTCCTGGACTTTCGTGTTTGAACTAGGGCTATGAAATGATTAATTTTTTAAACTGCAATCACTTGATAAATTGACTGTAAGTTGTGAAAATTATATTTTTAATTGCAAGTTTAATATTAAATTATTTTGCATTTCAAAAAACTGTGTCCACGGACAATGTGGAGTAATTCTTACTGGCGTCTAAGTTTGGACTTCAAATGAAAGCAAAGACATTTATTTTAGGATCTTAGCATTGACCTTTACCTTTGAAATGCTGCTACACTAATGTGGTCTAAAACATTGGTTTTGAGCCAGGAGACAGCCTGAAAGTGTTTATTCAGCGAAATACAGAGTTTAATACTGTTACTGATTAAGAATCATGCAGGAGTGCATGTACAAAATGACTCATTTTAGTAAAATGATCCCAGGTATTGTACTTTTGAGGAGTTTGTGAAGTTGAACCTAAGGAGTTACCATGGACAAAAAAGTTAAAATGACTGCCACTTTCATATGGATTTCCCCTGCCTTTTCTCTGATTTATAGAAAATACACCAAATTTGTGTACATTCTGTGTAGATATACAGTGAATTCAGAAAGTATTCACATCCCCTCCACCTTTGTAAATTTTGTTATGTTGCAACAGTCAAAAAAATTATTTTAATTCTCATGAATGTACACTCAGTACCCCATCATAACAACTTGAATACAAAATTTAAAAAATGCAAATTTATTAAAAATAAAAAAAATCTGAAATACCACATTGACATAAGGACTCAGACCCTTTGCAGGGCTTTGCATATCGTGCATATCAGTGCAAAAATCAAACCATGAGGTCAAAGAAACTGCCTGCAGAGCTCAGAGACAGGATTGTTAAAAGGCACAGATCTGTTGATGGCTTTCTGTTTCACTGAAGCTACCAAGACTACAGTGGCCTCCATAATTCTCAAATGGAAGAAGTTTGGCACAACATGGACGCTTCCAAGAGCTGGTCGCCCGGCCAATCTGAGCAATCAGGGGTGTAGGATCTTAGTAAGAGAGCTGACCAAGAACCTGATGGTCACTCTGACTGAGCTCCAGAGATCCTGTGTGGAGATGGGACCAAGTTCCAGAAGTTCCATTTAGCCACTCTGCCATCAAGCCCAGATCAGTGGAGGGCTGCAGTGATGGTTGTCAGAGTGACCATTCGGTTCTTGGTCATCACTCTTTCTAAGGCCCTTTTCCCCTGGTTGCTCAGTTTGGCTGGCTCTTGGAGGAGTCTTGGTTGGACCAAATATCTTCTATTTGAGAATTATGGAGGCTGCTGTGGTCTAAGGAAATTTCAATGCAGCAGAATTTTCCTGTAGCATTCCCAGCATCTATGCCTTGCAAGAATCCGGTCTCTGAGCTCTGCAGACAGTTCCTTTGACCTTGTGGCTTGGTTTTTGCTCTGATATGGATTGTCTAGAGAGGTGTGTGCTTTTCCCAACTTGTCCAATCAATATAATTTTCCACAGGTGGACTCCAATCAAGGTGTAGAAACATTTCAGCCAAGATTGGAAGAAATGGGCGGATGTGGAGCTAAATTTTGAGTGTTTCTGTAAAGGACAGCAAATGTATTTCTGTTATTTAGCTTAATTTTAATACATTTTTTAAAAAATTCTAAAAGTATGTTTTCACTTTGTCATGATGGGGTACTGAGTGTAGATTTATGAGAATATTTTTTTTTCACTTGCAGCGTCAGGCCGCAACACATGGGTGAAGTGTGGCAGAATACTTTCTGAATACACTGTTTATAAACCCACACAGCTGAATCCTCTTTTGTATTTCTTTTGTACTTCTGTTTGTTCCTCTCGTATTCAGTCCATTCTTTTTTCTCTTTAAGTGCACTTTAAACTGAATAACACTTAAAGTGAACCGAGGCTATCGTCAGAATTTGAAAATGTGCCTTTTTCCCCTTTTTCAAAGCCATGTGCATGCTGTGAAAAACTACAATGTACACTTAAAGGGTGCAGACAAAATAATGTTAGCATCTTGTGGAGAAGAGCTTAAGCTCTGGAGGAAGAAAATCAAATAACTACTAGTGCAGAGGTGGGTTACAGCAGGCTGAATGCCAATAAGCTGCAAGAGGCGTCTGACAATCAGGAGTCTGATGGGGGGGTTTACAGCACATCAGCTGACAGATCTCCAAAGAGGCTCGTCTTGAAAAGATAAAATACAGAAATATCTTCACTAAATAAGAAAGATCAGTCTCAAACGTCTTTCCCTAAAGAGGAACTGCGTGTGGTACAAGTTGCGATTACAGGAGTTGGAATGTGTTCAACTGGACATTACGTTATATAACTACAGTTGTTTTACATTCCAGGATTCCCTCTGAGAGTGTTCTAGTTTTATTTATACTGTATGTATTCATACCTTTGTGGCACAAGATCTTTGCAATGCAGAGAGTTTTCATCAAATATTGAAACGTTCTGACTACACAGAGCCTATGTTACTGCCTTAGTGACTTTAAAAAATTGTTTTTGGTGATTTGATCAAGGAAAACATTCTCACTTTCTCATTTATTTGGATTTCAAGTCTCAAGTCTTTTAGTAGCATTTCTGTGACTAAAGGCTATTTGTAGCAAAAGAAACAAATCAATTTATATCAATACACTAAAAATGAACTAGCAATTATTTTTACAGTTGATTTACCAGTTTTTCAAGAGCCTGATCCGTCAGGGATGAGTGCTAGCCCCAATCTTTGCTTCCCCCTTCTTCTTTTCAAGCGCTCTCTTTGGATTTGTCTCTGCCTTTTTGTCCTCTTGCATCCTGTTTGGCTCATTTTCATGTGCAGTGTTGGCACCAGGAATAGCTATGTTTTATTTGTGTGCCTTTGGGGGCCATGGGTTAGGGCAGGTAGTATCAGAATAGTCTGTACCTGGAGTGTGCATGTACTGAGCCTGGGTCTGTTGATGGTGGCTATGCTCTTTGGGCTATGATGGCCATGTAGTCTTCGTCGTCTTCGTGCTGGTATGGTGAGAGGTAGCATGGAGGGAGGTGGCTCTGGGATACTTGATCTCATCGCCCATCCTTCCTGTGATATTGTGGGACCAATTGGAGGAAGCACTCATGAAGGGGGTTCCCACTTGACCACCCTGGTGACGTCATATCCCTTGCTGCCCATCAATCTACATAGTTGGGTTGGGGTGTCTATTTGAGGTCATGTGGGAGGGTGAGTAGCATCGGCAATGTCACTACCTTTAATTGTATTATATCTTTGGAATCCTTTGCAATATAAGTGCTGAGTGCATAAGGATTGCTGTTTTCAAGCATATTTTGGAGCCTAGCATAGCTGATACACATATGCATCAATCTGTAGCACTCACAGTGTCATTCAGGCAAGTGTTTATCATGCCATGTTGGCTGAGTTGTACATCATGAGTAATAGCAGTAGTCATGTTGTAATTTGATCATAACTTTAGACTGATGAAGTTTGGTACGGAGGTTGCATGAGTCAAAGGTTTAAAGGGCAGTTGGCGAGCTTGTCTTTCTTTAAAATAAGGACTGAATTATTCTAAACATTATCCTCACAGTCTGTCAGCTTTCTCTTGGGAACATTTGGTCTGACAGCATAGAGGCCTGAAGCCTGACACAAGTTCACATCCACTGTTTGGAAGGAAGTTCCAGGGAAAGTCCTTCCTTTTCTAATACTCACTTCAATGTCTGTAGGTCTTTGGAAGTACGTGAAAAAATTGTACAAAATGTTTTGTCCTGACAAATCTGATTAATGCCTTAAGTAATGTCACTTCAAATTGCATACAACTACGTGGATCCTGGTTTTAGGGTTAAAAAAAAAAAAGACTTAAAAAGACCTTTGTAGCCCGCTCGTCATCTCTACTTGAGGCTCGCCAAGCTAGCAGATATTAGCCTGGATACCTTTAGAATGCAAACGTAGTACTTCAGTGTCATTTATTGGTTTCTGAAGCTGGCTGCAGAAACTGTTGGCTCCCTATTGGTTCTCATATTAAAATGCCTTTTTCTAAAGCAAGAAAATTTGCTTACAGCCTGCTCATTTCTTTATTGATTAAACTATAATGACTTTTTAAATAACTTTATGTTTATTATATTAAGAGTTAAATTTGCATAATTAGGGCAGTGGTTAAGTAGACTGACAGGTAGACCTGTTTTACAGTCAGGCTTATGGCCTGCCTCAGATCCACCTTTTGCCTTTTACTACCACAGTTGGGCCTCATAATGCCTTTTCAGATACCACTGAGGGACAGTGAGACTTTGCCCATGTTTTATTGATTAATAAATTTTTATATTGCCAACAGCACTACAGCCTACAGCTATATAAACTTAGCACAAAAAGTAAGGACATTTGTGTTTGGTAGATTATGTCTTTGATATTACAAAGCTTTCTGGCAATAGTTCATATTCCATTGGAAAGCCTAATTATCACCCTGCCACATTTGTAAGGAATATGCATTTATGGGATAAGCAGCAGAGCTGAGTATGTGGGTTGTACTCATGAAAAATTTGCCAAATCTTCTCTGCCAATGCCAAACAACTTGTGCAATAAGGCAACTTCAAGCTGGAGTTCCCCAAAACCAATCTGCAGCATTATTTGGAGTGAGCCCTAGCATCATCTCCAAACTGAAGGGGAAGTTCAATATAACAGGGGATCTCAGACACAGGCCACAAAGTCAGCGTCCCAAAGAGACAACTCCCAAAGATGATCGTTTACTCACCCTATCAGCACGTAGGCTGTCTACAGATTTGCAGTCAAGGTTTGCGGGGCCATAGGCTGATGGCTCTCTGCCCAGAAAACCCGGAAAAGACCCCACACAGCCAATCTCTGTTCTCATAAGGTTGTCAGGAGGTCTGCCATGACTGCCCTTCACCATCAGGCCTGCTTGCGCTGATGTTAGCAACACGTGCACTGGAACCGAAACATGTGGAGTTAAGTTATGTTTAGCGGTAAGTCCAGATTCTGCGTACAACAGTTGGGGCATAGGGTCAAAGTGTGGGGAAGATGCTGAGAATACTATACAGATTGCTGCACTGATAGAATAACATCTTTTGGTTGGGGCAGTGTGATAATGGTGGGCGGCATCTCCCTCACTGGAAAAACAAGGCTTGTCATCAGTGGGGGGAATGCCAATGCAGATACATATCAAGATATTGCAACCAGTGGTGATCCCACATCAACATAAAAGATATGAGTATACAGAATATTACCCCATATCTTACCTGAAAATATTGATATAGCCCACCTGACAAACCCAGCCCTACTTCAGCCTGATGTAACTATTGAGGACAACCCAACAACAGTACTGACTCCTGTTCCTTTAAATAAATGTACGATAAACTTTGAAGGACTGATTAAGTTCCTTATAGCTTTAACAGTTTACCCATTACTCAGTGCAAAAACATCATACAATGAGGCCTCTTGAACAGCAAATAAACCACACAGACAGATTATTAAAATGCATCCCTTGTACATAGTCACAAATGGAGAGCTACGCTTTAAAGACCAGAGCTTTTTTGTACCAGGCTGTTATCTTGTTTATTTCTGCCATAAAATTGGACCTTAATAACGCGCTTAGTGAGATATAGTATATTCATAAATGAGAATTTTGGGGCTTTTGGAGCCAGCCTCAAGAAGAGGAAGACCAGTTGTTTGGCTCCTTAGTCAACACTCCATGATTGTCGCATATCACAAGATTTCTGAGCAAAGTGTCGGAGCTGGATTTATGGTATAATTTGTGTTATGGGTGAAGGCTTCACCTGGTTTTGTCAAGGAGGAAGAATGTGTAAAAACACTCCTCTCATCTAGCCTTCACACTGTTTTAACTTTCTGTTGTGTGTTCTCATTAGACGGCACTTCAAGTATTTGACTTTATATCAGTTTTCTGGTCAGGGTTCAATAAACCTTGTTGGCAGATACAAACAGTGTTGACTCAGTTTTAACACTATAAACAAATATCCTTAGTTTCCCTAGGGATACAGAACCTTTGGCTGCCTAAATTAGTACCCTGGACAATGCAAAGGTTACCTTATGAGCATTTGAACAAAGCACCACTGTACACATGGGAGAAACAGAATGGATTTGATTGGATAACGAATGCGTCTGAGCCACTTTTATCTTTTAGTTTCAAGTGTGCTGGGGTAAGAGGAGGCAGAGCTGCTGATAAATCTGTTACTGTGCCTCGGTCGCGATTAATCAGCTGGTGCCCGTTCCTCTCCATGTGTAGATTAAAACAGCAACAACACAGAATTTCAACAGGATGCCTGTCACTGACATTTCTATTTCTGTCAGCTGATAAATCTGTGAGATGCGGTGCTTTCTTTTGAGAGCCACTGGCTCATTTATTACAGCTTTAACCATTCTCTGAATGCTGTGCTGTCACTGTGCTTATGTTTATGCATGCCCTTGATGTCAGAGGATGAGGGAACTCATCTGAGGGGAAATGTCTAGAGACCATCTGTGTTACCACGGTGGAGGGTTTTCACCTGTGCAGGCCGTTTTGTCTGGCAGCTCTGCCAGACTTTGGTTCACATTTAATGACAGAAAATGTCCTGCAGCTTAACAAGCCTCTCTTTTGCCTCTCATCTTGCTTCTTGCTGCGCTTTCTCTGCTCTCTCTCTATCTAAAACTGACTTTTTATCACAATTTTTCCACTTTATTGCCTTTCTATTTTGCCAGACTCACAAATGAGGCGCACCTTGTTAGAGCAATAAAGCTGCACACAACATTTTTATTCATCTGTGGCTGTCCATATTCGAATGGCGGCACAGAAGCGTCTGCTTATATTTCTTCATCAGTGACATGATGAGTGCCATTATCCGCTATACATGCCTCATCATTTCCATTTTTCTGGGTTAACAAGAGACAGCTGATGACAAACAAGGAGATTCAAGCGCCTTCTCATTTTGTGTCATACAGAAAAGACTTGTCTCTGCTTTGTCATGGCAACTGGCAGTCTTACTTTGTGTTTACATTCTCTCATTTTTGACATAGACCAAAAGCGTCAGAACAGAACTATCACCTTGAGTCAGTCTCAACACACAATGCTAATTCAAATTTAGACAGCCAGATAAAGCTTCTGTTGCACTGATTTGCATAAAGCCAGCAGGGTGAAGGGCAGAGGATGGAGGCAGGCAGAGATCAGCAGGCGTGCTGCAGATTGAGGGTTTCTTTTTTTGACTTCCCCTTTGATTTTCTGGCACATTTGTGTATGCTGTGCTGTTTGCTGGAGCATGGGAGAGTGTTGAAACAGTGGCTGCAGCTGTTGACAGGCTGCGTAATTGTTTTTCACCAGTTCAGACTTTGCCCCTGCCATGAAATGAAAAAGCCAATAAAAGCCTTCCGGTGAGAGAGAAAGCAGATATGCACACATGCTGCTGCTGGGACAAGAGTGTGTTCATATTCAGGAAATAGAGACATCACCGAAGAGGGACAAGGAATTCAAAAATTGAACAAAAACATACAGAACAGTCAACGATAGCAGCTGTAATGGGCCTTTAATTGTTAATTTTGGATAATAAAACTTACACAAGAATTTGAAGTAAGTTCTGAAATTGACTCTAAATACAAATAATAGTTATTTTAATGTACTTTACCTTTTCTAGTGAGCCTACTTTCCTAATTTTGTTTCTGTTCTTATGAAGAATTTCTCTTTTTATCCTATATTTCAACCACATTTTCTTTCTTTTAGCATTATCTCAACCAAAAATTAAATGGTACACAGGTTAATCCACTAACTAGTATCAGAATGTACATTAGGTTCAGGGTAGCCTCTGAAATAACTTAAAATAAGCTCCATATTGGTAGAGATGAAAATAAAAAATAACGTTCAGTAAAGCTGTGCTGTTAAATACATTTTACATTGAATACTTTGAAAGTAGTTGAAAGTAACTCAGTAAGAAATAAAAAGTTAACATTATTACATCATTTTTGCTGCTCTTTTAAGTAGAGATAATCAGTATCGAGTATCAGTATTGGTGATAACTGGCCCTCTATTTACTTGGTTTCACATTGAGACTAAATTTAGCACTGTCACCAACCACTGGTCTATTGGGAGTTTGTGTTTGTTGGTGGGTTGGGGGTGGGGGCTGATTCCCTCTTGAAGTTGTCTTTTGTTATTGTCTTGAATTTGAATTTACATACTGTGTAGGCCTGGGTGATTATGGGAAAAATGTAAAATCACAATAAAATTAACTTTTTACCTCAATCACTATTAATGAATGATTATTCCCCCCCATCCGGACTCTGTTTGTGCTGTAAATATTTGTATAATTTAAGTTAATAACTGAAATTTCATGCAGATTTCGTCCTGGTCGTGGGAGCTAGTGGAGCAGCTCTTTACCTTTGCAGGGCTCCTTGAGGGAGCATGGGAATTTGCACATCCAGTCTACATGTGTTTTGGAGAAAGACTATCACTGTGTCCCATGGGGGGTAATGTGGGGGGTCACTGTATTACCAAAGCGAGAGCTACATTTGCATTCTAGATACAAAGTCAAAGTTAAAGCCTCCACCAGCTGCCCCCTTATCTCCGATTCTGTTTTCATGGACAGGACCTGAGGCGCAGCCAGGTGGAGGAGGCTTTTCAATTGGTTGAATTGGATCCCTGCTTTTTGCAGATGATGTGGTTCTGTTTGCTTCTTAAGCCTGAGACCTCTTCGAGGTACTGGGGTGGTTTGTGGCTGGGTTCGAAGCGTTTAACCGTCAAGTCTGAGGTCATGGTTCCCATTCGGAAAAAGGTAGACTGCTCTCTCGAGATGGGGGGGTTGCCCCAAGTGAAGGAGTTCAAGTATCTCAGGGTCTTGTTCATTAGTAAGGGTAGAATGGACCTTGAGACTGCCCGGCGGATTGTTGCAGCATCGGCAGTATTGCAGACATACGTCGTGGTTAGGAGGGGGGTGAGCTGGAAGGCAAAACTCTCAATTTACCTGTTGGAGGGAATACTTTTTCTTCTTTTGGGATTTCTGGAAGGCTACCTGCCTATTAACCAACACTGCAGGTTTATGTAGGTTAGAGGCTCTAAATGTTGGTTTTGATTATTCAATTAATCACCCAGTACTAATACTGTGCCTTTAATCTAGAGTAGTGTTGGGTATCGTTTGGGTTAATCCGATACTGGTAATAAAGCAATACTTCTTTTGCTGGTGCCTAAATGGGGCCTGAATTGATACTATAGAGAAAAAAAGTGTTTTAAAATTTGGCAGCTGAATAAAAGCTGTCTCGTTATCAAACATGATTCAGAAATTAGATGCCAATAGAATATATAAGTACAGAAAACAGGTGCAACTCCTTCACATAATGTATTTAGTGCCTTTTACTCTGGAGTGATGGGGATTACATTCAGGTTGGGAGGGACCAAAATGAAGCACCAAAATCTGTCTTATAATTCAGTACTGTAGGTATATGATGTGTTGGTACCGGTACTATGTTGGTATCAGTATCAGTCCCTAATTCAGAGGCCAATTCCAATTATCAAAGATGCCATAAACATACGTCACTGCAAGCATAAAGCCTCATCTGCCAGAAGCAGAGAATCAGCCATATGTCTCCTCATACAGGTTTTATGATTCAGTGTGTTGAACTATTATTAGGAGATTGAAAGCAATGGAATAATGTGATTTTTTTAAAAATTTCATTTTAGAAAATGACACTGAAAAATGTAATGCTTTCAGATCTTTGAGATCTACATGGCAATGCTTTTTGCAAAAGTTCAGCATTTCCTGTATTGATGTACCTTTTATGCTTTAAAACACTGAGATCAAAACTCAGATCTGCATGGCACTACATTTCGTAAGCCTGATACTTTTGTAATTAGAATAGTATGAATAAAAATACTGGTTTTGAGAATCTATACAGCACAGGACAGGGCAGCATGATGCTTTAATGTTGTTCATATGGGCAAAGCTACTGCTGCATCAACAGCTGTAACTTCCTCTTATTTATCAGGTGAAAATGTTACACTTTCTAGTGCTGAATGACTGATTTCCATGAAAATGCATAAAGGCAAAGTGTACTATTTCCTACAGTATATTGTGCTTCGTTGCAGGTAGCCTCCTAGAAAACAGTGTGCTGCAGCCAGATATGATAGAAACCGCATGATGTCAATCAAACTGTAACTTCAAATTTCTGTTAACAGAGACTTTCCCCAACAGGATTTGAGCCTTTTTTTCTTTGTTGTGCTTTGCTTTATGAGCTGTCATTGGAACTGTTGCACCTCTGTCAAAAATTGTTCACTTTTTCCCTCCTGTGAGCGGCCTCCTCGCTTCAGTTGGGCTTTGCAGTGTAGAACAAAAGTGTCTGTCAACACAAGGATAAAGAGTGAAACTATTGGCAATGTGAAGTGTCCTTTACTTGGTAGTTTACTCTCTTAAGCTCAGTCTTTTCACCCACACTGGTTGAAAGTATCTCGAGAAAACATTGGCTAGGAGATCATTTCCTCTAGATTCAATTGTAAATAACCCTTGTATATACATGTATAATAGTTTGCACATTCTTTATTGCTCCTGCTCTTCATAGCGAAAGACAGACTAAAAAACTTCAGCTAGAAAAGAGCAACAGAAAGCTGACCTTATAAGCAGTGTAAGAGCAGTGCCCTTATCTTACTCACGGTTTGATGTTTGCCATCGTGATTGGACAGACTTGTTAGCACGTGCCTTGAGTATCCTGGAGTATTTGTTGAGGGCACTGCCACAAAACATTAACTTTATCTCTGTAAATGTCTGTACTGCAATAATTAGTCTTAATGAGATGCTGTTACAGATATGAGCCAAAGAAAGCCAGGCTGAACTGTCAGCCCTTTTCCTGTCATTGTGGCCATAAAACCAGCAGCATCTGTGCTTTAGTGTACATGACCTGCATGGTATCAGGACAAATACCCACATGAAAACACCTTGTATGAGCATGTGTGGACTGCACTATAGCTTTGTGTTGCTTGATTGTAATAGAATGGATTCTTGTCAGTGTAAGTGCATTAAATCTGATGCATCTTGATGTTTTTCTCCCTTTAGTTTACCTGTTTTCTAAAATGGAAGCAGGTGTTGTTTGATTGAACTGAATTGGTCCCTGCATCTTGACATTTAGTTGCACTCCTTGTTGCCTTACGCTCCCATCAGCTCGGCTTATCTCTGCCCTTGACGGCTGAGCCTCCTGGGTGCTCCAGCCAAACGTTTCCATTGATGTGCTTTAAATAAAACACTTAGATGTCGCTCTACACGTGACAGACTAAAGATTTATGTGACATTTATGACATTTACTTTCAGAAAAGGATATAGGGCCGTGGAGTTTTCTGGCAGCAGGGGCAGCTCTGCCCATTTGTGTAATGATATGGGATGAATTCCAGTTATTGGAAAGCAGTATAAAAATCTGAACACTCCTCTTCTCCCTGTCTGCAAAATTATGACAGAAGCGACAGCTCGGCTGTAGCCTTTTAAGTTTGGAAATCTGTCACAGATGGCTGTCTCTTTGCATGCAGCCAAGGAAGTAATGTGATTGTGACAATTGTATCTCCTTTGCCAACAGATTCAACATGCTGCAGGTTGTATGACTGACAGATATGGGGTCAGCGAGATCAGATTTGCAGACTTTCACTGTGGTGGCCATTTCTTGCCTGTTTCGTAAGTATCTGTATCATTTTATCAGAAAGACTTTTTTTGTTCCTCTGTGTGTGCATCCTAATCATTTATTTTATTCTTTTTTATGTAACTAACCTATCATTTTACCTTTAACAAACCCAACAGTGACCGCTGAGGGTGGAAGGCCGGAGGTGCAAGGAAAGGCTGGAGGTGTGGTGGAGCTGGAGTGCAGTTTTCCATTATCAGGCCCGGCTGCTGTGTCCTCAGCGTCCCTGCATGTGGTGGAATGGGTTCGACAGGGACTCGACATCCCTATTCTGATCAAATTTGGATCCTATGTGCCTCGTGTCCATCCACAATATGAGGGTGAGCATCTGTTAAAATGGTTACAAAACATAATCCAGTGGTCATTCTTGTTAAAATTTATGGCTGACCTTTGCTTTTTTTAAAATGGCAACATAACATTTGCATAGCTTAAACTTTTGTGCTTGTACTTTTTAGTTTATGTCCCACTCTTACGTGTTTACAACCATGGTATGACAGGTTGTTTTGTCCCGATTGTTAAAGGTAGTAGGCTTTTTACCATTTAGGGCTTTGATTCAACAATATAAAGCTCACAAGCTTATGCACCCTGCGTCAAATGATTTAGGGAGTGCCAGACTATAGTTTGCTTGATAAGTGATGCACAATCTGGGCCACTGACTTGAAGAGGTATTATTTTACACTGATGAATTTAATTTATTTTATATTTTTCTCCACTAATCATATCTAATTTCAAGTAAAGAAAATGTGAACCTATGAATCTTTGTAACCTTATTCATTAAGCATTCAAAAAGATGATTGCCAAAGCCCTGCAAAGACATTGCTAATTAGTTTTTCTTAGAAATACCGTGTGTAGGAGTTAGTTTACAAGTTTTTTATGGACTTGTTTTCCCACACACCTGTCAGATGTAACAAGTAAGCAAAGTATCTATTTAGAATTTAAAGAACTACCAGAAGAAAATATGCTACATTCATGTAAAGAGAGCTAGTAGCAGCCTTTTGCAACAAAGATAAAAATGTTAATTCTGACATCGATCAAAATTCTAACAAAGCAGATGTTCAGTCATAGTTTAGGATTTCAGAGTGGCCAGTGAAATATTAAGGGTGGGGGGCATGCCACTTGCCTTGTTTTAGGTGTTACATAAATTGAACCAATCAGGTGTCAACTCACATTCCCTTTGAAAGCCAGTTGCACCTGCATGTAGGTGTGTTGCTATTTCTACTGCTGATTTCAATCTTTTTTTTTTTTTTCAGCCTAGGACAGGCTCATGCTGGCTCATGTGTCCTTTCTCTTCTGTTGTACTCTACACACATATTTAGATGGTGGATTGAAATTTTTTTTTTTTTTTTTTTTTTAATAAATTATTCTCACAGCATCAGAAACAATCTGTGCCTCTCCAAAGAACAGAGACAGTTTGTGTGTCGCATGTCTCAGTGCTTTAGTACGCTGTAAACATTTCAGAGTTGATCTTAACTCTCATAGTGTAATTTTAACTACATTCTGCATTGAATGGCCTTCGGTGTTGGAGTTAGTTGACGGTGTTAACCCATTCAGTGTAAATTTGACTTTGTAGAGTTAACTGATCTTAGCTTTGGCGCACTACCATTTCAGATTTTGGGTTTAGATGTGTTTTAGATGTACTTAACAAAATGTTAAGTATTTAGTACAGAATTGGGTATTTACTTACTGTGTACATTTATGCACAAGGCACTGCAGCCCAACTTTAAAAGTGATTTAAAATCTACAGTAAGGCTGGCAATATCTGATGAGATCTGATGTTAAATAAGTTGTGTGTGCTATGTCAAAGTTTGTCAAACTGAGGGTCCTAATGCCTTGCACCTGGGGATCGCTTGAGGGATTTTGGAAACTTGGAACAAAGAGGGACAAAATTAAAAATGCACTAATAACATTATTTGTCACAATGACATTTTAGTAAATGTATTTTTAGGTGTTTTTTTTCTTCCCTGCTTCTAGAAAAAAGCTGTTCTTTCTATGCCAATCCACCAAGTAAAAACAGCAGAAACCACTATAGCTTTTTGAAATGAAACTGCCTCTGTGAGTGACATGAATGTCAAAAAATTGCTGTACAGCTTAAAACTATCTACCTCCTAAAATGGGAACATTTTTAACCCTTTAACACCTGAGTTTCTGGACTCTTTTCTTATTTTAGCCATAAAAGGCCCAGAAAATGTCCTGTGAGTACATGCTTTTGCCCATTTTTTTCCACAGTACAGAACTTTTAATATATGGCAGTTATTTACATTTTACTGCATGTTGGGACTTCCGGTTTGTAGATGAGACTGTAGACAGCTGAAATGAGGAGCTCCCAGCTGAAAAAGTAAAAAAACGGAGAAAACCCTTATAACCATAACTTGACGAGGGAAAAATAATTAACATGGATAAAACATATTTTACTGCATGATAAGAGTGTTTTAATAGTAAAAAATGAAAAAAACACAAAAAATGGAGGAAATTTATGCTAGAATCTTAGTGAGAAAAGGGGAAATTACAGTAATAACCACATGCTGGCTGTGAAGCACAGTTTCTCAGCTTTCAGAAACTGTTTGAATTTTTCGATAACACAAACAGTCATGCAATTATGGTCATGCAAAGTGTGCTTCAACAGTGCGTCGTCGGCGACGCGCTAGGAGTTAAAAGTTAAACAGAAAAAGACAACCAGACTGAATAAAACTCAGCTGCTCAAGAGAGACCACCACAGAATAGCACCAGGGCATCTATAACTAGTCCATATGAGCCGTATGGCTTAAGCAAGTAGGAATAGCCATATGTGACTTATTAAAAGTCATATATACATGAGCGAGATAGCGGAGATATTCTAAGCAAGTACAACAAAGTATACATGTGGATCATATGGGTATGCTTGTTTTGCTTCTTAGTGTCTACCAGACACAGAGAGGGTGAACTTTCTTGAACACACCACTCCTGCCAGAAGTCAGAAAAACAGAACCAAACACAATATGTCACATTGGAGATACTCTGCCTTTTCATGGTGTTTTTATTGATAAACTTTTGAGTAACCACGTTTGGGACTTGATGAGGCCAAGAGTTTCTAGTTTTGTTTTCGACCCTTACCTTCATCTGATACCAGCATTACCAGGATGTGTTCTGATTGTCAGACTACTATTTGAAGGCAGGAAGCACTTGCCTTGTTTTCCTGACACTAAAGGGCTAGTTTCTGTATCTGTGAGTCAATACAAATCGACATTGTAAGAATCTTGAGATTCTCCTCTTTCTAGTAGTCTATAACGCGACAAAGTTTACTCAGTATTTCATTCTTTCATGAGTGCTTTAACAGCTTCCATTACAGGTGGTGCAGGAGAAAGGGTTAAGTTTATTATGTCTTCATGGGGCCCCAGGCAACTGCCTACCTTTGCATAATGGTTAAGTCCGCCTCTGTTTGAGAGCGGATGCTGTTTCCTCTTCTGCACTGTGGTGGAGTGAATGTATATGTTTTACAGGGGAAGTGACGTGGAGGAATGAGTGAAAGCACCACAATTTTGTATTTTATTGAAAATGTGTACATATTTATGATATTCTTATGACACCAGTTTCAAACCAGTACACCCAAGAAGTCTTCTGAGAGGCATCAAGGACAATTGGAGCGATGGTGTGGTGTGCAAATCGAGATGGACACACAAACAGGCCTCCAAGTATGGTAGTAAGATGAAGCTTTTTGTGGTAGAGTTTGAGAGTGATTGTATCCAGTCAGAATGATTAGTGTTGGTGTCACCCAGGCCTGGGTGAGGCTCGAGCAGCTGAAAGTAGGCTTGCTGAAGGTAGTTATGAGTGTAAATAATAACCAATTTTACCACCATAACCACATTAATGTTTGCATATATTACATTCTAGGCAAGGCATTACTAGTGCAGTGATCATAATATCTTTGTGTGAAAATTGTTCTAAAATAGTTTGTTGCCTGTTTATTTGAAACCAGTGTCCATAGTCCTTGTTTTCTTATTACAGTAAATTGTCATTATAACAGATATTTGGGATTTAAGACCTGGGTAAAAATAGAATAAAAACCAAAAAAGAATGAGGATTGCTTTGACAGAATACAGTCTTGGTTTCTTCAACTGAAAAATGTAACCAGTATCTGGGTCTGGGAGTGTTTTTCAACACCACACCTCGATGGCCTTTCAAATCAGCCTCAGCGGGAGCTACTTTTGCTGGAGCTGAAACTCTCACATTGCATCACCGTCTATTGTGCGCTTTCTGCCCGCAGCATTGAGAACAAAGAGAGTCTGTGGGGAAAAATATCCTCAATGGACCAAGAAAACCTGTGTGCAGCTCCTGTTATCCTTTAAAGTCACAAACAATGGGACTGGTATGGACAAAAGGAAAGCATGTCTGGGTGGCTCAGATCTTCCTTTTGTCAGAGAAGTTTTCCTATCACACATTCTCACCCTATCCACCTTTCTGAGGGCTATTTGGATTCTAGCAAGGCCATGCAGTGTTTAACTTTAAGAAAGAAAATGCCTGAATGAGAGACTTCTTCAAAGGGTAGATGATTCTGATTCTGATTCTGTTTAACATGCTGCTGAGGGCACACAGGTAACCCATGCCTGTCATTTACTTTCAGCTAAATGGACACTGATAGTAGATATCAACATTTCATATTACAACCAAACAATTAGTGATTCAACCCCTTAAACTCCTCTTTCCAGCTGTTGCATCAGTCAGTACAAAGCCATGCTTTGCAGCTAAATACCGTTCAAACCCACTGAGTAAATTTAAAATTCTGGATGTGATCCCAAACGTTTCCAAAGATACCAAATCTGTCGGGCTGAATTTTAGGGAAGGTGTAAAAAAGAAAAAAAAAACCTGTTCACAAAATATCTCAAGTATTTGAGAGTATTTGATGTTGAAATATTTCACTTTGGGTCAGCTTTATGAAGCTTCAGTAAGGAGCTGAAACAGGCTGATGTGATACTAAGACAGGGTGGAGTGACTGAATTCCCTGTCTTCAAAGCTTTTAAGAGGGATCAATTAACAAAGAATTAATTAAAGACATAAATGGCTGAAAATTACTTTTAGGGACTAAATATAAAAGATGCAGCTCCATTTTTAGATAAAGCCCACCGCTGCAGATTATAAATCATTATAAAATCTGCTACTTTCATCTACCCTAAGTGCTAGAGATAGGGACAACACCATTTGATTTGGTACTAGGTTGGCATTTATCTTAATAGAAAATTTATAAATAATTTAAAAGCTACACATTTAATTTGAATTACGTATACCATCGCCTTATCTTTTTCTTGAACATTATTTGCACCAAAAGCTTTAACTCATCATTTTAGATGTGTCCGGTCAATTAGCAAACATGGTGACCAATTCATGACTGCTGTGGCTTTTATAACCATGACCTATGACCTGTGCTCTCCTCCAGTGGTTTCATTAATATTATATGTTGTATACAGTTAATTATTAGTTCAGAAAAAGAGCACACAAAAAGCAGACACACATATAAAATATTTACAACAAAAAAGAGCAAAAACAAGATCCCCTAATAATACATTTTATTTATTTGAAAAGGAGTTAGAAGAAGTGCACACTTTAATAACCCTACACCTTCTCCTAAAATGTACAATAGTTATTACATTTGTTTACTTTTTAATATAAACATATTTGATTATTAAAGTCCCTGTAAAATGAAAAAAAAAATCTGTATTTTAGGTTTGTTGTATGACAGGCCACTGTGTTATGAACCACCAGGCCAAATTTCGGTCCTGAATAACATCTCTAAGTTTATAAAATTAAGCTTTAAAGTCATGAAAAATAAGGCAGTAAAATCTGCTCTAGGGTAGTTAGGCCACACCCACTCACAGGAAATATGATCCTCTCAAATTTAAAGAAAATGCCATAACCTGACTGGAGGAATCATCTGTCTGCTATGCTACTATGTCACAACTCTTTTTTTAAAGCCACCAGAGAAATATTCACATTTACTTCATGACAGGCAGACAGTTTAGATCTTAAAAGTCTGTTTCATTTTCTCATCCTGTATTTAACTCTTTAGATATTCCTTTTATCAAATTTTCTAAGTTTTGTGAAGTTATGTCTCTCATGTTTATGAGATTTCTTTGTTATAAAGTTGCTGATGTTGCTCTTCAAAATAAAAGTCTTCAGTGATGATTAGCGTTGGAGGCTTTTTTATTAAGAGACTTTTCAGGAATAGAACATGTCTATCATAGATTGATAAAGAAATAAGATTTTGATTACAAATGTATTTATCATCAAAAGTATTCTGACGCTTCTGTTGGCTTCTCCTGCTGGCAACCTCCAACATGCACTAGGGTGGATGAAGGTCGGCACCTTCATGTCTTTGGCCATGGTTGTCTCCTGGAAGAGACCATGAGATTGACAGGTGGATTGGTGCAGCATCGGCAATATTACAGATGTTGTACCGGACCTTTGTGATGAAGAGGGAGCTGAGCCAGAAGTAAAAGCTCTTAATTTAGTGGTCGATCTTCATTCCAACCTTCATCTGTGGTCATCAGCTTTAGGTAATGACTTAAAGTATGAGATTGCAGGTTAAAGCAGTCAGAAAGAGGTTCCTCTGGAGGGTGGCTGGCTTTAGCCTTAGAGGTAGAGTGAGGAGCTTGGACATCCAGAGGGAACTCAGAGTAGAGCCGCTGCTCCTTCGTGTTGAAAGGAGCCAGTTTAGGAGGTTCAGGCATCTGATTAGGATGCCTCCTGGTTGCCTCCCCATGGAGGTCTTCCAGGCACAACTAGGAGGAGACCTTGGGGTAGACTTAGGACTCGCTGGAGGAATTATATATCTCATCTGGTCTTGGAATGCTTTGGAATCTCTCCCAGGAAAGAGATGGAAAATGTCAAAGGGGAGAGATACCTTAGCTGACTTGCTTAGCTGCTGCCGCTGTGACCCAGCCTCGGATAAGCAGAAGAACAAGATGGATGGATGTAAACCCTAATCAAAAAGAATTCCCTGCCATCCATTCACTAAATATCTACATTAGGTAGCAGGGGGCAGGAGCTGATCCATGCCATCACTGTAGAGAAGGGGGGGTCAATCACAGAGCCACATATAGAGACAAATAAGCAGCAATCATGCATCGAGACTGTGGGAGAAAGTCAGAGCATACATGCCCAGGAGAACATGCAAACTCTAGTCAACTTGAGTAAGCGGTGCCAACCCCTGCACCACTGTGCAGCCTAGATTAAAACACATTACTGATATATTGATCTTAATTAAAAAAATCACTGATTTGTTTATCCTTATCAACACTTAAATGTTTTAAGAAATAACACAAAAAGTCTGAACCAGCAAAGTGTTCCTATCTCTCTTTCCAGACTGTGCATCTCGCCTCAAACATCTACTGAATATGCAAACCTTGAAAACAAGCTCAAAAATATACAGTATATTTTAATTCTATAGCACAGCTTGGCACTGCGCTTTAGGGGAATGTAATTTTAAGACATACTGGATTTATTCAGGACTATTTTCAGCTGTGGATGAATACACATGATTTTGTGTGCTACCTACAGAATGATCCATGGGGGATTGAATTAAAAATAAACCACAGTGCATGTGCTCATGGTAATGAAGAAACATGTCAGCCGATGTAACAGTGTGACTCAGTGACACGTTTTAAATAGCTTTAAAGCAAAATGTCAAACAGGAAGTCGATAAATTAGGCTCTGGCTGAACTGAAAATCCTTGTTAGCAGGATTAGTTCATTGTTGGTTTTGGGACTTGTTGACAGTAAGAGAAGTATGGACCATTGCCAGCCTTTCATTTAAAAGTCTGATTAAATACAACCTGGAACAATCATTGGTCTCCCAGATTCATCGTCCTGACACATTAAAGAGCAGTAATTGTTGCATTTAGGTGTTTGTTTGCCAAAGGATCAGAACCTGCTTTTAACTGAGCCAAGGCTATTCTCATTTGAGTTGCATGCCGCTCCCTCACCCAGGACAAGCAGGAAATACGATACAGACATTTACATAGCAATAAAGTCAGCCTGAACCTTGGCTGATGAATTATTGTAAGTGGGAGCAGGGCAGACTTTAATTTCAGCCCGGGCTCATAAAAGACAGTAGCCTTTTGTCGCTGACTCTGAAGACGATCCTTCAACCCACACTGATGTCACACTCCATTACACTGGATGTTAGTTGCAGGAGAAGCAGAGCAATATACGGGCAGTAAAAGCCTGAAGTTTGCCTACCCTTTGGCCTGTGAATTACATTTATTGTACATTCAACTCTACAATAAAGCTCCCCAGCACAGAAAAGCACCTTCTTTCAAAAGGACAGGTATGTTAATCACATGCCTCTCAGATGACAAACAGAAAGCTGCCATTCTATTCAGATTCAAAAGGTCTGAAAAGGAACGCTTTATCCAATCTAATGCCAGAGTCAGGCTTTCTCACAGGTACTGGCTGATGGAGGGGGTAACAGGTGCAACATGGGGAACTAACGCTTTAGAAATTGGAAGGAGAGGGGTGGATTTCACCTCCTCAGGCCATGAGTGTTCTCAGGTGTCTCAGTCGTTAAGCTTCAACAGTCCAACTGTTGCTTTGCTGTAGAGATTCTTAGAGCCACACTAGTGATTCATTCTGGTGAGGCAGGGCAGGGTGATGTGGACCAAAAGTCAAATTTACATCTTTTTTTTTTTTTAAGCTGAATGGAGATACACCATATGTATTTAATTTTTTCCTGAAAATAAATAATGGCTCTGACCAAAACAGAATTATAAACTCTAAAAATCAAACTATGATAACACTGATTTGATACCGCTGGAACAAAAATACCAAGTTTAAAGCCCAGAGACAATTTAAAACTCTTAACTGCTTGCAATGGATCACTCTGTGAAGTTCTCAACTCTGCTAGTTCACACTGCTCCTTATCATCATGATAAACACTTGTCATCAACATCGTAATGCAACAGCAAAAATTTCACAGCACAGAAAGATGCACAAATGTTTGCTAGCTTCTTTTTAAAATTTTCTATGGACAAATTTAACTCCTTCATCTGTCTTTCTTAAAAAAGGTTTTACTTGGAAACTTCAGTTACTAAACACTCCTGTCTCCTCCATCAGCTGTGCATTTAAGCATGATGATGCAGGAGGCAGGAGTGTTTACAGAAAGAAGTTTCCATGTGTGGGATGTGGATGAGATTACTCACAAAATTTACAGAATGACTTTATCCTACAAAATGAGCTTTATAGACTTTCAAAACAAGATTTATCTTTCCCTTTGTCACATATATGTACTTGCAATATCCTGGAAAATATATCAGAGTAAAAGTACATATTTTGTTACAGAAATTACTGTACTTTACTGTACTTTGTTATTTTACAACACTGGTTTCAAATGATAAAATCTTTATTAATGACTGGTGGTATCAAAAAGTAACAAAACGTAATGATCTTGAGTCATATTTTTAACTAAGTAAGAGACAACACTGTCTAAACTGCAGAAATATATTTTGGTAACATTTGTGAAAAGTAGTCCACGTTTCCAGAAGACTGCAGGAGTACACATGAATTTTGCCTAGGAACACCTCTCCAAGTGGACTCTGGCATGGTGCCCATGTCTGGTGTGCTTGTGCTCATAGTCCAAGCATAGTCTATGGAGGATGTGAACGCAGTCATGCTTGAGTGCGGCATACTAGACAGTAAGTAGAGACAAATCTAAATGTCTCCTGTCTCTCCAAAAACCACTGTGTCTGCACACTTTATCCTCGGAGCAGCACAGTAGATGTGGAAGTAGGAGAGGACCCAGTTGCTGGTATGAAACTGAAACTACTGTTACCCATTTGATGATTCAGTGGTAGTCATGGTTGCTTCTTCTTCTTTCTCCGTGGAAAATTTACAAACCAAGTGCTTACCACCACTTACTGTATAGAGAAGTGTACATATGCAAGTGTGCTAATGTGACAGCAGACCTGGGGGAGAGGGAAGGGGTTAGCAATAGTGCTTAGGCATGGCGCAAAGCTATGGAAACTTCCTAACAAATTCTTATAAATTAAATAAAGTTATTCAAATAATGACCCCTCATTTAGACTCAGGGCTTCAAATTAGATTATCTTATAGTCATTAAGCATATTAGTAGCTCTTACTGTAGACATTCTTTCTACAGAGCATTAGGCCTGCCATCTATTTACAACAGCAAAACCCATGAAATATTGTCTAACATTATAACTTATGGCCCTTTTCCACCGTCCTGTCTTAGCCCTACTCTACTAGACTTTACTCAACTCTACTCAGTTTGTGTTGTGTTTCCACGGGCGCGGTACCTCGTACCAGATACTATTTTTTAGTACCTGCTCTGCTCTGGTTCCAAGCGAGCTGAGCCAATACTAAAAGGTGACGTTGACAACTGCCGGCCACTGACTGGTCAGAGAATGTCGTCACCGAAGAGTCAGGAGCGCGATACCCGACACAGGAAACAAACCCGCTATTTTTAAAAAAACGACAACAGGTACTAGGGCTGGTGGAAAAGGTACCCAAACTGAGTAGAGTCGAGTAGAGCCGAGTTGAGTCGAGTAGGGCTGGAACTGTGTAGTGGAAAAGCGCCATTAGTTGAAAATGTATCAGTATATGTAAAACTATGGATGTATTGCCCAACCCTATGTTGAGGTTTAGTTTTTCCACCATTCCTCCCTCTTTGCCAACTTAAAAGGATAAAAATTGACCCTTTCAAATTGCAGGTCAGCTCCTCCATCGATACTCTTTGTGTCTGACCTTGTGCAGAGCTTGTGAGTGTGAGATACATTAGATTTTCGTCAGATTGCTCCCTGGAGGGAGTTGAGAGCTAAAAGGGTTTAAATGTATTTGTTGTAATAGAGCAGTTAAGATCAAAGGATTAGTGCCTGATCAGTGAAGAGGACAGAAAGTCCCTCTGCACCCATACAGCTGCTCCCTGTATTAAAATGCAGCTGTTTAAATACACAGTTCACATGCTCTCCCCATGTTAATCTCAGCACAATCAAACTAAACCCAGAGTGTGCAGGTGGAGCATTTTACCCTCTGCTAACGTGGCTACGACGCTTCCTTTCCCCACATGGACAAACATAAGAGTTTGCACTGCGATTGCTCATCTTCATTACAAAAGCGAATAGCTCTCAATTGAAATTTCAAACCATCACACACTCAAGCTTAACAGAGCAACAAGCAGCAACCTCATGTGAAACCCTGTCTGCTTGTTTCTCTCACCGTAACCTGAATGTCTCTGTGCGGCCTGCCAGGAGCTGACGACATCTTTGAAGAAGATGTGGGCTCCCTGCCCGTAAATATCCCATTCTCAGGGACAGAGATGTCCGCATCTTATGAAGTGGTGTTGAATATTTCATGCAAAGTCCAAACAAGATGATTATCCAACAGACTTTTCATCATTTAAAAACTTCATATCCAAACTGTTGCACTTGTATTTTTGGAAGAAAGAAAATCAATATCTCTTGGGCATCCTTCTGAAAACACCTGAAAAAAAAAAAAAAAAAAAAAAAAATAGAAAATGTCTGTGTCCTTCTGCCAATGTCAGAAGCAGATTTGCTTTTAAGGTGCTGTGGACCTTTTAACATCCTACAAGAAACACTGATTTTCTTTGAAAAGGGGGATTTAAAAGATGAGCTTTTGTTAGTTTAAAATCAACATTCACCTATGATCTGAAATCTGTATTTAAAACAGACAATAACTAGAAAAGCACTCAGAGAGCGCAGACCTCTGCCATTAGCCCTATCTCCCAATAGAGCAGAATCCTTTAAAAAATTCCTGAATCCGTCCCCATATGCCCCCCATCACTGCATTTGCCAATTACTCCCTCCTCAGTGGGGTGGAAACACAGTGAGGCAAAGCATTGGCTTTGCTACGGGTGGACCGTCATGGTGGTAGCATTGCCTGCTGGTGCTGGTCTATTCCTCCCAGCATTGTGAGTGTCCGGGCGTGCGTCTTTCAAACTCCATAAACTCCAAAACTTTGAATAGAAACACACCCAAAAATGCTGCTGGGATTGAAGTTACTCACGTCCGCCATCTCCTGGTGTAAATTGGTAACAGCGCAGACCTTCACCATTAGCTCTATCTCCCAATAGTACAGAATCCTTAAAAAAATTCCTGAATCCAGACGGTGATCTGGATCACTCCCAAAATCTAATCAGTTCTTCCTTATGCCATTTCTGACATTTCCTGAAAATTTCATCAAAATCCGTCCACAACTTTTAGAATTATGTTGCTAACAAACGAACAAACCCACCCGATCACATAACCTCCTTGGCCGAGGTAATAATACAGTTAAGACAGGTTTATTTACAGGGACTTATTCATACAAAAAGCAATTTAATTTGTGGAATAGAGTCTAAAACAGAACATCCAGAGCACTGAAAGACAGCAAAAAGATAAAAGTCACCAAGTTAACCTCGCTAAGAAAGCAGTTAGTGGTAAGTTTAAAGTGGTTGTAAGTCGCATGCACAACCCTACAACGAAGACCGCCCATAAGGGGGGGTAAAAGGGAGCATTGTTTGGGGCACAGCCAAATTGGGTACCCATGGAGGTCAGCAAAATAATTATCCGATGTAGAGGGTAACGTTAACAATTTAGACAGGCACACTGAACTAAACCATTAGAGAGGTTATGTCAGACTGCAAAGCTAAGTTGTGATATGAACAAATGTCAGGATTCTGGGTGAATAAAGTAGAAGAAACTGAGACAACTTAAATGGAAAATAAAGAGTAATTGTGAAAAGGGGCCATAAAGAAATGGTCGAAAAATGGCTAAAGTGGGTTAAAAGGGCAATAAGCGGCAACAATGGATTATTGGCAAGGCTGATTATAAGTGGCAAAGTGTTAAAGAGATAAAAAGCGGCAGACGGATTCAAAGTGTGTTAAAGTGACAAACATTGTTGGAATGTGGAAAAAAGTGGTAAAAAATTGGTTTTAAGGGGCACAAAAAGTGGCACAAAGTGCAAAAAGCAGAACAAATTGGTAAAAAAGTGGCAACAGAAGTGTCAAAAAATGGGCAGAAAAAATGTTTCAAGGGGTTAAAAGTATTCTGTCTAATTAATTTCAACATCAGAACCCTAAATAGTTTAACACACTTTTGAACTCAAAAAGTGTGGTAACTGGACTCTAGCACCAGTGCTACTGATCCAACTCACATACATTAAAATGATCAATATATCACAACTCGTGAGGGCCTATTCTCTGGGTTTTTAAGGGGGCCCAGCCAATCTGTGGGCAGGCCTGCATACAACTCTTTAAATACAGTACAATACTTTCATTAGAAATGCAATGCAGACTATCTGTCTTGCTTATAGGTATATTTGGATGACATAGGGATGCACAATATCATTGGCATGATATTGGTATGGGCAGAAATGAAAAATATTATTTATCATCATTTCTTAAACTTTAAAGTGTGTTAAAAGTACGAAAGCTTGTTTCTTTGTTTATCTTTAACTTTTGGAATTTTCCCTTGTGGGACTATTAAAGGAATATCTTTTTTCATCTTTGAACTTTAAAGTGTGTTATAGGTACTAAAGTTTGTTTCTTTGTTCATCTTTATAATTTAAAGTGTGTTTTGAGGACTGAAATTGCAGTTTATGTATTGGTATGGTTATTGATATCACCGTAGGCTAAAATAATTTTGGAAATGTTGGTAAAAATCTGATGTAGTGCATCCCTAATAACATGACCTCAGCTATGCCTAGCATTTTCCATGTTCAACTTCCAAGTCAGAGCCTAATGCAGTAACTGTGCAACATGTTTAGAACCCTAAGCCAGTTTGGATCCAACTGATGTGTGTTCATGCAAGAGTAAGGCTCAGTGCCATTTCTAACTTTTACCCCTGCTCCTTGACTACCCCTTCCAACAGGGTTACAAAGTGTATTTGTGAAATCTTGCCCTAGAAAGGGGATGACACAAAAGCTGCATTTCCACCAGGTGGTCCAGATTGATTGATTACAGTTTGGTACGGTAAACCCCAAAATAGTTTGCGTTTCCACAGACACCTGTACCCTCACTTGGAGGGTGGACTGTAGAGGGTATCAAAGTTAGTACTGATGACAGGAATCAGTAGGGAGTAAGCAGTAAACAGAATTATTTCAGCTGAAAAGTGCCATCGTTTTAATTTCTGTTATAAAAATGACAATTTATTAACATATTAATACATACATTAATAGAGCTGAAACATAAAGCACTGAGTTAGTGATCAATACCATCTGAACACTCCATTCTCCTTTCTCTTAGCTCAAAGAAAAAATTAAGAACATGTATTTCAGCAAATTAACCATACAGTAAAATAATATCTAAGGTGACAAGGCATCTGAGGAAAAGGGATTATGTTTCATAGCTCGATATTATCAGGCCTGCCCACAGAATTGGCTGTGCCCCTGACAAACCTAGTGGATGGGCCCTTCCTACTTATGATTTATTGATAGTGTCAGTGCATGTGTGTTGGATCAGTAGCACTAGTGCTAGTGTGATGGCTAACAATTACTTCATTTTGGAGCTGGAAAGTATTAAACCTATTAAAGGGTTGTAATGTTCAAATTTAGTTGCTCATGGCACTTTAAGACTGCTTTCCGTCACTGTTTCTGCCCATTTTTGCCACATTTTTGCACTTTCAACCTATTTTTGCTTTTTCTTTAACCTCATGTCACTACAAATGCTGTTTTTGCCACTTTTTCCCCTTCCTTAGACAGTTTTTGCTGCTGTTATCCCGTTTGTCTCTTTAACCCATTTTTGCCACTCTTTAACCGCTTTTCACCACTTTTCCTGCCCCTTTTCTTCCTTTCTTAGCCCATGTTTGCTGTTGTTATCCCATTGTTGCATTTGTGACATTAAAAATAAAATGAATGTTTTACTGGTGTTAGAATCAAACAGCTACAATTTATCAGTGTCTTTTTAAAATACACCCTGAAGTTATGCAAACAGATTTACAACCACAGAGCAATCTTTTAAAAGAAAGCTGAAGCAAAAAGAAGTAAAAGAATCGCTGCAGTATGGCAAAATGACTGATATAAAGCTTCGTAATTACAAAACATGTACATTAATTCAGTTTCACATCCAACACTGATGAACCAGGCTTCAGGCTCTGCTTACTGTCCTTGAAATCAAAACCACATAAATGTCAGGAAATGGGATTTGTGGCCCACATATCAATGTCAACGGTCCAGGAGACAGTATGGATTTCTGTCAAGCCTAAATATACTGAATTTAAGTGGATATCAGACCGTTTTCCACCCATTTTCACCCACACCTCATAAATCAGACAGTCATGTTTTGTCACTCAGCACAGCTGAGCAGTCATGTCACATGCTTAAACCCTCAACTGTGAGTGTAGCGCCACCCTTTTGGGATGGATAGGTAAGCTTGGCATCCCAGAAGAGTGCCAAAAAAGTAGGACGGTACAGGGGACCCTTTCCAACTCCTATTAATGGACATGCAAATAAATGCATACTGCTCTGTAACAAACTAAACCAGACCACTCACTGGGAACAACCCAATAAATATCCTGATACATCATCTGTATACATAAAGAAAGGTGATGACAACAGCGGGCATTTCTTCTATGTGTTATTTTTAAAAATGCTTGAAATCCAAAGGACTATAATGTATTGAAACATTAAATTCAACTGCCTGCATAGACGAATACTGCCTCCTCATAAGGAACTCAGTCTAACCCCAGTGCTCAGCATGTAAATTGTGCCAAATGTCAGCGATACAAACCAAAAATCAATGCTTTTCATCTTATGTGAAAATTATGAATTGAGCCTTCCATTACTGCTGAAATTATTTAAAAGCTGCTCAGTTATCAGTGTTTTTAATCATGTTTCAAAGGATTTCACACCAGCCTTGATCAATCTCAAATGAATTCCTAAAAAAGAAATGCTTCATGTTGATTTTTCTGCCTCCTTTCACAGCTGATATTTAAAAAATAGACAATTCTCTAGCAGAACTAGCAGACCTTTTTTATTAAATTGAAACCTTTTCATTGTCAAGTGTTGTATTTGGTTACAGCACTGAAAGGTTTTGTGTTTCTGTGTCACCTGAGAGCATGTGGGGGTGGGCTGGGTGGGGGCTTGGCTTGGAAACAGTAGGTTGAATTATTGTATTGTGTGTGTGAGCGAGCGTATCGCTGTGGGTGTGCCTGTGTGCGAGCGCATGAATCCTACTGATAGGGGTTATTGTTTGGCCTGGAGAAGTCAAAAAGCTGCTCTCTGGTTGATTTAATTCAGCCGAGTCAGTGAGCAGAGAGGAGAAGAGCAGGCAGGGAGCCGGAGGAGGAGGGAGTGTTGGTAAGGGGGGGTTGGGCATCGACCTGTTGTCAGTATCGTTATCAGTCCCTGCTGTAGAAATCTTATTAGGTTACCTAGTTGTTGAATCATTTCAGGCTCTTTACCTTTCAGGTTTTATATCATATTTTTTCAAAGCAAATATGTGGTATCAAAGGAGAGCTTATATTTTTTTGGTTTTCGTTTTGATTTCTTCTAAACTCTCAAAGGCAATAATAACCTTTTCTACTGCAGTCACCAAAGCAGCTTTCACCAGAGACCCCCTGCATTACTCTCCAGGGGGTACATAATCACTCCAAAACCACTCCAGCCTCACTGTCCATGCCTGTACTGTAGGAAACAGCAAGTAAAATGAAAAACCTTCAACGGGTGCCTTGTTGAAATAGTTTCTCCTTGGGTCTTTCTTTCATCAGTTCTGTTGGGAACTGACCAGAAGAGGGATCCACTCCTGACGGAGTAAGGTCCATCGTATTCATGCTGCAGATTAGTCTCCACTAAAAGCTGACTGATAGGAAATCAGAGGCATTTCGCCATTTAATTTTTTCCTTTAATTTCAAATATCTGAAATCATCAAGTCCAGCAGAGTTGGGTGCATTTACGCTCTTAGTAAAATTCCTTCTCTGGAGAGAAATTTCTTTACATTTTCACAACATTCCCAGACCTAGAATGTGTAGAGTTTCTATAATAGTGTGTGCAATCACACTGTGTGCTCAGTATCCTCCTTTTCTTTTCACTGACTGAGTCCTAAGCCTTGCTCCTAAAGCACATCTCATTTCAAGTACATCTAAAGGCATGAAATGTTCCTTTTCATCCAGCATCCTATAACGTGAAATGTTTACACGAAAACACTGATGGAAAAAAAAAAAATCTCCATGGGGGTCCCCATTAATACCTTACATTTAACACAGATTGTTCTTCAGGCACTCAGATAGTAAATGTCAATCCTTGATGCTAGGCATGGATGCAGTTCAATGTATGCTGAGAAGAGTTTGATATGTGATAGTTCAGACTATATATAAAGGTGGTCTGGGATGCCTTCTGGTGGTGTAGACATTACTAGTACAGGCACACGTTAAAGTAATGGCAATCTGTGGTAGTCCACCTATAAGCAGTTAGTATTCATGACTATCCATGCAGCCTAAAGCTGGTTATACACTGTGCAGTCTCAAGCCCACTCTATGACAGTCGTGGTGAAATGTCAGCTAACACTGTACGATTGAATGGCTTACATCGCATGACCAACGCACACGACCTGAGAACTCACTGTAAGAGTGAAGTCGGGAAGACTCTGCCAGAAAATGTAGAGATTACTGAAAAAGTCCCACACACTGAGTCTGAAGTCATATCTTGTCATATCCTCTCTGTCTTTCTCTCTCCCTTAAATCTCTCTCTGTAACACACACAAACAGCATCATTACCACCGGAGGAATATTTACTTCCTGTGTATTTTCTTCATTATTGGGAGGGGGATGTCATTCCTGCTGTTCTTATGGTGGTGTAGGACATTGCCTGATGGTTTATAAGGGGGAAAATACCCCAAAGTTGAGGATTCTGCTCATGGCTCTGGGAGTGTCTGGAGTTTTACGACCAAAATATCAAACTTGTCAGAAATACATCAGACCAGTCTGGAGCAGCTGGCCAGGCCATAGGTTGTGGCTGCCGTATCCCTCTATACACAGCATGACAAATGACAAACAATTTGATGAAAAGTCAGCGCGACTTCCAAGCGAAATATACAACTGAAAAATTGGTTGGCAGAATAGGATGAAATTTGCACAGTGCACTCTCGGCTTAACTAGTAGTGATGGGAATTAAATCCCTTTTATATATTTTTCTGAGCTTTTTATGCCTTTATTCATAGATGAGGACATGGGAGAGAGTCGGAAACAGGGATGAGAGAGTGCAGGAGAGACATGTGGGAAAGTAGCCACAGGTCGCATTTGAATCCAGGCTACCCACGTACATGGGGCACGCCTTAAACCACTAGGCCATCTGCACCCCAAATCCCTTTTTTTAGAGACCTGGATTTGGTACCCTGTTGGCTTTTTAATGTCTATTAAAAACCAACAAATAGCAAGCTTTCAAATGACATCACTACTCAGTCATCAACTGTTGTCTTGAATTTAACTGTCTTCTCAGTCTAACCAGTACCTCCCAAGGCTTATTTGCTTAACAGAATATCACTGCTCTTTCAAAAGCATTTTGATGCCAAATTAGGGAGAAAAGTTGCTAAAGAGGCACCACTTGCCCCTAAGCTTGTTGCTAAATGGGGGTGAGTGAATGCTGATTGCAGGTTGTCACTAAAGACGCACTGTTGAAGTGTAGCCAACTCACTATACAGATACTCAAAACGGATGTTAAGAGCCATTGAATGCAAGGTATAAACAGGGTCATAGTTTGTTAACATGATGCTAACACTGCATGGAAATTGTCATTAGTAGGTATAAAAGTGAAAGTAGATCAGGTCTTACGTTAAAAGATGGTTTGTTACCTTGCATCTCTGTAAAGCTACATTTGTATCATTGGGTAGAGGTCATTGGCTTGTGGGCTGAATGAAGTTAGCCCAGATGATAACCCAACAAGGGGGCATGCCATGACACCTGTCGCTCCCTGGAGCTGTGGAAGGAAATTGAGGATGTTGCTGTGAAAATGCTGTTAAAATGAGCCTATTTAGAGATACCATTTTACTTTAAACGGTTAGGTTGTGGTTCTGCTCTAGGTTCCACCAAATTGAAAAGGTAAGTTATTTCCTTAGCTTTGTTGTGAAAAAGGGAGTGGTTCGCCCTGATAGCATATTTAAAGGTGACATTATGGTATTTTAGGTTTTTGAATATTAAACCTCACCTCTTGGTTGCTCTACATGCAGTTCAAAAACTGTTATTAATCTGCTGCACTAACCTAATGCTCACTCTCTACCCTTTATTTTCTTTCCTCCTGATCTGTAAACCTGGCTGCAGGGTTTGCTCACTTTAGAACATTAGGCAGATCTGATGCTGATGTTGGCTGATAAGGTCTAATGTACAGTCAGTGTTTCGGTTCCCCCCTAAAGGCACTGGATGGAGTTAAGGTCAGGACTCTGAGCAGGCGAGGCACATTTTTCACACCAAATTAGGGAAAACAGTTCTTTTATGTGGCTAGAGCGATGCACAGGCCACACATTCTCACAACCGACTCATCTTACAAAGATGATAGGTCAGGAGCCCCAAGCGTCAGAATATGATAATAAAGTTACCACTGTGGAGTTAGTTTTGATCATGCAGGGGTTCAGGATCAAGGTTACAATAAACAAAAAGAAGCTACAATATGTATGCAACAGAATGCGTGATAATGGATTTTTGCTAGCTTGCCCTGTTCCTCTTATTGTGACAGTCTATTTGTTTTTGAATCAGACATAAAACAATATAAATACTTGGTTTTACCATAAATTATAAATGTATTGTTTTTAAAATCCTGACATTCAGTAAGACTTAAAGTAATTTATTTGGATTACAACATACACAGCATATGTTTAACAGTAAAACCTAGCTCTCTCTGCCTTTTTAGAACTAAAAACAGCAATGTAGCAACCCCCTGACAGTGCACAAAATAAAAAGCTGCCCCCTTTACAATGGAACCTTCCCGAATGCATCTCAAAAAATAAGAATACCATGAAAAAGCTCATTTTTTTCCCAGTAATACAAATTTCTATGATTGTTTACAGCATTACAGCTTTCTCTCACTCTGGTTCAGTAGACACAACTACAATCATAAGGAAGACTGCTGATTGACTTTTGTCCAGAGGACTAACAGACACCTTTCACAAGGAGGGTAAGCCACAGAAGGTCACTACTGAAATGGCGGGCTGTTCTCAGACGCTCTAGCAAAGCTTATTCATGTAAAGTTGACTGGAAGGGAAAAGTGTGGGAAGAAAAGATGCATAAGCAACAGGGATGAGTTCTGCCTTTAGAGGTGAGCAGATTCAAGAAGTTAGGGGAGCTTCACAAGGAGTGGACTGAAGCTGGAGTCAGTGGATCAAGAGCCATCACACAGATGGGTCTAGGAAATGAACTACAAGTTTCATGCTCATAGGCTACGTTCATACTGCAGTGAAAAGTGACATGAAATCTATTTTTTTACTCACATGTGACTTGTATCTGATTTTTTTCTGACTATGTGAACAGTGCAAGTCACATTGACTCTGACCTTTTTGAATCAGATTCAGGCCACTTTCGTATAAATAGATACATATCTATTCTTTTGGAAGTTGACTGCAGTGTGAACAGGCACAAAAAAAATTAGATCTGAGAAAAGATCAAAGGTGAGCATTTAGGCCTGCAGTGTGAATGTATCCTTAGTGTCGAGCCACTCCTTTCCATAAGAAAGCCCAATTTTCGCTCTTACAACGAGTGACCATGTTAACTGGTGACTACACGTCAAATGCATATGGGTTATTAACAGTTATTGGAAACTTAAAGAGCCTCTTTGTTCAGTTTTTCATTAAAATAATATCTCCTAAGCATACATTAGACGGAACATGTTCAGTGTTTTTTAACAATGTTGTAACCATGTCAGCCACTGGTAATTTCAACTGAGAAGTCACCTGTTAGCACAGTTCCTTGTTAAAACATAACATCAGCTCTCCCACGCATTGTTTTCAGTGAAGACTTTAGATTTATTTACTCTTTTCCGCTAATGAGTTTCTGATAAAAACATTTCCTGCTTAAGCCCACATATTGTATTTCTATTAAGATTCAAGCACTAGTTAATCTTTTCTTTGTTACTGTAAGAAGTTGTTTTTAAAACAAATCACTACAAATATGCTAAAAAAGCATTATTTTGAGCACCTTTCATTAAGCTTTTTTTAAATTATGTAACATAATAATTTACATCCGCCTTAATACACAGCAGACTGAAGCAGATGCTGGAATTGTCACCTCTATAAGAAACAGGGGGCGTGTTGTGAATCAGAAATTGTTTTAAATTGGAAATCTGAATTGAAACGTAACCCCCATGATCTGAAATGAATCAAGCAATACTTAAAGATTCACATCTCTAGTGCTTAGTACCTATATATATACAGGTACATCTCAAAAAATTACAATATCATGAAAAAGTTCAATTTTTTTTGTCACTCTTATCTGAAAGTGAAACCCATATGTTAAATAGACTTGTTACAGAGTGAAATATTTCAAGCCTTTATTTCTTGAAATGTTGATGCTTATGGCTTTCAGATAAGAAAACCCAAAATTCAGTGTCACAAAAAACTAGAATATTACATAAGATCAATATAAAAATGATGTTTTAAACAGAAATTTCAGGCTTCTGAAAAGTATGTTCATTTCTATGCACTCAATACTTGGTTGGGCCTCCTTTTGCATGAATTACTGCATCAGTGCGGCGTGGCATGGAGGCGATCAGCCTGTGGCACTGCTCAGGTGTAATGGAAGCCCAGTTTGCTTTGATAGCGGCCTTCAGGTCATCTGCATTGTTGGGTCTGGTGTCTCTCATGTTCCTCTTGACAATATCCCATAGATTCTCTGTGGGGTTCAGATCAGGCCAGTTTGCTGGCCAATCAAGCACAGTAAAAACATGGTCATTGAACCAGCTTTTGGTACCTTTGGCATTATGGGCAGGTGCCAAGTCCTGCTGGAAAATGAAATCAGCATCTCCATGAAGCTTGTCAGCAGAAGGAAGCATGAAGTGCTCTAAAATGTCCTGGTAGATGGCTGCGTTGACTGTGGACTTCAGAAAACACAGTGGACCAACACCAGCAGATGCCATGGCAGCCCAAATCATCACTGACTGTGGAAACTTCACACTGGACTTCAAGCAACATGGATTCTGTGCCTCTCCACTCTTCAAGATCCCAGAGCCTGGAGAAGAGTGGATATATATATATATATATATAAATTTTTACAGTAGTAACAAAACATGCGTTGATAATATTTGATTTTTCCAAGAATCATATCAAAGTTTCTATGTTTGGTGTTGTGACAGCCCTGGTGGGCAGATTTATTGTTTATACAGTTGAAACTGTCCACAAAAAGAACAGTTTCTTTTTTTCTTTGCTTTACTGGAGAGAGTTTGGCATGAAAGAGGGAAAGGGAAATACTGTTGGCTTGTGTGAGTCAACTATTCAAAGCTTAACCCACCTACTTTGACTACATTCTTCATTTGTTTATGCACCAGGCGCTGCTTTATTCTTGTTTTGAATGCACGTTTTAATACTTAGACATGCATGGTAGAGACTGACTAAGGAGCTTTCAATTTCCTTGTCTTTCTTTCTCTCCTCTCCATGCTCTCCCCTCTCAGCTGTCCTTACAGTCAATTTAGCTCACATTCAAATTCTTTGGAGTCATACATTTTTCAGATGGCAGGAGTGGTACCATTAGGTCACATTCTCACTTCACCTCCACCCTTCCCTTCCTATTTTATTAGACAACTCCCAGTCACGGTAGCACGAACCTCCCTGCCTCAGCACAGCCTTTTCCTCTGAGGTGCTATAGTGACCTATATCACACCGAGTCAGTAAACACGAGAAGAAAAAAAACCTGCCAGGGGTCAAAGTTTAGGATTTTGAAATGCTCTTATCCCCTGAGTGAATTCATCTGTGTATTTTGCTCTGCGTTACCCCTCCCTTCCAGCTCTTCCCCCTGTGGATTCAGTCACCTTTGGCAGCTTGGAAAAGTAAATAAGGTGTGTTATCTCTGCCAACATACCTTACTCCAACTTCCTGGATCTTTCTGCTGTCCCACCCTGCCATAGTGAGAGGAAATCAGTGCTTCTGTTAATATTTACCATCACTCCACGGTCATTAAAGCAGCACTGATGCTTCTTTGCTGCAGTTTGGCTTCTTCTTAGATGTTTTTAAGCCCGAAATGGTGCAGACAGAAGGCAGTGCAACTTACATAATGCTGTCATCGACAGTTTTTCCTCAGACGCACTGTTTCAGGCTGTTAGGTCACACTGGACAATTGTCTGTCTGACAAACTGTGAAAAGTAGATGGACCAAAAAAGACGTGGGCTGGAGCCTGGAAAAGATAAAGGGGATGATGTGGCAAGCTGCGCTCCGGCTCGAGGGAGCCGTCACCTGGCAACCGGGAGATCACATTTCCAACTATGCGTGTTAGCTGTTGTTTGTGTGTGTTTGTGCATGTGTTTGCGTGAGGCCGAGGACAATGTAGTTTTTCGGCACAACAAAGCTCCACACTCCAGTAGCTTCACACAGGTCAAACTGAGGAGATGTCAAATAAAATCAGCATCATGTAAAGTTTGCCTTGCCATGCCCCTCGCCCTTGCAGCTTCACCTGTCTGACCTCAATCTGTTTCTGCAGGGCGGGTGTCTCTGGTACGAATAACCGCCTTGAGGCTGGAGGGCCTGCAGCTGGATGACCAGGGCTTGTACGAGTGTCGAATCCTCTTACTGGATGAGCCTACAGATGAGCTGCAGAACGGCACTTGGACTCTGCTTTCTGTAACTGGTGAGATTTATGGAGTAGTGTGTTGTTTATGTGTGTTTTGGCTCCCTGCCTGTAAAGCTTAAAGCTGAAAGTGGATTATGTTTAACTTCATAAGGCTAAATCTGTGCTCCAAATGTGAACAAAGAACAGGATTGAAACGTGTTTGAACAAAAAAAACAACCTTTGATCTGGAAATATGAGATAGCTCCATCTGGGTGTGTCAGTCAAACACGAGTTAAATCAAAACAGATAACTTAGACACAGTGTGAAGCATTGGATCCACATCACACGTCATGACAGCCATGCATCACATGCATCATGTGTTTGGAGCTGTGTATTAAAACGCATTACTTTTTGTCTGATTAAAATGTGTCTGTAACCAACATGAAAGACAAGGCAGGTCCCAACAGATGGAGGGGAAACAGACGCTATGCTGACTAGACTGACCAAACGCCATCAACATCATCACCATACTTGAAGTGGCACTCTTAAAAGATGTCACACTGGTGTGTTCCATGGGGCTTATACACACCAACATGCTTGCTCTCTCTCTCTCTCTCTCTCTACTGCCGCTCAAAATAAATGCAAGTTTGTACTGGCAGAGCTCCGCATGATCACTGATAGAAAATTCTTTTAAAAAAATGAAATTTCATACTGGCAGGTCTTTTTCCAACAATAATAATACCTTTTTTAAGCACATTAATGAAAAAACTGTCTGTGCCTCATGCCTGTGGGTGGGGTTTCTTAAGGCAGTGCTGACTGACGTCTGAGGGCCTGTGTTGCTCCGAGACACAGTCAGCAGCACTGCTGGAGCCCACAAAGTGATTTAAGACATCTGTTCCCTTACAACATTTAACATTTGGGAGGAATAAAATTCATTTTTCATCAGGAAAGTGGAAGCTGAGTAGACTTCCGCTAACTTAGTGGAACCTACTTTTCTAACATTAGCACAGAGCCAGTAAAAAGATCCAGTACTTTTCCAATCATTTTACATGTTCAACTGATCATTAATCCAAACGTCAGTCAGTCACACAGCAGCAACCGATGCGTTTAAGCATGTAGATGTGGACCAGACGATCTGCTGAAGTTGAAGATGGGTACAAGAATGGAAAATAAAGGAAGGTGGTTTAAGTTACTCTGAATGGGGTGCAGAGAACATGCCGAGATGTGAGCAAAATGGCATGAAGCACATTAACAGTTCAAGTAATTGCTAATGCCCGCCAAGGTATTCAGTTATCAGGGATTAATGGACAACATGGAGGCCTGAACTGTCTGATGTGCAGCAGATGGTTGCCTCCGCGAAGTCCATTAATCCCTGATAATTGGACACCTCGAAGGGCGTTAGCCCGCTTATAACATGGTCACTTGCCCATGAAAATAATTAATAAAACTACTAATCTATAATTTTATACACTTTGTGATCAAAATAGAAAGTTTTACTAAAACAACAATTCCTTTCCCTTAGCAATGCCATAGGGCTTGACTAATAACTGGAATAGCCATTCCAAGCCCATAATGTTCTTAGGGAATGTAAACGTAGTTTAGTGCTCTAGTAAATAGGACAGGCCATAGATCCGAAGTCACAATGGAACCAAAAAACTAGTCCGCTCAGAGTACTTACTTAACAGATTTATCAATGAAAAGGTATGAAGATGAGGGACATGGAGAGTCATCTGTGATCAGACTTGAACCTGTAAGTTAACATGGACAGTCATGTGATCAGACTATAAACCTGTATGTTAACATAGACAGTCATCTGATTAAAAGCTTAGTTTTAGCAGACCAGCTGTTTGGATAAACAGAATAATACCCCCTTCTACACTATAAGGTAACAGAGATAAAACAGAGCTGTCCATGCCCTGCAGGTGCTGATTCTCCATCAGACACGTCAATATTTATCAGATATTATAGCTTCTTTTCTTTTGGTTTGTGTTATTTAAATCTTCTGACAATAGTTTATAGAAGTTAGAACAGAAGGAAAGTGAGTTTTTTTTGCAACACTCACCTCTCAGAGTTAAGGTGCGCCTGGAAACAAGGCGTACATCGGTTATAGGAGATTAGACTGTCTTACGTTACTGGTCTTAAACCTGGAGTCGATCATTATATTTATGTCAGTTAAGTGACAGTTGATGCCGGTCCGTAGGCTCCTTAGGCTGGCAGTGCTGTACTCCCTGCTAAGAAAATATGACTGTGTCAGGTTGCTATGGTTGCTCCTATTGTCTAACAGCTGCTGGGCATTAATTACCTCTGCCAGGGAGGTTATGTGATTGGGAGGGTTTGTTCATTTGTTAGTTAGTTTGTTTGTTAGCAACATAACTCAAAAAGTTGTGGACAGAGTTTGATGAAGTTTTCAGGAAATGTCAGAAATGGAATAAGGAAGAACTGATTAGATTTTGGGAGTGAGCTGGATCACCGTCTGGTTTCAGGAACTTTTTAAAGGATTCTGTACTATTGGGAGATAGGGCTAATGGCGGATGTCTGCGCTCTCCGAGTGCTTTTCTGGAATAGTGTAATGATTTTTTGACCGGAACTACTTGTGAAGTTCGAATGGTGTCCATATATCAGAAGTTAATGGACACCAATGGAATTTCCAGAGCCAATCAGAATCGAGTATTCACCAAGACCATGGTATATTCTCAGTTAGTCAAAGTCATAATTGAAATTGACACTCAATTAATTGTCCAGCACTAATAACAACACTGACTACATGTGACTACATCTACACTATATAGACAAAAATATTTGGTCACACCTGTTAATAACTGAATTCAGGTGTTTCAATCAGACCTGTTTCCACAGGTGTATAAAATCAATTACCTAGCCATGAAGTCTCTGTTTGCAAACATTTGTGATACAAAATAGGTGGTTCTTAAGAGCTCAGTGACTTAAGGCATAGTACTATGATGGATGTTATCTTTGCAAGGAGATGGTTCATGAAGTGTAATCCCTGCTGAATATTTCACTGTCAGTGAAACCTGATATTATCAGAAAATGGAAGCGTTTAGGAACAACAGCAACTCAGCCACAAAGTGGAAGACTATGTAAAATCACAGAGCGGTGTTAACAACTGCTGAGGCGCATGGTATATAAAATTTGTCAATGCCCTGCTAATTCCATAGATGAAGAATTCTGAACTTCCATTAATGTATGCACCTAAACTGTGCTTCATAGAGTGGATTTCGATGGCCTCACATCATCAAGTCCAATGCCAAACATAGGATGGAGTGGTATAGAGCACACTGACACTGGTTCTGTGGAGTGATCATGATTCTCTGTTTGGCAGTCAGATGGGTAAGTCTGGGTTTGGCGGATGCTGGGAGAACATCACCTGCCTGACTGCATTGTGCCAAGTGTGAAGTTTGGTGGAGGAGGGTTAATGGTATGGGGCTGTTTTTCAGGGTTTGCTTTAGCATACTAAGACATTTTGGACTATGCTATGCTTCCAACCTTGTGGCAACAATTTGGGGAAGGCTCTCCTCTGTTCCAACATGACTGTGCCCAAGTGCACAAAGCAAGGACTATGAAGACATAGTTGATGAGTTTGGTGTGGAAGAACTTGACTGGCCCGCACAGATCCCTGACCTCAACCCATGGAGCAGCTTTGGGATGAACTAGAACTGAAATTGCGAGCCAGGCCTGGTGCTGAAGTGAAGTAATTTAAGATCATTGACTCAAACTGTCTGAGTGAAATGAGTGTAAATCCTCAGACTATGTCGCAAAATAAGAAAATTCACTTTCTTGGTGCATAAAAGCTAAATATTTACATTCTATTATCCACTATTATGAAGCTGTTTAGTCTCTGGCTTTGTTTAGACAGCTGCCATTTTGGAATTCTCTCTCAAATCAAATCTAAAAGACAGTCTACTCTATTTTTGCAAGTGATCACTTCAGATTAGAATCAAGTAGTATGTTCATTCAAGACAAACATTTTGCTACAGCAGCTCTGACGCACCTCAGTCCCTCTTCATGATGTTTTACTGTACATCCAATTGCTACTGATGTGTGGGGGCTTACAAACTTGGGTTGTTTGGAACATCCTCCCTCTGACCTAGTTCTTTTGGATATGCAGTAAGAGAACACATTAATTCTGCTCTGCTCAGAAAAGAATGAGTGAGCTGATATTGCCTGGCAAAGATGGCCTTGGTTTACTTGCAACACAACCCTGAACAGTTTGTTTACCATAGGAACACAATTTTGACTCAACAACTGGACAAATAACCAGTTAACTCATCACACATTACAACTAAAAAATAAAATAATACTAGTGATATTTATCATCTGCAGTCCAGCAGGGTCTATTGGGGCTCTGTTGGCTCACTCATTTGACCAATTTATCAGACCAGGGTAATATGTCCTCTGCATCACTAGAACCCCCATTTTTTCTCTAAACTGGACTCTACTTTTATAAATTGCTGTCAGAGCTTCTGCTGACAGGTGTTAAGGTTTAAGAAGTGTCTGTGTGGTGACCTTAAGCTGCCCTTGTCTGTAAATGTTTTACAGCAGATGTTGAAACTGGCAAGAGTACTCACAAATGTCACTTTTTCAGTAGTTTATTGTAATAACATAACTAGCTCACCAGATGTCACGATAGTCTTATATAGGGAAGAGCATTTCAAGAAGAAAAACAACTTTATTTAATGAGTCAAGTATTTGGGATAATAATTACAACAGCATTATGATATAAGTTGATACAATGATACAACAATGAATATTCTAATGATTGTCACATCTGAGTTTATCGTCATAGACTTGCACTTATTTTGTGCCAAAATGGCGCCCTCATTGATGCATATCAAAGGCCTGGAAGTAGCATCTATGTGTTAATAAGCTGTGACTTAAGGACAAAGTTGCAGCGTGAACAGAGATTCAAGAGAAAAATGTCTCAATGTATTATCATCTCAATCAGAATGAAGCAAAAAAAACATCCCAAAACTTTTAAATCCTACTACATGAGGAGTCAGCGCAGCTTGACTGCATCCATACTAATCTGATAGGAAACATTCAAACCCACATCTAATTGAGGCTCATATCAAATTTAGGGAAAAAATCTCATTTGAATTTGAACATCAGCCTGGATGCAGTGTTGATATGATAAAATATGGACTGAGTTTGCAACCTGAACTGCTGATGTAGATTGTGAATGCCGGAGAATAAAATTCAAGCCAAGGCTTGTTGAGACATGTGCAAGGACATCTTCTGTGCCAAGACACGCTTTTGGTGTGGCTCTGCTCTTTTTACAAAAGAAAAAAAAAGTGGTCCAGTTTTAAATAAAATGCTGCTTTCCTACAGCTACAACTGAGCTAATAGCCACTGTGGCAGCAGCCTCTGGATACACCAGGAAACACCACATGTAACACCCGTAACATCTTTTGCATCATGAAAAGCTCTCAGTGAGGCACTTTGCTTTTGTTTTAATAAAGACATGCCCAATTCTGACAAATCTGCTTTCGTGGGTACACCCAAGCTAATCACTCTACTATCAGCCACTGTGTGTACTGATCTACACAACAACCAACCCCTCCTACCCCGTAACTATCTGAAGTAGGGGGGCTGAAGTGTTGGAACACCTTTTCATCATGAAAAGCTTTTATTATTGTTTTTGCTCTTTACGTTATACAGAAACATGGCTCAGTTCTGATAAAACTACTGCTACACTACAGCTACATCTGAGCCACAGACTGTAGAAAGATTTGGACAAAGCCTGTGTGACGTCAGCCGTCTGCTTACGGACTCAAACTGCTTTTGATACCATTCTGCGGCGGGCTCCATATTGAAAGTGCTGTCTTGACGGAACTTAGTATCAACCTAATGGCCTGCCCACTAAGCTTGACTTCCTTTAAGCTAGCAAGCTAGCATTCTGGTTGACAGAAAGGTAGCTTCTGCTTGTCAAACTATCTGTCAATCAAATGAGATGCGTCAATGAGTGTGCAGTAAGGTTTTTCCTAAATATACACTAAATGACTGTGCACTTCCACATTGGCTTCATTTTTCAGAACCAGAGGTCGCCACTTGATCCCAGCTAATCACCTCAATACTGTTAGCCATTGTTAACAGCTTTCAATACAACTAAACCCCGCCCATAGCTACCACCTCGTTCTCCTCAAATGATGCAGATTGGTCCAAACAGTGTTCGGTTCAGCACAAAGGTTGTGGAGTGAAACTTTTCAAGATGGATTTGCCCGATGAGAGACAGAGAATCTGGCAAATCCATCTGCTTTGCAAAGTTAAGTATCTAATTTTTCAGCATAGTCTATTATTATTATTATTATTATTATTATTATTATTATTCGCAATCATTTGACGAGTAGTTTATGTATAATACTCCTTTAAAGTTAAACTCTTGCAAAAGTATTTTGACAAGATAATTTTTTTATAAAGTTTTTTTTTTTAAAGTCAGGTAATTTAAATAATGTTTGACTTCCTTGCACAGATTTTGATAAGAATCCACTTTTACTTGAGCTATCACCATTATTATTGATAGGTCTAAATAATACATCTAACAATAAAATATGCATCATTATTTTTAGTGCTTTGAAGTGTATCTGTACGTGGGAAAAGCTTTGCTATGACTGTTCACAAACATAAAGAATCCCAGATCAAAGCGAGGTGAGACAGTTTCACCGAGTTGGTCTGTGTGAGCATCAGGTTAGAGATGGGAATTATAATAGATTATGTCTGTGTGCTCAAGGCCTTAGATGTAGCTTCACTGACATGCCCTGCAGCTGTGGGCTTCAAATCCTATTGTATTCTCTCTGACTCAACATTTTGGATTGTTATTGGCCTTTACAGTCTTAAAATATAACAAAAAAAAAAAGTAAAAGGCCGTAGATGTCAGAAGTTTCCTGAACAATCAGTTATGTGTGCAGCAAAAACTGTTAACAGAATTCCTTCTTATAAAACTTTGGCTGGAGAATTAAGCGTTATACACTATACTTCAGTAAATTACTTAGATTTAAGAGATTAAGCTGAATGCTCTTCACTTCTTACATTAATGCTTTCTTCTTTGAGTGGATATCGCTCATCTCACCATTATTCTGTATTGCATGGCAGATTCAGCACAATTAGTTATCAGAAACTTGCTTTTTATTATTTTCAAGAGTCTCTTATTAACCATAAACTGCTACTCCATGCAACTTAGACAAAGAACATGCTGTTCTCCAGGGCCAGAAACACAGTTTATGTAAATTTGCACGTATCCAGCAGAAATGGTTCAGAAAAGAGTCACAGATCTTGGCTCGATGAGGAATTGAGAGTTAAGTTCCATATTCCAAGTTACGACAGAAATTTGGCTTCCTGTGCAGACATAAATCAAGTTTTCCTTTGTTCAGTGGAAAGAGAATTGTTGAGGCCGTGCTCTTATCAGTTATGGATTATGGGGATGTAATTTATAGGCATGCTGCTGCTTCAACTCTAAAGCCTCTAGACACTGTCAATCACTCTGCCCTTATATTTATAACTGGTGACAGATACGGCTCTCATCATTGTGCTCTGTATGGGAAGGTCGGATGGCCTACACTTGAAGAGAGATGCCACAAACATAGCTTTATAATTATTTTTAAGGCCTGTTTTAGAAAACTATCGTACATCTCAAATTGGTTTGAGTGGAATTTTGGCACCAACATGGCCCATTCTACTGACAGGCTTGTTCCTAAAAAATTGTACTAAAAATTGTAAAACTGCATTTTCCATGGAACAACCTCCAACAAACTCTAACCTCTCATTTCTACTTATGTATGGTTACAAAGAAAAATAACCCAGAAGTCCATTCATTCCTATGGGATTCTCTGTGATATCAGACAGGCCTGTGAAAGGTGCTGAATATTTGTGCAGTCACCTATTGTAAAGGACTTTTTTTTGTTTAATTGACATTACTTTGCAGAAATCTGTTTTTTTTTTGTGTGTGTGTATTTTTTTATTTCTTTGATTGCTGAATAAAATGAGTAATAGGGTAAAACATCCAAGGGGTGAATACATTTTTATAGGCATTGTATTTTCATCCAGAACGCACCATGAGTACCTTGAAAAATATGAAGTTTTGCAGTGGATTTTGGAGAGACCATGTGGGAGTGTTCCTGCTTTGTGAATGAGCTGCCAGCTAGTTAACAGGCTATGGAAAGTCATATATTTACCAGCTTAATATGAAATACAGACAGATTAATCCCTGTGATATGAAATATTGCATGATTTATCAGTCGTCATGCAGTACTGCTAGATCATCTTGGCAGTTTGAAAAATATTTATAAATTTCCGTGAAAAGGAAGAAGGCATAAATAAATAAAAAACAGGTTTGCTTCATATAGACAAACACTTGAATGGCTAAACCTATTATCCTAGCTTTGCTTGTTTGTCTATTCATACGCTCTTTAAATAAAATATTTCTTAATGTGGAAAACTGACACAATTATCCTCTTCCCATGGCTACAAGTAGTTTTTATCAGGTTTCTTTCCACCTGTGAAATTGTTCCCTTCCTTATGTTTGACACAAGACTTTGATTTTTCCCCCACTGTGTTTTCAATTGTAAGTTCTTTAATTGATTTCAGTTGTGTTTTTATTTCACAAAGAGACCATATAGGTATGAGTCCTTGGAAAATGTGATGAACAGCTGAAGTGCGAATAGGGCCATTATCATTGGGTGTTTTTGCAGATAATAAAAGAAAACAAAAACTGGAAGTCCTCTGATGAGTTCAAAGCCCTCAAGTGGCAGAAAAACATTCCTGTTAGCAGATCTAAAAGACAGCATCACACCCGCTTTCACTTTGGTGCCTGAAATAATAATGTAACTTGATGTCAGTAAACTGCACACAGGCTGCCTCTGTTTAACAAACAAGGCCGAGTTGCTGTCATGCTGTGTATGATAGATAAAAAAAAGAGATGAGGGAGACAAAAGATTTATTGTGTGCTAGTCCAGCTTTTCACTTTGTAGTATCTCTTTATTGCTTCTGCTCAGAGCACTCTGTGGATGATGCTTCGAGTTTTTGTCGTGATGTAGAGATCAATTTTTTTTCACCCAAAAGTGTACTTACATGTTAAATGCATCTGATTAATATGTATTTTAGAAAGACCTTGTATGATTTCCAATAAAATTGTTTACTCTCATATTTGAGAAATGTCAACTTAAATATTGACCTCAATGTTTGGTCTCATAGCTCCACCGACCTTTATTGAAGCCCCGCCTCCTGTGTTGGAAGCCCTCGTTGGAGGTCATCTCCGTCTTCTCTGTGCTGCTGAAGGCAACCCGGCTCCAAACATCACCTGGATGAAAGATGGCACTGTGATTCAAAGAGCAAATTATCAGGTATGCATACACACAGTTCTTCTGTGCATTAATAAATCAGCTTTTGAGTATTTTAGTTCATCCTTAAGTCAATAGTTTTTGTTTCTCTTCCATATTTGCTTATATACAGTGACCTTGACCTATGACCTCCAAAATCGAATTAGTCTATCCTTTAGTCAGGGTGGACATTTGTACAAAGTTTGAAAAAAATTCCTCAAGGGGTTCACCTGGACGTACAGTGCCAAAAAATATTCCAATCCTTGGATGACGCACACCATCCCCACTGGGAAGCATGGTGGTGGCAGCATCATGCTGTGGGGATGCTTCTCAGCAGCCAGGCCTGGAACACAATGTTATTCAGTGGCTTGGAAGAAGATGTATTTTCCAGAAAGACAATGATCCATAGCATACAGGGAAGGCTACACAAAAATGGTTGAAGGACAACAAGTTGAATGTTATGGAGTGGCCGAGTCAAAGCCCAGATCTCAGTCCAAAAGATGATTTGTGGCTGGACTTGAAAAGGGCTGTTCACACCAGATCCCTGTACAACCTGCCAGAGCTTGAGCAGTTTTGCAGAATGAAGAATGGTGTAAAATTGCAGTGTCCAGATATGGAAGCCTGACTGAGACCTATCCACACAGGCTTAGTACTGTGATTGCAGCCAAAGGTTTATCTAAATACTAACTCAAAGGGAGCAAAACTCTATGCAGTCATTTATTTAACATGACATATTTTTGTTTAGTTTACAATGCTCTGCAGAAATCTGTTTACACTTTTACATTTAAGAGTTTTCTCTTTGGTTTAAAAAGCCAAATTATATCAACTTTGATTGATTTACAATCCAATGAAAGGGTAAAATATCCAAGGGGATGAATACTTTTAAAAAGTATTGTATGTATAGATAACACAGCCAACACCATGTCTCCTACCCTGGATATCATTATTGTGGAGGTATAAAAAGTTACATTGACATTTATTCAAAGTTACAATCTACTACAATCAATCTTGCAATCTACTGTTCAATCAGCCATGGGCCTTGTAGCATTATCAAGGCCAACAATATTTCAGTTTAACTTCATCTTCTATAGGAACAGTCCTGGAGTAAGACTGTGTCTCAGTGGTGGAGTAGTTTCTCTCTCAATCTGGCCCAATCCCAGCTCCCACAGTCCACATGTTGGAGTGTCCTTTGATAGACACTGAACCTCAGATTGCTTGCAGTGGCACAGCCAGCAGCATGTAAATGTGTATGAATGAGATAAGTGAATACTGATGGGCACTTTACATAATGTCTTCTGCCATCACTGTGAATGGGTGAATGTGTAGTGGTAAAGTGCTTTGATGGAAGACATGAAAAGTGCTTCACAAATACAGTCCATTTACCATTTTCACATCTATCTAGTTTTCCACCTTCCTACACATCTATCAATCACATGTATGCTATATGTCTGCCTGTTCACTGTATGTCTGTCTATATACCACTGAAACCATAAATCTATTGGTTTATCTGTCATATCATATTTACCAGGATGGAGCCTTATCTCTGCGAGCAGTGAGCATGCAGGCAGCAGGACAGTACGCCTGCCACGCCTCTAACTCGGAGGGAAACGTGACTCGCGTGACGAGAGTGAAGATCAAAGGTCAGTTGTTGCTTGATGGTCTGTTTGCCTTTCTGCCTGCCTGTCTGTCTGTCAGTGTGTCTCTCTGCCAGCCTGCTAGTTTCCCTCACTCCCTGTGATGAGCGCTAGCCTGACTGGCTGGGAGCCACCACAGTTTACATCTCTGTTTCCCTCTCTTGCATCATATGACAGAGTGGCATCAGAATCTCAAGCTGAATTTAACTCCTTTTTTGTCCCTGTGAAGGTAATGTCGATATCATGATTTGTGACAGGATTTCATCCATAGTTCAGGGCATTGCTTTATTCTGATAAAACCTTGTGTTTAGCTCAATTTAAAGGTTGCACATCAGAGGGATGACAGTTTTCTGAAAATGTAAGGCTGCTGTTGCTGAGAGAAACAAGATAATGTCTCTCTCCACATTTGCACAGATTACCATATTTTACCATATTCTTAATGAAAATGATCTTGTTTAAGTAAAAATATGAATTTCTCTTGAGCAATTCAGTCTAATTTAATGGTTTTTTTTAGATTTGTTATTGGGTTTTTATGTTTTTGTTTAGATAGGACAGTGTATAAGGTCAGACAACAGGGAGAGAGTTAGGAATGATATACAGGCAAGGAGCTGTAGGCCAAAATTGTACTTGGGCCATCCACCTCAAACCATAAAAGACGGATCCACCAGACTACTGGCCACTAACTGTTTTGAGTGTCAGTATTTCAAGTTCTCGCACATCCTGAGCAGAATTTCAGGCTACAGATGTCCCAATTAAATCAGCAATTAGAACTTAAATATGTAAAAGATGCAATTGCTTCATTGTGTCTCGGACACATCCCTGCATAATGCATTGTGGGATTGATTTGACTTTACCTTTCCTGTAATCTCTTAGTTTCTCCTGAGAACAGAGACTTTTCTGAAACTTCCTGCATGAGGAAATGTTTTGTTTTGCTGAAATGTCTCCTCAAGGTTTAACTTGATTTTGAAACCTCACATTTGCAGTGGTCGTATTTTGAATAAACATCCTATAAGCCAAAAACTTTTCAGTAGAAGTCACATTATCTGAGCTTTGGCTGGGTTTTTCTGCTGCATTGCCACATGGATGGATTACAGTAGCCTAATGGCTGAGGCTGATCTGGATGGATTTGGTGTAAAAGCCTTAAGTAACCTCTAAACTGTCACCCATGCATATATCCATTAGGCATTAAAGGTTATGGACCGATCACGAATGATGGCTGTGGAGATCACGCGCTTATTTATACATGAGACATGTGCCACATAAAGCTGACATTATTAGGTCTTTTGCAAAGAGCACATGTTGAAGGTCAGCACGGTACAGGGAAAGTAAATGTGACATTGTAGCAGAGTGCTGCTGGAGCTGATCAGTTTTCAAGGAAATTACTCCGGTGAATTTGACAATGCAGGGTCTCAGGGATATTGACAGCTTTTCTCAGTCAGTTTGTATAATCAAACCATAAAATAGTGCACTTCTTTTTGCTTTACTAAGGCAAAGCCTTCAATTCTCCTTGGATTATATTACTCTAATGCAATCATAATGTGTCAAAGACAAATACTTTGTATTTTCAGTTATCACTCATAATTTTACAGTCATTCACTCTCACAAGAGATAAATCTTCATGCTATTTTCTTCAAACAACACCATTATTGATTTTCAGTCCAACTTTACAGCACAAGGGTGTTAGTTGTTCGACTTTACCTGTATTTTTTTCTGCCAGTCTGCTTATAAATTTTACATGTGCTGAGGTAATAGTGACTACGGCAGAAAATGTTAAGGAAAACTCCCCAAAAGCAAGCAGGACGGGGTAATGACATTCATATCCGGTAGGCAAAGCCTTCTCTAAGGGGGGATAAAGAGAAGAGCTTTTTGGGGCCCTGCCTAAAAGGGGGCCCATGGAGGTCAGTGAAGTTATGATCTATTGTAAAGTTAACCTGTGATCAGCATTTCCAACCTTAATAATAACCACTCTTTTCAAAGAAACAAAAATACATTTTGTTTATCAATGCTGTTGTACAATATAGCCCTTTTTAAGATGTAAACCCCTTTTATGAAAACATGATTTTTTTTTTTCAAAGAAAGATAACACTGTAGATGGGCACATTGAAATGATGGATGCCAGAAAATTAAGTGGACGACAATGAGACAACTTCAGTGGAAAAATAATTAAATGATTCCAAATAGACGCAAAAATGGGCAAAATAGAAAATGGATTTAAGTAGCGAAAAAAGTGGCGAAAGTTGGTAGAGTGGCAAAAATTTGTGAAAATTGGACAAAAGTGGAATAAAGTGGCAAAACTTAATGGAAAATGGTAAAGAAGGATTGCAAGTGGCACAATTCAACAATGTAAATATCACACCCAATCGTAGCTTGACAACTTTCAGCTCCAAAAAAATACTGTTTGCCAGGATGTTAGTATCAGTGCTACTGGTCCAACATGCATGCATTGATATTTTAACAAATCACAACTGGGGAGGGCCCATTCACTGGGTTTTCAGAAGCCCCAGCTTGTTTTGTGGGCAGGCCTGCCTGACGGCGCTGCATAACCGTAGACTGCAGTCACATGATTGGTGTAATATCTGTGCATGTGCTGAGATTCTCATATAAGTGGACGCTATTCTTCTTCCACACTCTTCTTAGTGTTTCATGTCTTGCCTCCTGACACCAGACCACATTCAGCAGAGAGATAGTCTCCAGCTGTGAGATGCATGTGTGAACAATAAACTCTGGAAAATGGCATGGGAACTTCTGCCTGAAATTCTCTTGACATTTTTAGCTGTGCATAAATGAAAACAGCTTTAGAGGGAGAACAGGCCTGTCCAACAGAAACACTCTTTGTGTGATGTTGTGATAGACAAAGGGCTTGTAGCCAAGTTAAATGTTTGTCATGAACTATAAATGCTTGTTCTTTTTGTTACATCTATATCACACTTTTTGCTTGTTTCATTTTTGTCAGTATTACTAGTGCCATCAGTCCACTCTGTTTAAAGGGGTAATGCAGAGTGAAATCTCTTGTGGCCACTATAACTACTATTTCCAAGTAACTCAACCTAACTTCAATAATACAGCAACATCCCTTTAAGGTAGATAAAAAACATTGCTCGATCACATATCAAATTACCACAAAGAGCCACAATTTGTTTCATCTAAGGATTTGTGAAGAATGTCAAGGGTCTTGTATGAGCTAAAATGCATCCTCTTTACTGTAACTCAACACAATAAATCCTGAAGGTAGTAGCTAATGAGGTCTCAAAGGATAGCCAAGGTTACTATGCTACTCTACAAGATGGATGTAAGGATGTGATATTACCAGACTTATATATATATATATATATATATTTATATATATTTTAAAGAACTTCACACATCCTCCTGCTGTACGTATGCCTAACAGCTTGTTAGCCGTTACCATGAATAGGAGCCAGGAAATTGAGAACTGACACTGAAAAACCTTTGAATAGATTGTTGAAAGTGGTGCTGGCATAACCTGCATTTTTTTTCAGTTTGATGCAGAATATAAATGACTCTGTTCACGGTGACTGTTTCAAACTCCTACTGAGGAATTACATCATTGTTGTGTATGCTGCAATTTTACTAGATTTGTTCAAAGGGACTCACTTTCCAATTGATGAAAAAATACACAGTATGAAAAACATCTGCAGCTCTTGCTGTTAGACTAGCACCTGCACCAGCACCATATACTGGCCTATAAGACTGAACAGTAGAAGGTTGTTTAAAAAGGGGTTGTGGTAACATTAAAATTCAATACAGCTAATGCAGTTTATTTTTCTGAATTAAAAGAATGGAATTTTTAGTTTTCTAACAGTACGTGGTCACTTTGAGTTTTTTGTAATTGCACTTGAATATTTTACCATCTCCCCTTAATCTGCATAGTTTTCCAGACCTGTACCCCATTGAGAATCTATGGGGTATTGTCAAGAGAAAGATTAGGCACACCAGGCCCAAAAACTCAGACAAGCTTAAATCCACCATCATAGCAACCTGGGCTTTCATAACAGCCCAGCAGTGCCACAGGCTGATTGCCTCCATGCCACACTGCACTTTCATTCATTCAAAAGGAGCCCCAACCAAGTACTGAGTACATATACACTGCCTGTCCCCCCCAAAAAAATCCCACACTCTAATATTTCACTGGACCGCCTTTAGCTTTGATTATGGCATGCATACACCATGGCATCATTTTGATAAGCTTCTGCAATGTCACAACATATATTTCCGTCCAGAGTTGGATTAATTTCTTGCCAAGATCTTGCGTTGATGATGAGAGAGTCTGACCACTGCCCAAAGTTTTCTCCAGCACATCCCAAAGATTCTCAATGGGGTTAAGGTGTGGACTCTGTGGTGGCCAATCCATGTGTGAAAATAATGTTTCATGCTCCCTAAACCACTCTTTCACAATTTAAGCTCGATGAATCCCGGCATTGTCATCTTGGAATATGCCTGTGCCATCAGGGAAGAAGAAAACCATTGATGGAATAACATGGTCATTCAGTATATTCATTCTTTGGGCAAATTATATTGCTGAACCTAGAGCTCAGTTCATAGCACTGTCCACACAGGCTTGTATGGCAGGCACTAGGCATGATGGGTACATCACATCATCTGCCTCTTTTCTTACCTGATGCACCCATCACCCTGGAACAGGGTAAATCTGGACTTGTTAGACTGCATGGCCTTCTTCCATTGCTCCAGAGTCGAATCTTTATGCTCCTTAGCAAATTGAAGCCTTTTTGTCTAATTAGCCTCCCTGATGCTTGTGAGTGTGGAAATGCTCTTACTTTCACTATTAAACATGGCTGAGTTCTACTCTTGTTTTATTTACTATTTGATTTCACCAAACGTTTAAGTGATCGCAGATCATGATCATCCAAGATTTCCTTTCAACTATCCCTCCAGTTTTTAATAATGTGTTGGACAGTTCTTAGCCCAATTTTAGTAGTTTCAGCAGTCTCCTTAGATGTTTTCTTTGCTTGATGAATGCAAATTATTTCACCCCTCTGAAACAGATGGACATCTTTTTCTACGACTACAGGATGTGTCTTTCAACATGGTTGTTTCAGAAATGAGCAGCTACTCTGTACATCAGTTAGGGTTAAATAACTTCTTACCAAACATAATCATCTATACAGTAATTATCCATTGGGAAGATCATTTTTGTACAGGCCGTGTAAATGAAAATACTTTGCAAAAGGCCAACATTTCTATATTAAAAACCATCTTTTTGAGGGTCTTATGTAATATTCTTTTTTTTATTGAGATACTGAATTAGGTTGCAGTTAGTATTACCAGGCTTACATGTTTACATAAACTTTCCAAGTCTGGCGTTAGTTGAAATAAATAAATACGTTTTCCAAGAAAAAGGCAACTCAGGAAGATTCCAGAAGCAGCCATTCCCCCAAAATAACATATTTTCACAAGTGCATGAGTGAAAAAGGCCCTAGTTACACCACTGAAATTAAAACATGCACATGTGGATGGATGGAGTGAATGGAAGAATGAATCCAGATCACTGAACTCAGCTTTATCCATCAACAGCTACACTGACTACCTAACACTACCTAACTGGAACTACTTATAAAGTTGAAAATGACTTCAAAGAGCAAGGGAAATTACAGGCTGAGAGCATTAATGTACTTTTATTTGATTCCATTCCTTTCACACAAGCCTTTTCAACAAATGATTACAGGTTCCGGGAAAATTCATATGCATTCGAATACAAATTGTTACATACTGTAATTGGACATGCTTGATTCATGTTGGATTTTTTTAGGCATTGTCTGTAATTCTGTTAAGCATTATGTAACATTCCTTCCACCAGGTCCACCTGTCATTATCGTCCCTCCGAAAAGTACCTCAGTCAATATGTCCAAGGATGCACTCCTCCGCTGTCAGGCTGTGGCTGATCCCTCCAACATGACCTACGTATGGCAGAAAGGTGGAGAAAACGTCTACCACATAGAGTGAGTGCAATCATTACCACACCACATTCACATGAATTACAAAGCAAAAGATGCTTTACAGTTGTGGAATGTAAATAAGAAAAAAAACATATCCTATTTTGAAATCAAAAACCTAATCATCCTGACTTTAAAAGGTGACTTATTCCGACACTCATGGGTCCACAGATGCAGACATGTGCTTCTTTAGCTGTAGAAATGGACTCCCTAGGATTCATAGTCGTGGCTCAAGGAGCTGCAGTATATGGTCACAGCCCCAGGGCATAACAAGAACCCAGCCACAACATTTCTTAAAAGTCAGTGTGGCATACAGCCATGTGTTATCGTTGTTTGTCTCATGCAGGTGAATGAAGATGCTGGAGATGTCATACAAATTCATGCTCCTGATCTTAAGACTTCTCTTGTGACTGACAGCAAAAATGTGGCGAGAAATTTAATACTAGGCTGACTATGAATCTGTTTTTGTTTACAGCTAGGAGTTACAATTTTTGTTTTCAGCTCCACAGTACAGCTCTAAACAACAACCTAAAGACACATCTCCTGGTTGCTGTAAGAACACTAAAACTAGGGAAGATTTATTATGGCAGAAATTATCATTACTATTATTTAGATTGACAATGAGATCATGACTATTATACACTTACTGGCAAATTCATTAGGTATGCATGTTCAACTAATAATTAATGCAAATATCAGCCAATTACTTGACAGCAACCAATTCATTTAAGGACAAACACGGGGTCCAGACAATCTGCTAAAGTTCAAGCAAGGCATCAGAGTTGGGGGCAACTCCATATTAAAGTAAATGCATTTGAATACAATGTCATTACAGCAGCAGAATACTATTGTCAGGTCCCTGTATTAAGGTAGGGGGTGAGAGACAAGAAAAACAAGGATATTGACCAGTAATGACAGCAGCAGTATGTGAGGAATTAGCAAGTATGATAGAAAACTAAACGTTATTTTAGCATTTGCAACTAAGACGATAAAAGTAGATCTTCTGCTTAACTATCCATAAACCCATATTTTTCATTTCATTTTACATCAAGCTTATTATATGTCATGTAAATAACCCACCAACAAAATATTGTAGACGGTTCAAAAGGAGAGACTTTTATTCCTAAAATAAACCTCAACATGTTGTCAGATGGAAAGTCTAAAATCTTCCTTCCTGGTGGTCTTACTTATGGCCAGTGCAACTAAAGTACATGAAAGTCAGTCCCAGGAGATGAGAAAAATCAGCAGCGACATTTCTTAAGAGCCTGCCTGACATATACTCTTGTGCCGGTCCACTGAGTGTAGAGATTTCATCTAAAGCAGACAGAAGTTTACTGAAATTTAAAAAGAAGGGCAATAATCGTTAGCTGCCCAACCAGAGCACGCTCTTCTCTTATTTATTTTAAAATCAAATAATTAAAAAACATACATTTTAGATGTTACTACTTATTAATGTTCTTTACACTCATAATCCCTGTTTGTCAGGTATGGTATCTGAAACTCTACGCATGAATACTTCAGTCACTCTTGATGCAGAATTTCAGTTTTTTAAGCTGTGTGACTTCTTCTTCTTCTTCTATCTTACACTACAATGGCAAACATTGCCAAATGTCAAGTCTTTATTATGCTACAGAAGTAACACACTCAAAAGAAAGTTATTCCTATTAGCAAATCAAAACAGTGTGCTTGTCCGTCCCCTGGGAGTGTGTATGCCGATTCCTGCTTTGTTGCCATTTTGTATTTGTGTAAACCAATTAAAAGGACGGAGCAGACCTGCTTTTTCACCAAAATGTGCTGTGGTGCTTCACAAATCAAAGGCTTGAAGATAGAAGGTGAAAGAAAAAAAAAAAAGCTAAGCAAACAAACAAATCCACGAAGACCACAGGCAAAAATTGCAAAGTTCAGAAAACAGGCAGGATTAATAGAACGGAAAAAACAAGGCAGACAGAAAGATAAATTACAGTAAAAATCTGGCAGTGCAGACAGTGGGAAAACAGCTGTGTGAATGTGAAGTGGGCTGACTGATAACATAATCAGGGGCAGGTGCGACTGATGATCAAGAGCCAGGCAGACACTGAGACTGAATCCCAAACTCAAAGTCACAAACTTTTAGGCACATTCCCCATTATAGATTATGTAGATGTCAAAATATTGATGAGCAAGTAAAGAAACATGATATTAAACAGCATGATCATGTAGTCAACGCTGCAGCCTCCAATCAATGAGTGGTACTGGATAAAATAGCATGCCTGGCAGTAAAAACACTGCTATCCTCCCTCATTGGTCCTTAGATCTCTCTCCTTTCTCCTGGATCCTTTGAGCAGCTTTAGAGGCTTTTGGATGATCCTTAACAATTGGTAGGGTCAGAGACTACTGCCAGTTCGACCGTGGACTGTGGACACGTTATTTTAGAGACTTGAGATGCACCCTGTGAGTGCTCAGGGTTAAACTGTCCAATTATCAAGTGTGTGAGGGCTTTGATTCAGACTTTTTGGCTACTTTCACACCGCAGGCTAAATTGACCTTAATCTTTCTTTTTTCTCCTGTGTGACACACATCTGATTGTTTCGACAGTTTTAACAGCAGAAGCCACAAGGAATCTTAATATTTTCTAGTCCAATTCCAGTCACTTTCATAAGTGGATCCAAATCAGATACAGCTGGGGTCTTTTGCATTGTGACTTCATTTATAAACAGCAAGGTCTGAATACATTTGGCTTTGACATTACTCATTACATGTGTGCACTGATAGGATGGGAGAAAGAAGAGGGGGGGGCTCACATGACATTGGGTTCAAAAGAGGCTTTGATCATGGACATGTCTGCCATAATAAGACTGTCATATTTTACAAATTCAGAGTAAACTGTGATATTAGTAAATATGAAGACATAAAATACATCATCCAAAATACAAACACAGCTGCACCTGTTAATGCAGGAGGAGCTGACAGAAAAAAAAACACACTATGAATGCATAAGTAAAGGATTATGATATCACTGAGTACACCATAGATCTGAATAATAACCCCGTCTCTCCCTTGAAATTAATCATTTTCTCACACATGTCTCAGAAGATATAATATTTCTTCTGCAGCTCTGACAGCACATGTGGCTGCATGGGCCTTAAGAAAAACACAATATAATGTAATTTAAAGTAGTAAGTACTCTTAAACATTTTTTGTCAGTCTCCTCACCCTCCCCTCTCATGACCAGCTTGTCATCAACAGATCCAACTGGGAACCGTAAACAGTTTCATACAGGTTGATTTCTAATATTTAATATTTTGCAAACATGACCTGCTGCTGTTTTGAAAATATGTGCTGCAATAACAAAATAAATAAATAGATTTTTTTCAGAAAAATTAAAGTACAAAAAAAACTGAAACGTATACTCAGAAATACAATCAAATTAATTTATGCACAAACACACACAACCATAAGAGTCAAGACAAGGTAAAGTGCATAAGTATAAATATAAAAAAATATGGAATAAAAAACAAATCTAAAAACAGTGGTGGTACGGGATTTAATTGACCTACATCGCCTCCCTGAGGGCAGAAGGGCAAACAGGTGATGACAGGGGTGAAAATGTCTGTGATAGTGTTTTTGTGCTGTTGAAAGGTAGCTGATGTTTGACACAGACTCTAAAACTTCTCATTTCTATTTCAAGCTTTTTGTACAAATAACCAAATCCCTTGAAAAGCTACAGGAGGCTGCATGCTGGTGAAATGGTTAGTGCTGTCCTCTCACATCAAGATGGTTCCTAAAGTTTACATGTTCTCCCAGTGTCCCCGGGTCTCTCTGGCATGCTCATTAGGCTAAGTCTTTAATAGGGATGTAGCATTATAAATCTCATGTTACAATAATACCTTGGTAGCAGGTCCACTGTAAGGATTTTCTTTTGCATTATCCAAAACAAAAAAAGCAACAAATGAAGACATGAACAATTGTAGGGCCCTGTAATTTTCGTATTAATGGAATCATTGACAGAATCACAGAATTAGCCAATAAAAACAGAATCTACTGATAAATGCAGAATATCACAGAAACTGACTTAAGGCTGGCTCAGACTACACAAATTTAGCCAGATGTAAGTCCGACTGCAATGCAGCTCATCGTCAAAACTCGGGCCTGATTTTGAGCGTCGGGGATGACAAACGGTCTTGTAGTGTGACATGATTAACAACACATCTAAGATGCCCCACGACCGCGTTTTACCAAGACTAGCATATCAGAATTTTTCTTACATTGTCGTCTAGTTTGACACCCTGACCTGACGTCAATGACATGAATCCTAATGTCTAATAACAGGAAAACATTTGCTCCTTATCTTTGCATCATTTACTAGATTAACTACCTTTTATCCCCTTTTTTTCCCTAAAACTAATGTGTAAATTTTATTGTATTTACGTTATCACATGCATACCTTAAGTCCTATCTGAAAGAGAGCCAGTCCATATTGTCCTTCTCTTGATACATCCATACTTATTATCCATAATCTAATCCATAATTGTTTCTTGTTTACCTTTTTTTATGAGCAAAAGACCGCTACAATAACATAGAGCGCTTCTGTTGTAGAGTGAAAGACACTCTTTCTTTGACCTGCCCCCCCCCGTCAACCTGTGAACTCGCACTCAGTGGCGGAGACAGTGGTAATGTCAGCATACGGCAAGCGGTCAGGATCACTCTTGTAATGTGGCCAGGTTGTCGGCCAAGATGGGGCAAGATTTTTGTTGTATAGTCTGACATGGTTCTGTCGTGAACGACCTTAAAAAATCGTGTAGTCTGAGCAGGCCTGTACTTCCACTGAAATGCTGTTTTTGTGTATGTACATCTGGGGAGGATATTCCAGGGAAAAACGTATGCATGGCACAACCTGTGTATCACTTAACAGACACTCATCTACCCCCTAACACTCCAGGCCTGCCAGAGTAACCGTACGAAACACCAGCAAACACTACGTAGCTCAACACAGGGTTGTACAGAACGACGTAATGTTGCATGTCCTACAAGAAAACTGGTCCATGCTATGAGTTATTTTACGTCATCACACCAGAGAGTCATTGATTGTTTGAGGTGTCTGTTCCAGGCACACAGCTGTGACTCAGGCTGAACTTGACGGCCTACTCAACCCTTGAAGGCTTCAGACTCGGGTCAAACTCAAGATTTTACGAAGGCCTGTAGGCTATAAGATGTTACATACGAGTATCAATTTGCTTAATAATAACTCCCATAGATATTGTAGCTCCTTTTGTTTGGTAACACCCAATGCATGTCTGCATTTAACATACCGGTCTGATATTAGGCAAACAGATGGACAGCAATGCATGAAGGGAGAGAGGAGGAGGAGACCATTACAGTTAGAAACTGAACAATGCATCATCACACTGCATGGACTGTCATGTATTCTGAGAGTAAAGAAAGTTTTAGGTAACAAGTTTACTTTGGACCACTTAACTTAAACATTACCTTCTTATTAAGTTACCAGAGATCTGTGTTTGAGATAACAGAAGGATTTCTTTATTTGCATCATAAACAGCAGTGTGGTTAGACATGTGGATGTACTCAGAACTTTAACAGTTTTAATGAATGTCTTAAAATGGTGGAACTACTGTGACACTTGTTTTCATTTGTTTATATCAGGGTTATCCAAACTGTGGCCCGTCAGTGAATTGAATAAATTAAATAATTTTAAGGTTATTTCTATTTAATTAATGAACATTTTTAAACAGGACTCTCTCTTTGATGGTAAAATTAGTGTAAAGGGAAAAACGGGATTCCACAAAATTCCAAAAACCTTCCTAAACCACCACTGAAAACAGCCATAGGTCATTGGCGATATATTCACTGATAAATCTTGTGATCTGTTGAGCCTTCACGCTGTTGTGTGGAGGTTAGATTGTCAATGCTTCCTGGCTGGATTCTACTCCTTGCATTTTCCTTGCATCTTTTCAGGGTGATGATGTGCCAGGTGGCTCCTTATGTTACCTGTATTCCCCATCAAGTGTGTCAACAGTCTGGCAGTGTCTGCATATTGTTTTTGTTTGTCTGCACCTTTTCTCCTTTCTCATTTTGTGACACTGGGAAACCAAAATGCTTTCACATGTCACATTTAAAAGTCAATACCTGCACAATCTCAAAAACTTTGTCACTCTATTCTCTCGCATAGATACAACATTTAGATCCAGCCAAGGAGTGGAGTGCAAAGGATGGGTAGGCAAAGGGCTGATGGTAACTGTCCCTTTGCTCTGAAAGCCTATCATTTGAAATTGTTTACATGTCCATGATGACACTGAGATGCTTCTGTAACCACAATACCGTTACATCTCTGTTCTCTATAGTTAGTCCTATAACTGACAAGTGACTAAGCAGCAACTTCTGAAGTTGAAAAATGAAGCTAGAGCTAAAGTTAAGAAGACCGCAGTTCCTCAAATGTCCTCTTGAGGCTGGCTGCAGAAGCACCAGAAACCACATGCATACTTGGTAGGAATAGCTGATGCCTTAATGGGCACATACACAATCTGACACAATGCAGCTGTGTGTCAGGAGGCTTGACTCACCTCAGCTCAACCCCTTTGTTTCTGGCTGATCTAAAGTTTGAGACAGTGTTTTCAACATGGCAACAGGTCAGACTCAAAAGCCCCTTTCAGTAGCCAAATGGCTGATGTCTTCAGACTTTGTTCAATATTTTCTTCAGTCTATGATCTTGACCACTCCAGAGTGTACCTCCCCTCCTGCCCAATAACAGCTGGGATTGGCTCAAGCATACACTGTATTTGCTCCATTTTTTTCAAGACATCATCAGAATTTGGCTATTTTCTTTATGAATTTCTAAATTATCTTAGGGAAGCCAGATCTGTTATCCAGGAAAAGGAGAAAAGTGTAAATCTGAGACTGAAATTTGCTTGTCACCACAAGAAAACCTAACAAAATATACATAGATGTGTTCACTTAGGGCTTTCATACATTGTAAACTTTGCAGCACTTTTTTTCCCCCTCCATACTTTCTCAATCCACTGGAAACAGCTTTGAAACCCACTTCTGGGTCCTGACCTAGCACTTGAGAACCACTGGATGGATGGATGCAGTAGAGTAGTAGTGCCTGCAGAAGTGGGCATACTTAATTTATCCCCTACACTTTTTTAGCAACCCATCTAGCACAGGATAAACTGCCTGTGTTAGACTGCTCTTGCATATTTAGAACACCTAAAAATAGGCCTTTTGTGGTTTGTGAATTGACAACCAGCATCTGCTGCTGCAGCTCTATTTGCGTTGGGAGATATCATAGAGAACCCTCTCTACTCTGCCTCTGATTGGCTTATTCTGATATTCTTACCCAACTGAACAATGAAGGCAATAACAAGTAGGCTTCTAGCCAATTAGAGGTAGAGTGAATTGTGCCTTTGCCATTCTAGGAAAAAAAATGCAGTGATGATCCGCATCAGACAGTGTTGAGAAGTGGGTAAACTTATACAACAAGTGGGTAATCTCCATAAATACATTTTTATCCTCCACTAAACCACTGGATGAATGAAAGTTACAGAACGAGAGGATATAGGGATATAAACTTGTGTTTCTCAGGAACTTTCAGGCACTTTTAGAACATTGTTTTTGGGTTGCTGGGGGAGGTTTTTTTTTTTTGTTGGAAATTTCTATTTGGGCTAAGGATACTTTCTGTTTTGATCGATCAACTCAACAAAAAAAAAAAAAAATGCTGGTAAAATGGAAGCCAGTTATGTTTCATAGAAAAATGTGGAAAAGAAACAAGAGTTTCAGTAAAAGGAGAAGGGATATTGCACTTGAATTCATCAGGTAGACAGACGCAGCTCTGACTGAATACTAATGTTGCTCTGTCTCCTCAATGTGTAAGGCAACAGATCTGAAAGAGGCACTTCACAAGGTCATGCTACAGGTTTAAATGTGTTTGTCAGCATATTTATGGCTTCTCAATCCCACAATTTTCTTGGAAAAAAAATCATTATCTCTGCAATGAAGACATGAATAGGAAAGGGGCAAATGAAATATAAAAACCATGGAACAAAAATAGAAGAAAAACTTCTAGTCGTGTCACTTTAAAAGAAAAATGAAATAGGCCTGAAACTGTGCAGCGCCGAAAGAGCTTTTCTGTGGGAAAGCTTTAACAATAGCAGTGTTCAGTGGCAGAGAGAAGATCAGAGCGAGCGGGGAATGGTTCATGATTTCCAGCACATCATCCATCAGAAGATTGAACACTCTTCAAAAACTGTGGCTGGGATAGGGTCAGTTGAGCAAGTGGAGGGCTTAATTTGCATTACCTCTCCCGAGCATCACTCCGTCACACTTATCATTAATCATTCACTCAGGTTAATACTCAACCTGATTTTGATGAGCTAAAGTTTCAAAGAGGCTTTTTGGATGTGATATTTAATGCTGTTAACAGCTGAGTAGACCACATGAGGATTATTTTCAATATCTGTTCCTTATTTAAGTGGAATAAGCTCTTTTTTAACTGCCTTGTTAAAAACTGAGAGGTGTAGGTACAAAAACTGTCATTGTGAAAAGTTAACTAAGGAGTAGCTAACTGCTAGTTAACCAGAGAGCAATAAAGATAAGTAAATTATGTAAATTCACATTCTAATACTACTCAAAACCATCCTTGCAGATTGAAGATGTAGTTCTACATTAAATTTAGAATATTCTGTATATCCTTTATATATAATCCTATATATCCATCCCCAATAACATCATAAAACACTAATGTTGCAAGATAGCTGAATACAAAAGTCAAAAATATGGTTATGTAGAAAGTAAAAGTAGAAAACTGCTAAGATCTTTGGACAAATTGAATTCAAACTAACAGATGTTGCAGGGAAATGCAGTCATGGCAGCTTGTCAGCATTTTCCCTCATATTCCTCAGTACCTAGGCACAGTGATGCAATACTGTTGATCTGTAGCAGACAACCTCTACCATGTTCTACACCTTTATTTACATGCTAACAATGTTGAATAGAAAAACACACTGTTCACTCAGAAGGCCAGAATCGCCAACTTGAAGACCTGAGTAAATGAAAAACTAATTTATCATGTTAAAGACAGGATTTATCCTGTACAGGGGAACATGAATAGAAGAACCAAATAGATGGCAAACTTTATTATAGAGAGTTGTTCAGATTTTTCTGTGCTGGACGGATGGTGACCACGGTCTATGAAGCCATGTCACAATCTTTGTTGAAAGACTAGAACATTCTGTCTCAGCCTCTCAGATGCGAAAATGTCAGACATTCTCAGTTTTAAACCCCTGTAACTTTAATGTGGTAGGTTTTCGTCAGCTGGCTTGAACAGGCTAAGCAATTTTAGGATATTATTTTTGTCTCTCTGAACTTTTGGTGTATGTAAGATTTAATTAGATATATTATGGTCTAAATAAACATGTCAGCTTGTTAAAAACCCACACATCCAGCAGTTATTGAGCAATGTTCTTGCAGTACTATGTTTGTGTTCATCTGGTGGACAGTGTGTAGGATTAGTCCTCACTGTCCTGTGAGCTCTTCTTTTGTCTACAGTCAGTCTTGAGGGGTGTGTGGCTTTAAGTTGCTAAAACTTCCACCTTATCACCAGCTTGTTTTTGGGAATGTTTCCTTTGCTAAGCATATAGTCGTGTTTACATGCAGAAATAAGCCAAGCTATGTTATACCTTGAGAAGACCATTTAACTGGACTACTGAGTGTATGCCAGTATACAAGCACTGAGGGAAGAATGGATTATTTATGGAAGCATATCCAGCTCTGCCTCAGCCCCTCCTCCTTGTGTTAGTTATCATTGGACCTCATCCGGTTGACCTACTATGTCACATACCAAACAATGGTCAGTTGTCGTTCTGTTTTCTTCCATCCATGTCCTTCAGTATGTTTTCAACTCCTTCAGCTGACGCAATATATCCTAGCTGTTTCTCAAAGCCAAGGAAGCATCCTCCAATGGCTGTTTTGAAGGATACATTGTCATCGACTGCTGTCAGAGGACTGTTCCAGTGTTCCAAGGACTGAGTCCTTTAAACAGAGAATTTCCAAGGATGCACTTGTGTATCCTCAGCTCGCAGAACTTACTCACAATCCAATGTGCATTGTTTTCCTTCTCTTAAAAAATAAATGAATAGCGTAATATCAGGAGAAAGCCAGGTCTTAGCACACTCAATACACACTAAAATGTCCTGTTTCCACCACAAATATGTTGCCATCATTATTTCATATAATCAAAGTAGCATCATATAATATGATTACATGATATAATTATATTATATGATTACATTAAATGATCAATATCATTATATGATGATATCATTATATATATTACAATTATATGATGATGTGATAGCTTTTTTTTCTGCCACTGCCTTGTATATGGGCATGACCCTTCCTATGATGTAATCACACATACTCGCTAGGCTGTTCCACATGTGTTCAGGAGTTGCCAGGGAGGACTCTGGACTCACCTCCAAGGATCCTGACTTGGGAGGATCCTTCCTACAGAGGAAGGATCCTGGACTTTGAGAAACTGATACTGTGTCCACCAGAACATGCATGGCTCTCACTCTTGTACTTCTCATGTTGATTAGGGATGTTCCTAGGCAAATTATTCCACATTCTCTTACCACTAGTTATAATTGTGTTTAGCCGTCAAGCTCAATGCCGAATAACAACACATGCTGTAAGCCAACTTCATACTGTTCAGGTAAACTTACTTGCAGAAGGTGGCATAAGTTAGCAGTGCTAGCACCGCAGACTTTGCTCCTCTGTGCAGGGGAACGTCCTACATGTAAATTCTTCAAATGCCAGGAGGCTTCATCAAGTATTTTACACAGTAAATGTAGTTTACAAAAGAGCCTGATATGCTCTAGAGCTGAAGAGTATCATGATCCTTTAAGTCCGTCACTGAAGTGACCACTCGTAAATCAGTCCTTTTATTCATTGTTAAATTAAAAAGAAGAAGCAAGGCTTCAAAAATGGCAACACACTATTTAATTCATTGCAAAAAAAAGAGGAACAATTCTGAAGAATATTCAGGCATGTTAAAGAAGATGAGTCATCTCACTTGTATGGCTATTACACTTTATATGGGCCTTTGAATGGTTCCTTTAGTTGAATATATGTAACCTATGTGTAAGGAGCTGCAGCCTTGCAGAGCCTCTGTTTTTTCTGTAAATGTAAGTATGTATAAATGAGTGGGCAGTTCTCTTCCTACTCTTAACTGAAATGAAATGAAATTTCTTTAACCTCCTTCTGTACAGAGTGGTGAAAAACTCAGAAAAAAACCCTCCTACACTGCAGGAGCTCTGCGAGGCTGTTTGACTTGACTGGAATCGAAGAGCTGAGCTGCCTCTCGTTGTTATTCTCAACAAATTTCTTGTGTTTATTCTCAAGGTCTCTGAAGTCCCGAGTAAAGATCATGATAGATGGAACTTTACTCATCTCTGGTCTTATCCCAGAGGACTCCGGGAACTACACCTGCATGCCCACCAACGGCCTGCTGACCCCACCCACCGCCTCTGCCATCCTCACCGTGATGCGTAAGTTTCAGTGTTTAGTCTGGGTAGTGTGTGCTTCTAGTCTAATCAATAGCATATCTCAGTATCAAAAGAGACTCAGTGGTGTGCATAAAATTCCTCATCTTTTTGTTGCTGCATTACAAATGATCATTTGCTGCAGCATCATTTTCTTCTAGGAATTATATACTAAAGAATAAAGGAAAACTTGGTTTAAGGGTGAAAACTGCAAGTGCTCACTGTCTGACAACAGTAGGTCACTGAGCTGCTCTAGTGCACGTGTAACCACACCCATCTGTGATGTCACAGGGAGCTGACTCAATTTGAGGTCCATTGTACATTTCTGCTGCCACTAGAGGTCAGTGAAGACAATTTTAGGCCACATAAAGTTGCTCTTATTTACTTTATAAACTTTCTTTAACTTCATTTTATTATACATAGAAAGGTAAGATGCATTCTCTGGATTCTGCTGGTAAAGATGAACGTTATCAATAAAAAGAGGAGAGGGGAAAGTGTCACTAAGTTTATTAGATGGAGTCTTTTTAAATGTACTCACTGTAAAATATCTGTGATATAGAATATAAACACTTTTATTGAAGAAGAAACATTCAGCTTTTGTTGTTTTTCTTCCATTTCTTCCTAAAGTATTCTTGCTAAGCCCACATTTGGAAATTTTAACATAGTTTTGCTATTGCACTCAATGTTTTGAGCTAATTTCAGCACCTAAAATAGATGCTTTTGGTCTTAGTTGCCTAAAAAGCTTATTTCTCTTTCAAACATTTTCCTCTAAGTACAGATATTATGGTCCTCATGTTTCAGTGTAATAAGTGACCATGCTAATTGGTGACTTTCAGCAGACCCTGTTGCCCAATGCAGTCGTTACAGTATCTATTGAAAACAGACACTGTCCTCTCTGATGCCTAGTGTGTCATATTTGATGTTAGAAAACCTACTTCATTCAGGAACACTCTCATCATACATTTAATCTTTTTATTGCAAAAAAAAAACCCTAGCTATAGCTATAAACCCCCATTCAGTTGTATAAAATAGAATAAAATTAGTTTAAAGCAATTAATCCATGCCATCCAGACAGACTCGACAAAGGGTCTTTACAGAGTCACTTTTTAAACTGATTCACTGATTTTATTTCCATTTGGGTGAAATCCTTGTCTGAACTGACATGTTAAGGCATTTGCCGCTGACATAAGCAGGTTTCTGATTGTGGTTATGATGTGATGTTGATTTTAAAGGATTTTATACCCTTTACAGGATTGGAATATTCTTAATTACAAACAGCCTGCCCTCTGAACATTTCACACCAGTAAAAGTCATCACCCATTCATTGAGCTGGAAATACGATAGGTTGTCCAAATAAAACCTGATTCATGAACTTTGCTGTAAAATATAGTCCCTTTAGAAATTATAAAGAGCTAAACTCTATCATTAAAATTGAATTAGAAATTCTGAATCATGGTTAAGTTTTTTATGCACCAGTGCATGAGATTTCCTTGGCAATGAAATTTTATTTGTAGTTGTTCTTACATTATAACAATTTGGATGTCTTTCCTCTATATAGACCCAGCCCAGGCTCTCAAAATGCCCCAGAAAACATACCTTCCCACAGGTATGGTTGGTGTGGTGACCTGCCCAGCAGCAGCTCAGCCTCCTCTGCTCCGTGTTGAGTGGACCAAAGATGGGGAACCACTTGACCTCTCCTTGGTAAGAACAAAAACAATAAAAGATGGACTGAGTTGCTTAGAGAATATATTTTGTTTCAGATTCATTTACTGCGTAAGTAATGAGTTTATATGACTGTACAACAACGATCATCTCCAGACTAAAGATATTTGCATAATTATAATCATCAGTAAATTACTTCTGGAGAAGGGGTGTGGTTTAGTAAGTTTTTTAATTTTTTTTCCCACATCTTTTAAACACAGCACATTCATACCCCTTTCATGTGTTCAGTTTTGTTATGTTGCAGCCTGCTGCTACAGTTAAAAAAGCATTTCTATTTTCAATAATGTGCACTCAGTACCCTATCCTGACAAAGTGAAAATTGAGCTTTAGAATTGTTGCAAATTTATTAAAAAAAAATAAAATCACATTGACTTAAGTATTCAGCCTCTTTGCACATGATTTAGAAAGGCACACAACTCTCTTGGCTTTCACACAGTTTTTTGCAAACTCTTACCCCTTACTTACACCAGATACGTGTTCGGTCCGTCTCCACTCCAGCATGGAAACGGAGCAGATAGGTTTTAGTTTTAGTCAATGAGAGAGCTTCCACCAGCTCCTCTGCATTACATTTCTGCTCCGGCAGAGCTTCGGCAGTCTAGAGCCCTCCGCAGCAGATACGCTGGACTTCTATTTCTGCCGGATGCTGGAGACCTGCACATAAATTCAGCATGCAAATGAGGCAGGAAGTGTTGCTGAAACCAAATTAAAATATCCAGTTAAATTTCAGAATAACATACTCCTTGTTGACGCCAGACTAATGCTAGACTGTATTTCCTTTCACTACATCACCAAAAAGTCATAAATGGGGTGTAACAGAGCCTGTAGTCAATAGGCCAGAGGAGCAAAAAGAAGCACATTTATTTATAAAGGGTTGCTGACCCATAGCAGAAGCACAAAAATCCACATGAAAGAACAAAAGAGAGACAGATCAAAACAAGTTCATCCAACTCCTGCAGTTCAGAACAATAGCATCACATGTGTTTATGTTTTATAGCACTTTAGTAGTTTCTGCTCATATGGCCAGGTGTGATTCTGTAAGTACCGCGAAACTACTTGGTCTCGCAGACCTAGCAGTCTGTGCAGTGCTGTGCTGCACTGCAAAGGCAGTCAGTGAGTGTTGACGGACGGCGGGAACTAAGTCAAACTGCAGCGCAGCTGTGCTGGAGTGGAGACGTATCTGGTGTTTTTTTTAGGTGTAAGTGGGCTCCATGCATTGCACTGACGCAAAGCTTCCATCTACTCACTCTGCCATAAGCCAGGATTGGTGGAGGACTGCAGTGATGTTTTTCCTTCTGGAACTTTGTCCCACCTTCACACAAGATCCCTGGAGCTCAGTCAGAGTGACTATCAGGTTCTTGGTCACCTCTCTTACTAAGGCCCGTCTTCCCCAGTTGCTCAGTTTGGCTGGGGCAGCTCTTGGAAGAGTCCTGGCTGTGCAAAACTTTTTCCATTTGAGAATTATGGAGGCTGCTGTGCTTTTGGGAACCTTAGGTTGAGCAGAAAATTTTTTGTAGCCTTCCCCAGATCGGTGCCAGCACAGACTCATTGCTTGTTTTTTGCTCTGATATGCATTATCAGCTGTGAGGCCTTCTAAAGAGAGGTGTGCGCCTTTCCAAATCATGTCCAATCAATTTATTTTACCACAGGTGGACTCCAATCAAGGAATAGAAACATCTCAGCAACAATCCAGAGAAGTTGGAAAAGACTGAGCTAAATTTTAAGTGTTGTTGCGAAGGGTCTGAATACTTATGTCAGTGTGATATTTCAGCTTGTAATTGTTCTTAAATTGCAAAAATTTCTAAAATTCTTTTTTCACTTTTTCATGATGGGGTTCTCAATGTAGATTAACAAGAATAAAAATGATTTTGTTTTTTACTGTAGCGTCAAGCTGCAACATAAGAAAAACAAAAACAGTGAAGAGGTCTGAATACTTTCAGAATGCACTGTATTTACATAGTCTGATTATTAGGGGCAGTAGGTGGTTTTGAATTCCACCAAGAAGAAGAAAGAAGAAGAGACAGTCATGGCAGCCACTCAGGTCAACATTTGTTTGTGCTCAGTGTAGACAATGGAGTCCATCCTGAAGGCTACTATGGATGTTTTAAATATTTTTAAATGCCAACAACGACCCTCTTCCTACTTCTATATCTCTGAGTGTGGATATGATGGTTTTGGAAGAGACGGTGTATGTTGAGAATAGCCTAACAGTACCATGCCCAAGTACCCTGTACTGAGGCATGTTTACATCTATTTGTAGAATCCGTACATAGAGATAATGTTACACTCATTATCAGCACTCATGGAATGTTCTTGTCCAATCAGTTTACCCATTCCTCCTTCATTGCATAGTCTTTTTTCTGGGATAAAATTTCAGATTAAAAAGATCAATATAAAGAATACTGCCCAAACTGTCCTATGTAAGACCTCAAATCTTTGCCCCTCACTTTGTCTGATTGTTTCGACATTAAATAGAGTCTTATTGGTGCACAGATCATGGGGGGCAGCATTCTTTTTTCTTTCAGCATAGGAGTATCAGATATGCTGCTTACTACAGGCATGTATGAAGCGACAGTCTCCAGGCAGCCATTATGCAAAAAATTCTCCTACAATCATCCCACTCAACAGAACAGCAGAGCAACAGTTTTCAAACTATAACAGTGAACACTCAAGAGGACATTACATGATTTCCTTCCAGCATGTGATTGGATGTCTGCTTTGTCCAGTGATAAAGACCTCCTTTCAGTCTTTCAAAGTCATTCAATCACATTCATCTTAATGGACAGGGATGATGGGTTCCATCTTAAAAGCTTTGAAGCAATCCCCAAGGAACTCTTGCACGCCCTTTGCTCTTTCCCTTTTTTCATTTCAAACTAAGAGCTCAGGATGAACGCTCAAAAGATCCAGCACTTCTCCTCCTGACCCGTCACACACCGAGTCCACCCTCCCACTCAACACTTTAGTGATGGACGTGTCGCCTGATGCGACACACCACAGGAAGTGTAACAATTTCCTCTGGTGTTAGACAATGCTGTCGGAGTCAGGCTGTTATTCTGCCAATTATTTTAAATTTATCCTGGATGTGACGGGCTTTGGTAACCACTGTGATACCATCTCACAGCCTAATTCAGGGAAAGATAAGAGCTATTTTGACTTCATTAAAATGAGTGGGAACCTTTGATGAATCAAAACATAGCATAAGCCTTCCACTATGGCTTAATGGAAAAAAGGCTTGAAAGTGCACCTTCTGTCTGGGATTTGAAGTCCCTCTCTGTTCAAAGAATATCCAAATTGTTATTATTATATTTTTTTAAATTAAAGCAAAAAAGATCAGTCCTCTTTCAGTTAGTTATCATCCTGCAAAAGCTTTGGCAACATTAATAAATAAAACACAATTCTCAAGAAGTTTGGAAATAATCTTCCCAATGGGGATTTAAGTACTTAACCACTGCAGGATTGTGGCAGGAAGATATAAAAGAAATACTTCTGAAATCCTTCAAACACAGCTGAGGAGCTCATGCATGTGGCTTCACAGTGGTTTCAGATTTGTGCCTTTTAGCTCTCTAAGCTCTCTACACATTTCTTTTCATGCAAATAATGACATGTATCAATCAAGATTGCATGTCCTAGTTCCTTCTCTGATATTTCTGCCAGAGGTGTGTGACCATTGTGTGTTTCTTTCAGTATCCAGGATGGACTGTAACTCCAGAGGGCTCTTTGTCCATGGCAGCAGTCAATGACGATACAGCAGGCGTGTACACTTGTACTCCATTCAACAGCTACGGCAGCATGGGATCATCAAGGCCAACAACTGTAATTTTACAGGTCAGTATGGGGTCTTTCAGTAAAACAAATCTCTTTCCTAAGCTATTCTTAATCTCAATGTGCAAATCGCTACATTCTGTGCTCCATAAAGTGCACATGGTTGGTCAATCAGGCCTTTCAAGCTCAGAAACAGCCACATTATCTGCCCTAGTTGTGCTTAACCATCTATCCACCCCACTGTGCATGTGTTTTAATTACCCATAACGGCATCTGTCACAGCAAATTAACAACTTCACAGAAACGACATTTTAATGACCTTTTCACAGCGACATGTGGCCCTCTGGCATTAATGGAAGTCAACTCAGACTCACTACAATAGCTCCACTGTTAGGGAGTTAATTGTGTGGCTAATCCTTTTGTTATTAAGATAATCTTGTCCAAAGCGGCAGTAATCCAGTCTTAAAATCCATTGTTGGCAATGCTGCAATCTCCTTGATTCAGTTATATTGCTTTGGCAATTCACAGGACCCCCCATCATTCAGCGCCACTCCAGAGAAGCAGTACCAGCAGGAAGCTGGTGGGACTCTCCTCATCCCCTGTCAGGGAAACGATGACCCCACAGTTAAAGTGACCTGGAGCAAGGTAAATAACCCTGAGCGTTTTTAAGAAGTAAGCACTCATGTTGGATTCATGATGCTGAGGATAGGGACAAGTACAGACTTTCATCTTTTTCAGTGGTTCTGAATAACTCAGCCTGTGCTGCTGGTGTCTTTTCTGTAAAGCACAAACTTTTCCTTTTAGGTGCAGCATGCATAAGCAAAAAGTTTAGCAGAAATGTACTTTAACACAGTGCAGTCCTGTGCTCCTCTCACACTCGTCATTTTCTAGATAATTTCAGGGCATTGAAGTCATGACATTCTCCAAAACGTCCCTCCATACATGTCCCACAGTCAGAGATTATGTCATAAAGTACAATGACATACAGTTAGAAAAAGATGACATATTTATAAACACTTTCTGAAAGCCTCAGAGGATTCTGCAGAGTGTTATTGCAGCGAAATAATTCCAAAAGGTCGGTGCCACAAATGGACGATACCACCTGGGAAAGTGGCAAGCTGGCTTGCTCAATACGATAGTTAATGGTGATTGGATGAGACGTTGAGCTCATGACTTCACTTGATTAGAGGGCAGGACTTTCCAGACAAAGTTGTGTGCACAAAACACCATCAAGCTCTAGGAGGCTACAGCGCAATTTTGAGAAGAAAAATAATCATGTTGACACCACACACTTGGGCATTAGTCAGACACATAATCGTCTGGACAAGCAACTACTTAGAATCCTCTCCTGCTTTCGTGGGGTGATGCAAATCTGGCCTCAAATCAGGCAGTCATAGTGTGTGATCAGCCTTATTGAGGCAGGTGAAAAGAGAATAAACACAGCCAAGCAAGGGAGATAAAAAGCATGTATATTCACTCCTTTTTTATTGTTGTGAAGATGATCAAGTTGCTGGAAAGAGAAGTAGAGCTGAGAGAGGATGAGGGAACTTGACAGTCATTTGGGACTTCATTCAAAATGTTCAGGGCTCATGGTAGGCCTCCTTGAGTGGTAGTGCACTAGGCAACCACCTACGTTTTTTTTTTATTTCACCTCGACACATCAAAGAAAACTTCAGCAATTTTAAACAAAGCAGTAAAATAATTAACAGGCAACTAAGGAGAGCAGGAGGAGCTAGAAGCAGTTAAACTCTGCTCAATAACTTCAGCCTGCCCACACACTTGAGGTGAATGTTCCAGATTATTACCACCTGCTGTGTTCACAAATCACTCACCCTGACTTCCAAAACACTTTCCTATGTTTAGCAGGCAGGAACATGTCTGCATAAAGTCAGGGTAATAATTCTAATATATTCACACGTATAACCAAAGGAAAGGTTTGTGCATGTGCAAAAAGGGCTCTATCTGCTCTCTTGGACAGAACAGATTTCTGATGTTTCCTCCTTGAGTTTTTATTGTTATTGTTGTGCAGTATTCAAACTTGAAGGTTATTTGTTTGAAACAGACAAAAGAATCTTCAGCAGGGTCCACTGAAATAGTCAGAAAATGATTGGAAAGACATTTTGTAATCAGATTTCAATCATCCGATTATTTTCAGTGCCATGATCTTGCTCTTCTTTCTTGAAAAACTACTTTTTTACGTAGTTGTACTGAAGTGTCAAAACAATACAAGTGCTACAAAAGCCAGCAGAACAGTATTGAAGACAAATAGAGACAAATGGAACATTGAGACAATATTCGGACAGGAGATCATCATTTACTGAGGACAAAAAACCCAAACATATCCAAACAAAGAGGAGGGACAGGCGGAGGAGCTAGATGGGATCATTTCTTTCTGGTCCTGTTTGTGGTAAATCATTCTGCACTCAGGGAAAGAAATGTGTCATATCAAATCAGATGCTGGGGAATAACCTAACCATACAAGTCACACAAAACTGCACTTGACCTTCAGCTAGTGGTTTTTAGTTGCTCTCAGAGAAATGTAACTTGGCAAAAACTTTGATTTGATTTTCAAATTGGCATGTTTAAGGTCTAATTTAAAAATTCAATCAGCCAATTCAGATTTTTTTCTGGTCTGACCTTCTGATACCTGTTTTATTTCTTTAAAAAATTATGACAGTAATTTGTTGTGCCTCATCTCTAATGGATTTACTTTTTATGTTCATAATATAACATTAGTTGTTGATTAATTGGCTATTAAGAGGACTGGCTGGTCACCAGTCATGGCCAAGCAGGCTAAAACGTGGGTAATTCCTCGGTCCTCAGTTAGTCTATTGGGGCATCTTTAATAAAAAACAATAACAGAAGATGACGTCAAGGGTTGGAGTTTTAGAGAATCATGCCCATAAATCCACACAACTCCAACCTGGCACTACCAATAAAAACAACTTAGAATGAACCACAGTCAAGAGGAAGTGGGGAATAATTGTGGTTCATCATTAAATAAAAGCAGCACAAGCCATAATTGGGATACAGTAACAGAACAGAATTGCAGCTTCCATAAGCATTAGCTGCTCCATAGAGTTTTCCATAGCAATGATAAACATGGCATGGCTGTCTGTCACTGGAAGTAAATGTGTGGCCAGGCGCTGTGTTACACGGCACAAAAAATAAAGGCTGGCCCTATGTTATGGGTCAGGGTATCATCTATGGTTAACATGCTAGTTCCCGTGCATTTTCATTGGAAACAATTGCACTTTTAAATAGTATTCTGTTTTAAAAGATGCAGCTTTTCTAGACTTTACAATAGAGATCGTCACATGTGACACTTCTCGACCAATCAAAACACTGAAACACAGAGGAGCAGCAAAGACAAGAGAATTTATCGAAGCACAAAGTGAATCAGTGACAGTAAAGACAGTTTGCTCAAGACAGAAAAACATTTTTCAAGTACTTAACTGAAACTTTTATGTAGAAAATTCTGTTTTAAGAATCTACAAATTATACCTCTGGTAAAGCAAAAAAGTTAAAGTCCCTGTAAAGTGATAAAAAAAAAAATCTGTATTCTAGGTTTGTTGTATGACAGGTCACTGTGTTATGAAACACCAGGCTAAATTTCAGTCATGAAAAACATCTAAGTATAAATTAGGCTTCAAAATCATGAAAAAATTAAGCAGAAGTATCTGCTCCAGGATAGTGTGGGCATATTGGTTGAACTTGCCAAAGCCATGCCCACTCACAAGAAATACCATCCTTCCAAATGTAAAAAAAAAAAAATGCTCCAACCTGAATGGAGAAATCACATGTCTGATATGCTGCTATGTCACAGCTTTTTCTTTTAAGCCATAAGAGAAACCCTTATGTCACAACAGGCCGACAGATTAGAGCTAAAGAGTCACAGTGTCATTTTCTCATTCTGTATTTAACTCTCCAGGTATTTCTTATATCTAATTTTCTGAGAGATGTAAAGTTATGTCTGTCTCACAAATGCCACTGAAAACATTCCATTTCCTGATGTTGCTCTTCAAAATAAAAGTCTTCAATTATGATTAGCATTGGAGGCTTTTATTGTGACAGGCTTGGCAGGAATAGAATGTGTCTATCAACTGATACTTTACTACACTTTAGCACTGCAATGCTAACAGACATCAGGGATTAAACCTTGGTTACTTAGAGAGAGATAAAGCCACATCTTATTTTAATAAACCAGGAAAAAAGAGAAGAGAAAAATATGGATTAAAACACACCTTCAACGTGTAAAACGTGTGTTTCTGTTGCATCTGTTTGAAGTAAAAAAATAAGCAAAAAAAAAAAACAAAAAAAAACCCACCATAATCCCCCCTCCACCAAACTTCACACTTGGCACAATGCAGTCAGACAAGTACCGTTCTCCTGGCAACCGCCAAACTTAAACTCTTCCATCAGATTGCCAGATGGAGAAGTGCGACACTGTTCTTGAGTCCAGTGGCAGCGTGCTTTACACCAATACATCAGGCGCTTTGCATTGCACTTGGTGATGTATGGCTTGGATGCAGCTGCTCGGCCATGGAAACCCATTCCATGAAGCTCTCTATGCACTGTTCTTGAGCTAATCTGAAGGCCACATGAAGTTTGGAGGTCTGTAGCGATTGACTCTGCAGAAAGTTGGTGACCTCTGCGCACTATGCGCCTCAGCATCCGCTGATTCTGCTTCATCATTTTATGTGGCCTACCACTTCATGGCTGAGTTGCTGTAATTCCCAGTGGCTTACACTTTGTTATAATGCGACTGACAGTTGACTATGGAATATTTAGGAGTGAGGAAATTTCACCACTGGACTTGTTGCACAGGTGGCATCCTATCACAGTACCACACTGGAATTCACTGAGCTCCTGAGAGCGACCCATTCTTTTACAAATGTTTGTAGAAACAGTATGCATGCTTTGATGCTTGATTTTATACACCTGTGGCCATGGAAGTGCTTGGAACACCTGATTTCAATTATTTGGATGGGTGAGTGAATACTTTTGGCAATATAGTGTGCTTTTAATGACGTATAGGCCACTGTGGCTGACAGATGTGGCAAATTTACCTTACAATGAACAAAAACACAGCATTTAGCTGGCTGTTAATTTTCAACGAAGGCAGTGACATTAGCTAACAATAGACTGTATTGAGATGAACTGCTTGGTGTTTTTATATGATTGTATCATGACGGGGGTGGGGTAGTTCCCCACAATGCCCAATGATTCCAAGTAGGTTGCTATATTTGCCTTGCCAAACTCAAAGCAAGACAGGAAAAAGGTGAAAACTTTCTAACGATCTAAATTCAGTAATTCAGTCACACATGGATGTCAGTGTTTTCACGTGTTTACACCAACCTTATTCCAATAAATCTAGTGTGATAAGATACAAACTTTGGATTTCACTTTACATGGACTTTAAGGAATACCATTCAATGGCCAAACACAGTCTGGACTTCACTTTTTCAGAGCAGCACTTCGCAATGTGTGGATGAAAAAACTTTTCACCTAATGAGACTTCTAATGCTCATTAAGCTTCACTTATTTATGCTTTAGCTTCATATAGACTAAATGAGCATTTGATTAAGAAGTGTGCACTTTAAAGTGCAACTTTAACACATCGAAAACTAAGAAGCCAATCTCCTCAATTAAAAGAAATCATTTAAACTGAGACACAGACCTGGGAGCAGGATCAGTTGCCAGAATCAATAATAAAACAAAGTGATTGTGCATACTGTATAATTTATTAACTCAAATTCAAAGGTAAGGTACTCTTTAACCTCATCCATTACTTTATTTAAAAAATCTAATCAGCTGAAGTACGGAGCCCAAAAAAGCTTAAAATACATCAATGTCCAAAGACTTTGGGACTGTAATGCATATTGGAGCTGGAGTGACCTTAATCTTCACTGTGATACATTTTCAAATTTACTTGTAGAACAATAAATGGAATTAAAACATTTTATAGCATAAACCAATTGTATTTGCCTCCTTGTGTTGCTTCCTTTTATTTTGATCTCTCTGACATTGTCTGTTTGAGCTATTCTTGGACAATTTATGAGATTGAGTAAATTCTGCTCAAGAAGAGATTCTGATGTCAGTCATTTGATTTGCAGTCCATTCAGGCAGTGTATTGGCTATATTTAGACATGCAGTGTGTTTTGGTTCTACTGTGGATTGTCGTTGTCTTGTTTTTGTAGGTCGACTTGGCTCGCCGGATATCCTACTCTATAGAATCCAATGGTTCTCTGCTTCTGCAGCCTCTCACTAAAGACCACCAGGGGAAGTGGGAGTGCAGCGCTTCTAACCGTGTTGCTTCAGTGAAAGCCAGCACACAAGTGTTTGTCCTTGGTGAGTACGCACAGAAGGCTTCCTTCAGGAGAAAAGCACAACAGGAGGTTTTTATATTGTTTCTCCATACGCAGCCTCCTTTACATCAAGGATAAGATGGATTTCTGTGCCTGCAATCCGCCTCCAAAAGATAAAGTAGTACATGTAGAGATGGCCTCTAAACTTTTGTAGATTTAGGTAGTTGAAGTGCTGGCCGATTTCCACCAACTCCTCTCCTCTCCCATCTTTGCAGGAACAAGTCCCCATGCAGCTACCTCTCTGTCTGTCTCTTCAGGGGTGAAGCAGGCCAACATATCCTGGGAGGCTGGCTTTGATGGAGGATCAGCACAGACATTTTCAGTTTGGTGGGTGTAAAGCCTCCCACTTTCTTCTTGGGCTGTAACCATGGCAGCCATCGACAGCACTGGTATTACTCTATTGATCTCCAGGATGAGGAATTCATTTATGTGTTATCGCTCCTTGGCAGCAACAATAAAAAACGTTGCTGCAGAGCACAGCTGTGTATCACAGTGGCCATGCTAGCTACAACAGGAGGTAACCCTACAAAATAAAGCGTCATGCATTTGTTTCTGGTGAATCAGCATTTCTGGAGCAGTGTGCAAATCCCAGATAAAGGTCTGCTATTTGTTTGAGCGCTAGTGTTTTAGGTATGTCTGCAATTTATGAAAAGAAAGTGATGAACGGTATAAAAGAATTGTCATGACTCAAACATTGCTGCTTTTACTAAACGGAAAGGGAACAAGTCTTTGCGTTACAATGTCTGGTATCATTTGTGTAAAAGCAGATCATTTCAGTGAGTGTTTAAAACAGATTTTCTAATCAGACAGATACTTACATGTTTTTTCTTTGTTTTCTGTGTCTGAGAATAAACATGATGATATATGGAGAGCTTCTCCAAATGCTCATCTAAATCACATTGTAACCCTCGAGCGCTACATCAGATGAAGACGAGATGAGTTATCTTAATCCCTGAGAGGGAACTGGGTCATCACTGCTGCAAAGAGCAGAATAGAAATAAATATAAATCATAACAGAAATATCAAAATAGATCTGTCAGTCATCAAAAGAACTCCCTCAACTCTCGCCAGTCTTTGCTCTGACTGCCTGACATGCAATGACCGTGGATTATTAAGAATTTGAGTAATGAGGGTTGATTTGACATTTCAATAACTATCTTAATTTTATCTCAGCAAGGCTGGAACTGATCTTGTTTACATACTGAGGATTCCACTGGGTGATAATTGATTAATCAAAGCAGGTGTCTGACAGCTGTGGAAGCTCATTATTAAATATTCTCATCATATTTCTGATATTAATTACTATGTTTCAGAAAAAGAGGTCCACCCTTTTTCATGCTCTCTATATTGCTTTGTAAAAGAAAAAGCACACATGATGCAGCAGCATTACTGGCTCATTCACACTATACTGAAGGTTATGAGTGATGAGGTAATCATGTTTTTGTCTGTCTTTTCACATTAAAGGACTGTTTGGTCAGAGCCCTTCTTCTTGTAAAGAAAAGCCTTTAATTTCACACTGGCATTAATAATTTTCAAAAGCTCCTGCAGTTTTGAATAGGTTAGCAGGTGAATAGGGTTTTTTTTGCCCAGGGTCAAGTAATTTGCTCTGCATGAAACGATGTGCAGGACCTCAGCTTGAGTAAAAGCACAAAAATCCTCATAATTGGACTTGCTAGCCCTCCGTGCCATAGCAGGGGTACATCAGCGCTGTCTCTGCTACAAAATCTCCAGCTGATGATGAGTATAAATGATTGATGAAGCCTACTTTTCTGTCATGTTTCATAAAACTAGACTCCCAGAATTCCAGCGGCTCTTTTGTTCTCACTTCTTTTCTCCGTCTCTCACTGTCTCTGCAGGGTGAAGAAGATTTCAGGACGCGATAATAACGGGAAGCGGGAATGGTTTTCTGTGCCTGTTCCTCCCTCATCAGGAACCAGGCTGCAGGTGACAGGCCTGTCTCCTGCCACGGACTACCAGTTCAGCATCCTGTCTCAGAATAAAATAGGCTCTGGGCCTTTCAGTGATATCATCACTGCACGGACTTTAGGTCAGTACCACACAATGTTTTGATGCTTTCCGGCCCTACGTTTTATTTTGATTCTCAGTGCAGATTAAATGAAAATGATGACAATGATGAATATTTAATTTGAATACCCCTTTTTCTAGTAGAATTCAATGCACTCTCCATAGACAACAACACAAAAACATACCATTCTACTAAGAACTAAATGTGCAGCTGATGGCAGAGAATAATCGCAAGTAAGCAGCAGAAAACATGGAAGAGATACAGTGGGTTGTCCAAACTATGGCCTGGGTGCTATTTGTAGCACAAAGTCCATTGTTTATCGGCCAGCAGCAAATTCTAAAAATGAAATTAAATAAAATATATGTACTAAGAGATGTGTGCGGTTAATTGTTAAAATGGTTAAATTCGTTAATCAAAGCAGCGGTCACGGTCGGTTAAACTCAATACCTATCATTTTTCATAAACACAGGCTTGAAACCCCGGTCTATAATGCTCTTCTAAACTGTAATGAACCTCTTGCCACTAGAGGCTGCTGTAGCTTTAGGTAATGGCTACTGCCTTCCTGTCTGGCATTTCACGGATGTAAACATGAGAAGCTCAACAGTGACTTAGCGGTTAGCGTGTAGTAGGAACAGCATGGTATGACGGTTTTTTAAGGTAATAAATGGAAATAAAGTGGTATGTAGTCTGTTGAGGGTTGAACTCACACATAACTTCGCCTGAAGTGAGAGGAGGCCACATATCAAAGCAAAATACTAATCTGCAAAGAGGAATGAAGGCTGGCGGCGCTAGCTTGTAATGTTAGCCATGCTGTATAGGGTATATCAGGCTAATGTCACACCCACTAACGCAATCACCCTGTGAGGAATTTGATTGTATTCTAGGGATTTTCTCCTCTTTAGACTAGTTAAATGAAATTTAAATGAGTGTTTAGCCAAACAGGGAAATAGACGCTCAGGAACATCCTTACATCTGACAGCATGAAAGTTGTGTTGGAGGGTGGTAAATATACATGCTGAGTGAGAAAAAGTAGTTTGTTTACAAAAATTACAACTCTTGCTGCAAGCTAAGTTCTAACCCTGTGAATGGTTCATTGTAAAAGCCCATAATGGAAAATTGATAAAACTGTGATTGATTGTGCTGCTTCGATATAAATGAGCAAAATCATTAAAACCATTTTCTGGTGTCTGAAGTAGTCCTCCGGTTATCATAGAGAACTAAAGTAGCCATAATGAAAGACTTGATATCAACAGCTGGGTTTCCATTACAGTTTTCTGCAAAATAAAAGCAATATTTCTTAAATTTCGACTAGGTACAACTGCGCTTTGAATGTGTTTCCATCGAAGGGAGTTTTGGGCATGAGCCTTGCAATTCTCGTAAAATCTCATCTCGCAAGACTCCGCTGCAAGGAAGCTGGTCGCTCAAAACTTTTTGCATGTTGGTACGGTTATGATTACATCTACAGCAGTTGCTTTGATAATTTTGAACAAAAGACAAAGGCAATGTATCATAGTTCGGAGGCAAAGTCCGTATGTATGGCAAAAGCCACGTATAAGGGTATGATGTTATGAAAAGTCTCGTCTCCTCTTCTGTCCACACATACCGCACCATGTTGTCTCAGAGTGAACTGGTCATGTGACACCATACGTTACGTGCTATGTGTAAATGTGGAAAAGTGTTTCCATTGCACTTTTGTGATATATTTCCAGAGGTGTGGACTTGAGTCACGCGACTTGGACTCGAGTCAGACTTGAGTCACAATTTTGATGACTTTGGACTCGACTTGACAATATCATCAAAGACTTGCAACTAGACTTGGACTTTGACATCAATGACTCAGGACTTGACTCAGACTTTAGTCCGATGACTTGAAAATACTTGAGATTTTCAGTGAGTGTGTTGAGTAAAATGTGCTCCCATTCAAAGTCCTCCACCCGTGGCTCTCGAGCACGTGGCACTTTAGTGACCAGTTGCGGCTCTTTTAAGGCTTACTTTAAGAAATCCTCCAAAAATCCTCTAAAAATATAAGTCCACACAAAGAAGACAGACTTTAACTCCCAAATTGAAATGAAAACTTGTATACTATTACCGTTGGATGCGCGCTGGACGGAGGAATGTGCGTAAAAGAGCGCAGAGGAAGTCCGCAGGTGGCGCATGTCTTCATAAAGTTCATTCATAGAGGTGTGCTGTCTCATGTTCAAATTGCAGCTTCTAATGCCCTCGTTTTAACACATTTCTTTAGTCACTCCCTGCCGATGCTCTCCTACTCGTATTTGATGATGACTTGACGATGAGCATCATCATCATCAACGAGCCAAACACACACGGATCACATTTTGAAATAATGTAAAACTGAGTAAAACTTGTCCAAACGTGGGTTTTTTATTTGATCTTAAACGTACTAATGATAAATACTGTCAAAAGGGCAGAAACAGAAAAATGAAAGCAACAAACTGGCAGGACAGAACGATTTGTGAGGGGGAGCTGCAGGTGTGAGGCAGGGCTGGTTTTAGCCATTTGGAGGCCCAGGGCAAAGACCAATATGGGGACCCTCCCCCTTTAGCTAAAAGCAATAATAATGAGAGGAAAAAAAAATAGAAAGCATAACTTTAAGTGTACAGAGTCACAGAACTACAGTAAATGTCAAAATATTAAATATAAATACCCAAACAGACACCCATGATTCATCAGCTCTTATTTTTGATTATTCACTAGGAAGCAGTCATTGTGTTCACATAACTTGAGGTCTTATAATTTGACACATAACTTGAGGTTAAGAACTGCTAATAACACCTTAAACCTAATGTTGACCAGTCAAACATGTTCATTTACAAACACACACAAACCCTATATATCCACTCACACACCTATACATATACACACACTCACCACACAGACACACACACACTCACATTAGATGAGTTAAAATAACTGTACGTCTTCAGAAGTTTATTTGCTGTTGCACCGCTTAGCACTGATTATATCCTGAATGCTATGTCAGCACTTTTTTTCTGTGTGATTAAGTTCTGTCACACTGGTCTTATTTTATTTTTTAAAAAAATAAAACAATTCAAAATGCATTCATTGTGTTTGTCAAATTTCATAGATTGTTAAAATGGCATTTTATTTGGTAAACAGTGTTTATGACTTGTAAGGACTCGAAAATTTCAAGCCTATGACTTCGGACTTGACTCGACTTGTCTTGTCTTTACTTGAGACTTGACTGGAACTTGCACGTCTTTACTTGAGACTTGACTCAAGACTTGGCATTAAAGACTTGAGACTTACTTGAGACTTGCAAAACATTGACTTTCTCCCACCTCTGTATATTTCTATATCGAAAAGTCTGAAAAAACCTCCCAATGGGAGTGCAAAAACTTTTTAGTGATATTTGAGAGTTTTTTCAAATTCAGGTGTTTCCACTACCAGTTTTTAATGCGCTATTTAGATTTGCACATCTCTAAGGGCAACAGCTACATCTGTAACTAAAGCTAACAACCCACTTCAAATCTATGCTTGATTTTTAGGTTTGTTAGTCTTCTTCCAGACAAATTGCAACACATGCAAAGAAAATCTTATCTCTGACCACTGATTATAGTGGTGGCCCTGAAAAGAAGACCATAGCTCTAAGAGGCCAAATTGTCATACCACAGTTGATAATGGGTGAAAAATTGCTAGCAGAACCAATCAGACAGATCTAAGAGGCTTTTTTAAACAATAATGAGTTAAAAAGCAACTGATGTGGCCATGCTGCCATGGAAAGTCGTGTAAGTAAAAGGTAAGACTGCAATACATTCTGAAAGGTTAATTAAGTTCTGAAGTTAACAATTGCTCTGCAAGTGTTGTTTTTCTCCTCAGGCTTTCATGTTTTATCAATGAAAACCATACAAAACATTTAGCTGGCAGGCAAGCCAGTGCTGTCCGTCACATTTTGAAAAGGGAAACACTGGCAGCCTGGGATTATATCAACCGTAGCTAATTAAAGTTAGCTACAGTTGATATGAGCAACTTTCCTGGAGGCCAAAATGAAACTTGGCTTCAGTGTGGTCGATTTGTTCAGTACACACTGATGTCTGACAGCCAAGGATGGTTTGTTCTCGATGACAGTACATTCTTAACCACCACTTTATCATTGTTAGGTAAAGCTGCTCATCATTGCTTCAAGATATCTATACATCAGTAAAAGTTTTAGCTGCTCCTGTAGGCATTGTGAGATCAGTCCCCTGCTTCAGTCCCAACCATGGACTGTGTAAACGAAGTAGATAAAGCCATTGTTACATCAACCTTGGGATTTTAGAAGTGATTTTTAATTAACTACTGTAAAGTCTTGAATGGAAGTCACACCACTATGTAATATCCAGTCTGTTTTTGGTGGTTACCTAGAGGGAATAAAAAGGGTCAAACTCGTCCTGTGTGACACTTTTCATTAGGTTCAGTAATGTCCACAGTGCGCTGGTTCTTTGGAGCTGTTTAGATCTTTCATACCAACATGGAGTTTCTAATTGTACAAGCTACTGGTATGGTAGTGGAGCTCTCAGCCTCTGGTAATAGCTGTGACACATGAACCCACAGTCAGTGACTCACACTTCCCTCCTCCACTGGTCATCTGTTGTCTTTAATTAAGCAGCCTTCACTCAAACCAGCAGTCCACAAGCTGTATTTACTTAACAGTGAACCATTATGGATAGGACTATGATCTCATGAGGGAGAAAAACTGTAAAAATGGGTGTTAGCCGTTGCTGCACTTGCAGTAATGATTATGCTCATCTCACTGTTATAGTGGTCACACCATAATAAAAATAGGCTGAGCCAAGATGAGAAGGCAATAAAAGTGTGCCTCATAGACAGTATTTTATGGTAACTGAAAGGTAGAGTCATTTCTCATCGACTTCTCAGTCAGACTTAAGTGTGAGGACCTCTCTGCTGGTAGAAATGACAAATCCTGGAAAAATGCATGTGTAAGTCATGTCTGCATTGACTTTTCTTTTCAAATCATAAACTTTGAAATCTCCTCGACCACTACCAGGCAGATTGCCAAGAATTTACTGCATGTGCAGACATTTTTGTGCCCCTCAGCATGAACTGACAGCACTATGATGGACCCCTGACTCTGTGTCTTTCATACTATCAGGACAACATCTAAAAGCGTCCAGTACTTTGGTTTTAAACTAGAGAGTAAAACAGAAGCTATCAGCTCTATAGGCATTAGTTTATTGTGACAAAATACAGCCTGACTGAGTTGCTTGTGTGGCAACTGAAACTTTCCCTGCTTTCACTATTAACTACCATCCAGGTGCATTTTTCACATGTTTTTGTAATCTCTCTGAGAGGAGAAAGTCTTTTTGAGACCTCTCATGTATTTACACAGGGTATAATCAAATTCAGAATCTAATAGTGTCTTCAGACTGTGCCGCTGCTTGCCTCGTCTGATGCTGAAAATACAGCACACTTATGTTTGTCAACTAGTCTGTCCTAGCCTACAGCCGGTCAGTTCAGTGCATGATTCAGTGTGAGGAAAGTCGTGAGCTATGTGTTGATGTTGCCCCTGGAAACAAATTATAGTTCCTAGCAGAGAGTGGTCATCCTTTAACATCAGAGAGATCACAAAATATATATTGAAAATTAAATCTGCAGCCGAATAAGTAGCAACAAATAAAAAAAAGAACTAACAAAACATTTAAAAGGTCAGTGCTGGGAACAGCAAGATGGAAAATATAACTGCCCTAAGTTTACTATAATGCTAGTTATTTGCTATTAATTTACATTATGGCCACTTATCATTCCCTGGGGTTTCATTTATAAGCATTACATAGCACAACATGGCCTGAAGTTTGTGTGCTCCACTTCCCACATAAAGCATGTGGCCTATGAAAAACAGACCTGATGGTAAAATGTGCCCACCTGCAAGAAAACTCAGACCAATAAATGTGTACAAATGTTCGAAAGCAGAGGGAAAATGGCAACACATGGTGAGGTGGTGAATTGAGGTCAGATTGAATATGAATTCAGATTAACAATTACTTTCACTGTCATCCACATCATCTTCATCAGGCAGTTTAAGTTTTAGGTATGCCTCATGAGCCATATTTTTGTCCCTAATAGGGAAATACCTTCATATCTTTTGTTAAAAAACCTGCAATATGTTTCATTTTCATAGTCTCACAAGAAGATCTGGCTGCAGACCTCTGCAATGGGGCAACCTTGACCATGGGCTGGGAAG